>NC_090925.1:1184147674-1184450704 GCF_040938575.1 Ambystoma mexicanum
CGGTTTCAGACTCCTGGGAAGTGACTGGAACTGGGTTTGAACTCTGTGGAAAACAGTGAGAGACGCAATATTCCGAGCCCATGAAAAGGATTCCAGCTGTCCGATTTATGTATGGGTTATGAGTCCGTAACCACGGCAATCCTAAGATAATAGGGAAATGAGCCGCCTTGATTAAGTCAAAGCTCAGTCTTTCTTGATGAGTGGAGATCTGGCATAGTAGTGGATATGTTTGCTCCCTTATAGGTCCGGAGCTGAGAGGATTGCCATCGACCCCTTGGATGGGAACAGCTAAGGTCTTGGCGAATCGTCTAATCCCCATGTCTTTGGCCTATTGATCATCAAGGAAACATCCCGCTGCCCCACTATCCACCAAGGCCGGTGCCTCACAAACCCCTTGATCTTCCCTATAGAGTTTTACCAGAATGATGACCATAGAGGTATTAGAAGGACAGGTATTTTGAAGTAGAGGTAAGTTCTGGGAACCATCCGTACCACCCGAGCTGAGGTTCCCCTTATGACTGGGTGCGGGAGTTTCCCGACTTCTTGTTCACCCATCTTCGGGGTGGAGTTTTTGGGCAGTCCTTGACTACATGACTGGACGATCCGCAGTACATGCACAGACCTCCAGAACGTCTCCGTTCTCGTTCCTCAGGTGATAGAGGTCCTCTAGTGACTCCTAGTTGCATGGGTTCATCTTCGGAGGATTCCCCTTTAGAACAAACACTGGTTCCTTCCATTCTTCATTTAGGATTTCTGGTATTCCGACTCCTCCTACGTTCAGACTGCCTTTCCTGAATTCGGTAGTCGATCTGTAATGCCACCGTGATCATATCGGCTAAATTAGGTGGTCTAGGTACTTTTGACAACTCATCCTTCAATTCCTCTGTAAATCCTCTACGGAACAAAGTCACCAATGCACTATCTGACCAGTCGGCTTCGGCAGAGAGTTGCTTAAACTTAGTCACATATTGTAGTAAGTCTTGGGAGCCATGACGTAAATCGAGTAATTGTTATTGAGAGGAAATTGAAATCTATTGCCTACTAAACATGGATTTAAGAGCGTTGACAAATGCAGGATAAGAGTCCAGAATAGCATTTCCTGAGGTAACTAGTGGTGTAGCCCATGCTAAAGTGGCTCCGGTGAGGTGGGAAATCAGAAATACCACCTTGTCTTTATCAGTTGGAAAGTATCTAGCTTTAAAGGTGAACTGAACAGTGCAACAGTCTAAGAACTCCTTTAATTTATGGGGAGAACCATCATGCTTCCCCGTAGGGATTGAGGAGGGGGATAGTTCTGTATTAGCCTTCTCTACTTGTTGTCTAAGGTGAGCGTTCTCTTGTTTTAGACTCTGCATTCATGAGATAAAGATTGCATGGCAGACATCATTTGTTGCATCTGCTGTTCCATTGTTTCTGTGACGGTAGTACCCCTTCTTAGCTATAATTTGGGGTGTCGCTATCTGTCAAATCTCTGAGAGTACTCCAATACCACAATGAGGAATTTTGTCACAGAATCACTAACCTGGTCAGCAGAGGCGTACAAGAAGATTGTGAGAATCCCCTCAAGGTCCCTACCGTTCCCAGCCTACCAAAGGGGAGGAACTGGGCACTTCAGGAATCCCAGGGAAACCCTTTGGGGTAGAAAACTTTGTTGCTGCTCTTCAGCAGACTGGTGGAGCGTCTTCCTCGAAACGTGGAGTCCTGAAGGTTTACTGGGTTGAGTCTGGTAATGCGGACGACAGGCGCGAAGGCTGGAGTCTAATGTATGTAAAAGAAACAGGTTAGAAATGGGAAAAGATGGAGTAAGCAGCAGGTTGGAGGTTTCTAGAGAGAACGTAGTGTACCTGAATAGGAACCCAGAGGAGATCACAATTTTGTTCCGTAGCTCCGAGGGTGGAACTGGAGGATGGAAACCACGGGAGGAAGGAGGTGAAGTCTAAGGGCAGAATGAAAGAGGGTTGAGTAGGAAGAAGGTTATAGCCGCCAAGCCCCCGGAGTGTTTCCTACCGTTGCGGGGCAGAGTACTGTCTTGGATCGCGTTGATTCGCCGAGAGGAAGAAACAGCGGCTGACCGCTGAACGCGGTAACGGATTCACACGAAGAGCGGGGATGGTAGAAGTGTTTGCAGGTAAGATTTCTGAAACGATACAAGGTATAGGTAGTAGGCAGAAAAGAAAGCACATAGAGCTAGGAGGCTGCACAAAGAGGTTCTTAGTTGCGAAACTTACGAAGAGTCTGTATACGGAGTAGCGACGCAATGCTGGGATTGCGTTCCTGCCTGAAATACAGTCAGCTGACCTTTCGGGGGCAGAGGCTCCTCCGCAGTAGACACTGTAGGAGGCTGGTTCGATACAGGTCTGTAAGGTTCTGCCATCTTGGGAGGATCTTGTGCAACATAAGCCCCTGAATGGACGCAACGGACACTCACATATCGCCGCCGATTCCTCCGCAACCACGACCACCTGGATAGCGGAGTCATGACAGTATTATGTGGAGATGAGTCAAAGGTATAGTCTAGTTGGATGGGATGAGATCATCTCCATGTGTCTTTAAGGCCGGTTTCTGCTAAGCATCCCAAAAAGGATTTGTGGGACTTGGTATTTTTAAACATGCTATTGGATTTTCTGTCCATTTGTCCATTTGTGTCCCCATACATAACTAAATTGGTAAAGTTATTTTGAAGTATCATTTGTTTAATGGAGACCCAAAAATTGGGGCCAGGATTGGTAGGACCATAAATGTTGAGAATGGGACCTGAGTGGATTTGATCAGGAGTTTGGGCCAAACCCATCTCCCATTAATATCATCTCCTTGGTCTAGGATTTTGATGGGTAATTTCTTACTAATTAGTATAGCAACTCAATATTTCTTAGCGACAGCCGGACAGAAAATGATTTCCTTCACCATAAGGGACTTCAGTTTCAGTGTTTCTTTATTGGACCAATGTGTTTCTTGTATACAAGCTATGGAGGGGCTGAATTTATTGAGATGAGAGATGACCTTACATTTTTTGATGGGGTTATTGCAACCTTTGATGTTCCATGTGACATTTAAATACAAACAATTAGTGCCAAAGAGCAATATCTTGAGTCAAAAATAATCTGAAGGAGACACATAAGGAAGAAACATCGGGTAAAGGGAAGGGGGTTTGGGGTTCTGATCATAGACAAGTTAATAGGGTTGTAGATGTTGAAACTGAAACAAAGATCAGATAGGAAAAGGGAAACTAAGGGAGAATAAAATAGCAGAGATGGGTGACGCCCGCTGAGTCGTCAAAAAGGGGAAAGAGCGACTCAGGATGGAAAATGGTTTCCCTTCTGGCCATCCGTCCCACAAATTATAGTATAAGGATGATCAAGGCATTAGGTAGACGATAATAAGGTAAAAGAGAAGGTAATGCATTCATGTCCATGCCTTTGTATTTGATGGAGCGTATAAAAAATCTTAGGTCAGCAGGCTCTTCAAACATGGTGGTATGGCCTTCATGTGTTACTTTGAATGAACAAGGATGGTAAAGATCATATTGAATGTTTAGCTGTTTTAAGGCAGGGCGAAAGGATAGAAATACTTTCCTACGTTAGGCCGTGCTTTTAGCAACATCTTGTGAGATAAATATCTTATTGCCATCCCAAATGAGGGATTTACGTTCCTCTGCTGCAGATAGGATGAGCTGAAGCTGGGAATATTCTAGAAGATAGAAAATCAGTGTTCTGGATGATGGTTGAGGAGAGGTGGAGATAGAAAGTTGGCCAATTCTATGAGCACGTTGAATGTTGAGTGCCAAATCTGAAGATAGGTGAAGCAAGGCAGGTAGACATTTTTTCAAAAAGGCAATGGTGTCAATTCATTCTGATCCCTCAGGAAGACCTGAGTTTCGGAGATTGTTACGTCGGCTTCGGTTTTCTAAATCTTCATTGTGCCTTTGAAGATCTTTGATAGATTTCTCAAGTTTTGCTACTTTGGGAGTAACATCTTCTACTTGACCAACTCTTCTTTCTACCTCATCCATTCTGTCTCAAAACTCTTCCATCTGTCGTCTAATTGTTGTAATTTTTGATTTGTAGTCTCAATTAAGGGTTTGAGTGATCTAATTTCTGATAAAATGGCATCGATAGCAGGGTCAGAGATACCTAACCGAGGTGGTGAGTCACTTTTGGGTCTCTTGAGGTTAGAGGCTGAGACATTGGATTCTTTAGTAGCAGAAGTATCCTTTTTTATTAGCAGCCATGTTATTAGCTAAGGTAGATGGAAATATGAAGAATGTCGAAATGCTTGAGTAAGTATATTGATGTTGATAAACGAGGAGATGTTAACTGTAGTTAAAGCCAAAGTTCAGCAATTGTCAAAGATTTCCCCCCGGCTCACCTGAGTTCTCTTCTTGTGGCGTTCCACGGAGGACTCCTTCTCCCGGCCGGACCGGGACTTTTATAAGTGTGCGCGAGTCGAGTCTGACTCCAGCGCGAGCATTCAAAGTTCCAGGAAGTCCAGTGTTCCAGGACGTCCAGGAAGAGGATCGAAGTAAGGTAAGAGATACTGGAAACAGGGGAAAAGGGAAGAAAGAATAAGGGAGTTGGCCAGGAACTTGGAAGGGTAACGCCGAGCAGCACACACACGTCGAGACACTACCTAGAGATAGCGTTGAGACGCGTGGAGGCGCGGGGGCGTGGCCCATTTATAGAACATGCCGTGTCCGACGTACAGGCTAGTACGGAACACGGCACTGGGCACGGCCATGTTGGACGTATCAAGGAGCACACTCTCCATCTGGACCAGGACCAGGAAGACCAGAAGGGGCTATGTCCAAGGTTCATGACAGCAATAGTGTGGCGCGACCTCTGTTGTGTGGGAAAAGTAAAATTAGTCTCCCAGAAGGCTTATAGTAGTATCTTCCAAGCAATAAAGACTCTTAAGGTCCGGTCTGTAAGACGTTATATCCTACAGTTTACAATTATTATGTCCATATTATACAAATAGTCCTTCTCCTGATGAAGGAGGTTAAATGGGAGGACCAGAGAATAATAAGGAGTAAACTTAGGAGCAAGTTAAACAGTGCTACCAGTCATATAACATTGATAATGCACCATGCAAGAGTAATAGATTAGTTAGATAGGGTCCAGTATGGATTTACAAAGACATCAAGTTTCAGGAGTATTCCATCCAGTTAAGCAAATGATTCACGTATAGTCAAGTTCAGCGATGGCAATTATATATACTCCAAACAGATCAGCAAATAACAGATATAGAAAGGGTTATAGCAAGCTGACAACACTGTATAGAAAATATCTTCTGGAAGGGCACTGTATTTCCTACTATGTTACCTTCAGCTTGTGCTAAAAATAGTCTTATAAATGTATGTATTATGGGAAGGAAATGTTATGGGCAGGAATTCATCTAGAAGCCATGTGGAGAAATATTATTCGGAAATTGTTAATAAATAAAAGCTGCTGTACCTTTAAACGCTTTGGAGCATGAGGAAGTTTCTGAACATTCCGATATGGGTTTCCTGTTTTTTTTCCTTTTTTCCCTATTTTGCTTCCCCTTACTTTCTCTCTCCTTCTTTCCACTGGCGGTGTTGTAGAGCGCCGGCACCAGAGGCGGCGATGTTTGAGGAGGAGTGCCGACCAGGCCGCGACTGGCACATCACAGTGGGCGTGACAACAGATCTTACTTTAGGAAGACAGATGCCCGCGGCAGCAGTCGCCGGGGTTGAGGCGCCAGAACCACGGCAAACAAAGAGAAAAAAAAAGAAAGGCAGAGCAGCACCGGGATGGAAGCAGCAGCACAGGGAGACAATCCGGTCCACAGCGCTGTGAAAAGGCAGGTACGAAGGCATTAGAATATAGAGATAATACCAATTAATATGCCGTGTGAGACAGAGCAGCAAAGCTACATGGCCATCTTCTTTGGCGTCAAGCCACGCCCCAATGATTCAGTTCTACCAACAGGTCTGAAGCCGGAATATGTGGGGTCAAGGAGGAGGTTGGATTTGAGGCAAATCTATAGTAAGGCATTCGATCAGTGAGTTTGGCTAAGAAGCATTTGTTAGAAATTGGTCTGTAGTTGGCTGGAAGGACAGGGTCAAGGGAGGGTTTTTTGACAAGGGGTTTGACGTGTGAGGTTGTGATCATTGCTGGGAATAGGCCTAATGTGAGGAAGGAGTTGATGATGGATCTTGTGATGCCGCCTGCACAGATTGAAGAAAAGATGTATTTGAGGGGGCGGGAGCACATGGATCTCTCAGGGATCTAGACGGATAACTGCTAGCACGTAGCTTCATGAATTTGGGTTGAGAGATGGGAGAGAATGAGGAGAATATAGGGCGGGAGGTGGGAGGGTTAGAGAGGTTGGCCAGGGGTTCAGGAGATTGGGGCTGGATTGCTACTAGTGTCACATCAATGGGGCAGTTTATTTCTACTTAAAAGGTTATAGAAATGGCCCGAGAGGGCATCACAGAGTGCTTGGGAGTTGGGAGTGCATAGGGGGGGCCTTGAATTCTGAGATGATCTTTTGGAGTTCATTGTTTCTGTTATGGCATTGGAGATTCTGTTCCAGTGGAAAGATTTTTTGGCCTTCCGAATTTCTGCCTTGTAGACATGGATCTGGCAGGCATAGGAAGCTCTATTATGGGAAGATGGGTCGGCCAGCCTTCTGTGTTCCAGGATGTGGTTAAGTGTTTAAGGGTTTTGAGAGAAGGGGTGATCCATCTAGGGGAAGGACCTTGTCTTTGGGAAGACGATCTTCAAGGGGTGAGAGGTTTGAGGGCATTGGAGAGCCATTGTTCTAAGAGACTGATAGAGGGCAGACCTCCCTGGACTGGTAGATTTGGGAGAGTGAAAAGCAGGGAGTCTGCCTAGTTCGGAGTTACTATGACCTTAGTCCACAGTGGAATGCAGGTGGATGGTCCGGTGATAGTCAAGCGACTAGGAGGGATGGAGTCAAAAGCAAGGAGAAGATGGCTGCTTGGTCTGTCCATATGAGTGGTTGGGAGAGCATGGAGATAAGATGGGAGGAACAGAATATTGCATCTGGGGTATGTCCTGCAGTGCGTGTGGCGCTTGATACCAGTTGGGTCATGTTGAGGGCTTCCAGGTTGTCCAGGAGTGGTTGTGTAATGGGGTTGTGTGGGGCATCCAACCATATGTTGAGCTCTCCAAGCATGGTGAGGGAGGGGTGGGCGACCATAATACAGATATGGAGTCACTTACAGCATTAACGAAGTGCCGGTTATAGCCAGAAGGTCTGTAGAAGAGTAAGAAGCTGTGTGCACGAGATGAATTGAGGAGGGATGTCACTAGGAGGGATTTGCAGTCTGCATTGCAGGCTTGTTCCTTGGAGTATGAGATGAGGTATGATTTGTGGACTATGATGATCCCATCTACTCTGCTAGTTCTTTTGTTAGTAATGAGTGTGTAGCATGGGGGAATGCCTTGTGTGCGATGGGCCGGAAGTCATCAGAGAACCAGGTTTCTGTGATGAAAAGGATGCCTGGGATTTCAAAGGAATGTGGGCGTTTTGCCCAATACAAAGTTGGGTAGTGCTGGATTGCTGCTAGTTTCACATCTATGATGCAGTTTCTTTCTACCAAAATGTTGTAGAAATGGCCCGAGATGGCATCACAGAGTTCTTGGGATGTCTGGGCTTTCAGAGGAAATAAGATTGCATATGTTGTGTTGGTTTTTGGCAACAGATCTGGTATTAATAAGGATGCATGTGAGTAGAATGGAGGGGTGGTGGTTGTTGGCCCCCGGAGAGCGGAGCGGTGGAGGGCCGGTGAGGGTGGTGAGGGAGGGTTGGGGAGGGAAGTGTGAATAAGGGGGAGAGTAGGGAATGCACAGTGCCTCTGATGTTATGGTGGGTTTGGGAGGAACTGGGTGCTCTTTTAGTGGCTGAAAAGAATGCATGTGATTTATGGTTCATAAGGGGAATTCTGGAGTGGTGGGGGAGTGGAGGGAGTGTGAGAGAGGGAATTGCAGGTGTGGAGTCAGGGGAGGGAAGGGTGGCCAGAGAACGTGCAGGACAGTGATTGGCGTTGCCAGGAGGGGTAGTTGATGAATGGAGGTGGAAAGAAGGAATGGTTGAGTGTGCTGTGGGAGGGTGTGTTAATCCCAGGGGTGTTGAAGGTAGTGGATTTATAACATTTTTGTCTGCTGGGATAGACATTATTTGCCTAGTGTATGCCCAAGGAAATGAAATACCTCTCCAGAGTCCGGGCGAGTGGTGTACTTTGACTGCATAAACCCTGTTTTACTTTTGCAATGCAATATAGCTTAAATAGTTTTCATGGCAGTACATAGTCCCAATTTTATGAGTGACATTCGTAGGTACCAAATCTGATTCTTTGTATTGTTTCTTAGAATGATATCCAAACGGGAAAGAAATCTAAACAAGTCCACCATCTAAAAGCGCAAATATTAGTTAACTGAAAAGAATCCATTGGCAACACAAGGGCTACCAAACAAAATTTCAACAAGGATTCTGAGGACAACTTGAAATCTGACCATTAGCCCAGAAAACTGGAACTAAGGTGCAACTAAACAACCATATTTGCGATTAGATTGAGGTGTTGCGACCAACTAGCACTAGCACTGCATCCATGTGGATCTTGCAAACATAGGCATTACATGTCTCTGACATTGTTTTTAAATGACAATTAAGATGCTCTCTGTTTTGTTCAATTGTGCACAATGATCATACTTTCTCTGGGGCCACAGAGCTGACAATCATATTCCGCAGTTTACATCAAAATAGAATACTCTCTCTGTGGACACCATCTTAGTATGATGAGTACACAAAATAAACCATAAACAGTATAATTCAGTTCACTATAATATACTGCATGGCTCAAATAACATTGTGCCAAATTGTCTGCAGACAACACAAAATCAGTGAACATTTTTTAAATCACTACACCACTTGTGAAGTAGTGAGAACATCATAGCTGATAGTTCTGGGGCAATGCGCTCGCCTCGGTAACAAGACAAAGCCTTGCAACATTAGTTTTAACAAATAGGACAGTTTATTCGGAAACACATTTTCCACTTCAATGGGGAGATTGCATTCTGCTACTGAGTCTCCCCTTCAAAGGGGAAACAGCATTCTGCTTTTGAGTCTCCCATTCACAGGGGAGAGTTTATTTTGCTACAGAGTTTCCTCCTTCAAGACGGAGAGTTTATTCTGCTATAGAGTCTACCCTACAAGGGACAGAGTTTTTTCTGATACAAAGTCTCCTCCAGCAAGGTGGAGAATGTATTCTGATACAGAGTCTCCCCCTACAAGGGGGGAGGTTTATTCTGATACATCCCCCTTCAAGATGAGACTTCTAAGTGCTATAATGCAAACAAAATAGATCAAATGGGACCGTCTATTCGGAAACACATTTTCCACTTCAAAGGGGAGATTGTATTCTGCTACTGAGTCTGCCCTTCAAAGGGGAGACAGCATTCTGCTTTTGAGTCGCCCATTCACACGGGAGAGTTTATTCTTCTACAGAGTTTCCTCCTTCAAGACGGAGAGTTTGTTCTGCTATAGAGTCTCCCATACAAGGGACAGAGATTTTTCTGATACAAAGTCTCCTCCATCAAGGTGGAGAATGTATTCTGCTACAGAGTCTCCCCCTAGAAGGAGGAGAGTTTATTCTGCTACATCCCCCTTCAAGATGAGACTTCTAAGTGCTATAATGCAAACAAAATAGATAATCTAAGACAGAGTTAAAAATTGCAAGGTAAGATTTAATTTGCACATATAATACACTCGATCAGACTTCAGGTTCATCACCGACCAGTATTTCATGGAGAGTGGAGAAGTGAAGTGCCTGAATGGTTCACCGTCTCACTTCTTATGCAAAAACAGAGCCTGCATCAACATAGGTAATTTGTTATTTATTTGTAAAAGATAATAACATAAATATGTTCAAACTACATGCACAACAATATGCCTAATCCCAAGAGGGAAGGACAAATTGCATATTCAACAGTTGTTATTGTTGTGTCAAGAGTCTCTACTTTGCTTATGGCTTAGTTACAGGCTCTATCCTCCAGTTCACGGACGGTGACTTGTGCTTGAGGTCCTTAAACACAGATCCCACCTGCCCTTCATTCCAACAATAGCCCCCCTATTTGCACAACCTTTAAAAAAATACTTTCGTTCTTTTAACAAAAATGGAAGGGCTGAACACTATGACTCAATATTTAACTAACCTCTGCTTAGTGCAGTCCGTCTTTACATAGAATTTAGCTAAGAGAATGAAACCATATTGAACCAGCTTTTCTACTTCACTGAATGGAAGGACCTGCCTTTAATGCTATTTAACCTACGTTGATCAGTGAAGGCCAGGCGGCTAAAACATGCACACTACACAAACCCATTCTTTTCTTGTAATGACTGACAGAAAAGCTACTAAGACATTTCCATTTTGTTGTCCCCGATGACTGACAAATGCAATCCCTTTTTGAACATTACTAAGAGAACAGGGTTTTGATCGAAAAAAGGGATTAGCTTGGTGCTGAGGAAAATGCATATTATTATTATATTCTATCAAACTCTCGGCTAATTCCTTTGCGCCTAAATCAATAAGACTTTCAATATCTATGTCCATTAAATCCTGAATTTGCATTTCTTCCATCATCATGGTAATAATTTTACAACTATCCATGGGGAGGGGCTTTATTCTTTTTACTACTCTAACACAGCTCTGAGATATAAGGGAACAACATACCGGACTGCATGATAGGGTATTCCTATGCCATCTCCGCTCTGTGGAACATGTGAACAAAGCCATTAAAGTTTTCTATCAATAGCTTTTTGAACTTTGTCCAAAACCTGTACATATGAATTATTTCAATAACCATATCTCTGAAATACATCCAAAGGATAATGAGTATGGGTTAAAACATGATGGGTAAAAGGGAACTCGGTATTGGCTTCAGTGTTATTGGGAAGAAGTGTCTTTAAAAGATGCACAGGATCATGTTCAATGAAACAGAACAATGCAGAAACTCTTATCACTAAAATCATACAAAATGTCAATATTACTATTTGGTCTTCCATTGTCCATAGTTTTTGTGAGCGAGAAGGTAGAGTCACTTAATAGTTATTCAAAAAAGTAGATGCAACTCCATAATGCAGATTTTCTTTAGTCATTAGATACCCCGTTAACTCCTCGTGTTCACATGGATCAGGACACGCTGATTTCTCGTGGGTGCAAGACTGACTTCAATATCAAACCTTCACTTGTAGGTTTGTGGTGGCCAATTCTATTCCTTCCTTGGTCTCAGATTGTATCTAGTCACTCCTGGGATAGTATAATCTTCGAACAAGGTGGGTGTCTGTATTGAAGACATTATATCAGCTTTTGACAGACTCACAGGGGTGCACAAATCCTTCATTTCAGATGAAGGGGGATGATCGCCATCAGAGGGGGAAGGCGAAGGAACCAATTTGATGTGAGCAGCGTGTATCCAGTGCCTTTTCCCTTCTACTCGAACTGCAGTTTGGGTGGCCCACAACACCTGGTATGGTCCCAGCCAAGGTGGTTCCAGTGCAGTGCTTCTTTGAAAGTTTTTGATCATCACCAGGTCACCAGGTTTCATCAGCTGTCCCTCTCACAAATTTTTGTCTGGCAAGCTATCCTTCAACTGCTGGTGGATGAACGCAATTGTTCAGTCAATTGTTTACAATAATCAACAAGCAGTGGGTGCTCAATGTCCTTCAATGATTGTGGTCTAGGAACACGCCAATCGTGAACTGGTCTGCCCATAACAATTTCAGAAGGGGATAACCCTGATTGGGATGCCATTGTAGTCCTCATAGAGTAATGCTAAAGGTAAAGCGTCTGGCCATTTAAATGCTCTGTGCACACCAACTTTAGCTATTTTGTTTTTAAAAATTCCATTGTAGGGAATCAAGATGGCGGTTGTGGCGCAGAGACATGCTTCTGTGTCTCTTCCGCCTTAGGGAAATTTAAGACCCTCTCAAATCCCCCGTGGCACCCGCCATTCACGGGAGATCAAGAAATGGAGGAGCAAAGGACCGAGGCGGGGGTACTGGATCGTACCTCGGGAGCGAGCGCACCTCCCGCAGTCAGAGCCATGGCGAGAAGCGGCACGAGACTGAATGCGAGTTGGGGGCGGATCCGGGGCCTGATCCTGAGGGAGAAGGCAGGAAGCAGAGCTGCAAACCAGGACAAAGCTGTGGGACACCGGCGGAGATCGGCGGCGAAGGGAAGAGAGGACTGCACAGCGCGGCGTGGCCGGGAGGCGGACACCCAGATCTCCCCGGCAGGAAACAAAGAGCGGACACCACCGGAGAGATGAAGGAGTATCAGCAGGCGAGGGACACCAGCCCCCCCCCCACCGGAGAGAGAGCTCCCAGGACACACTGAACTCCCGCGGTGCCCGGGAGTGGAAAGGAACTAGCAAGACCCAGGGCCACTTGGAAGGATCTTGGCATTCCGGACTCCCACTGAAAATAGGAGTCAAGGGGAGGCAGCAGGGATTGCGGCCTGGACGGGCAGGTGAGCAGCAATCATGGGAACATCAAAAAATTCACAGCTGCGGGCCCCCCTGGAAAGTAGCGGGAGCGGCGGGCGCTACGGAGAGAAGGAGGACGAACGAGGGTGAGCTGGAAAAGAGCAGACTCCCAGGAGCGAAATCCATCCCATGGGGGACCAGAGGCGAAAACGCAAGGTGAGAGGGGGTGGACGAATGGGGGAGTGAGGGGCAACATTTGTATGGTGTAAACCACTTGGAGGGATATGTGACATTCACTCCCCCTCCCTTGTACAAGAGCCAAAGGACACCAACCCATAGTCTTTGAAGGAAAGGTGGGCAGGCGGAGGGAGCAACAAAGGAAGACCACTATAACTCGCTGGAGGGGCAAGGAGTCACGGGGAGAGGAAAGCACAGGGCCCAGTCAGGTGGCCCCCCTGATCACCCTATCAACCACCCGGGTGAGCAGAAGAGGAGGACACGAATTCAGGAGCGCCAAGCCACTATTCAGCCCTCACGATACCCCACCCCATTAGGAATCATCAGAAAGGGAGAGCAGCACAGGGATTAGACACTGACAGAGGATCCCAAGAGGCCGGTGTGGGAAGGCCGGGCTGCCCTCCCCCTCGACCCCCACACCAACGATGTCTAAGGCAAGGGGGAGAAGTGGACAACCACATACGCAAACCCTCTCCTCCAGGCAGGACTCAACCCTGGAACAGAAGTGGTCCTTGGGGAATCAAACCTACCCAAAAGGGAAACCGCGGGAGGAGCCCCTGGAGGACTCGACTCCTCCGCATCAATCACAGGTATCGAAAGAAGATATGCAGGCTTGGTTTAGGGAAATTTATGATAACAGTGCAGGTCCAGTTTGCGACCCTAAGGCAGCACATGAAGCAGGTGGTGCAGGAGATACGCACAGATGTCTCTAACTTGGAAGAAAGGACAGATACGCTAGAGAGAACTGTCCAGAATGTAGAAGAGGAAGCTCAGCAGAATAGAGAAATACAAGAGCAACTGGTGCGACTAACCCACAACTTAGAGTTGCAATGCGAGGACTTGGAAAACCGTTCCTGTAGATCAAATATCTGCATTAAAAATATGGTGGAGACGATACAGGATAAAGACCTGAAATCGGCCGTCGAAGAGGTGTTCAAGGACATACTTGCAGCTGAAGGAGAGGAGGACATCAACATTGACAGAGTTCATAGTGTGGGGCCTAAAAGGACAGGAGAGCTGGGGGAACGCCCCACAGATGTGTTGGTTGCTCTCTCTTCGTGCTCCCAAAAAGAAAGAATCCTAAGGATGGCCCTGGGTATGCATCACATCCGAATGAACGGGGTAGAGATCCAACTGTTTCAGGATCTTGCCATGGTAAACCTACAGAAGAGGAGACTAATGGCACCAGTTGTCAAGGAATTGAACTCAAGACGAATAAGGTACAAATGGACGTTCTCCTTCCGGCTCCTCTTCATGTGGGACGGGAAACAGAGAAGGGTGACAACGTGTGAGGAGGGGCTTCAGGTCATGGGCATCCAAGAAGAAGAAGTTGTGGAAAAGAGCCTTCGGATGAGAGAAGAGAACCGCACAAAGCTGGGGGGATGGATCACGGTGCAGAGTAAGAAACATCAACAAAAAGGAGGGAGGCGGGCAACGATGGAGTCTGCCGACCCCGGAAAGAAAACGGGGGAGGGAAGTCGACCGGGGGAAGGGAGTAGGCCCAGAATGGAAGGATGACTTCGGCAACCAATGGACAAAAGAGAAGCCCGGCGAGGGGACGCGATGCCAGATTCCAGCAAAGATTGAGGTAAATGCGGGGTTTAGGACTCCCCGCAAAGTTATACCCGAGTAAGCAGAGGGACAGGAGCGACAGGCAAGGCACCCTAGCATCTATAGGACCCTGGTTCCTCCTTGGGTAAGTTTATGGTTGGATGGGGGATTTTTGGAGAAGGGGGAGGGGGAAGGGTGGAATGGGAGGTCTCCCAGAAGACAACATGAGAGCAGGATAAAAGGAGCTCACATCAACACAATGGAAGAAATTAAATGGGGCACTTGAAAGTACTTACATATAATGTGAGGGGCCTCAAAACCCCCCGGTAAAAAGGAAAAAAGTAGAATCTCTGCTAAAAAGGGAGAGGGGGGATATTATTTTACTCCAAAAGACGCACATTAGGGGGTACAAACATCTACTCCAAGCCAACGCACCAGATAAAAAAGCAGGAGTACTGATAGGTATCATAGATGGCAGGGACATTCAACTTCAAGAAACAATGGTGGACAAGGAGGGTAGGTACATATTCGCTAATGTCCTGATAGGGGGGCTCCGAGTCACTATTGACTCAGTCTATGCGCCAAATATAGGGCAAGATCCCTTCGTAAGGGAAACGCTGGGTAAACTGGAGGAATTTGTGTAAGGGGATATTATATTAGGAGGGGATTTGAACCTAGCTTGGCAACCTAATATAGACAGAAGTAACGCGGGGACACAGGGGTTTGGGACCCCCTCCAAGAAAGTACATCAAAAGATGGAACACCTGGCACTCAGAGACGTGTGGAGGGAGCTTAAAGGCCAACACAGGGGATTCACGCACTTTACACATGCTCATAACTCCAAATCAAGAATAGACTATTTCTGGGTATCTGTTGGTCTCTTGGGGAAAGTCTTAGGGATGGAGGTAGGCCCCATATCACTCTCAGATTATGCCCCCATAGGGATGGAAGTAGCAATAGGGAAAAATAGAGGGCTGTGGAGCTGAAGGCTCCCTCAGGAGGTCTTCCAGGACCCCATCCTGGAGGGCATGATTAGGGAGAGAGTGGAAGAATACTTTACCCACAATGACTCAGGAGAAGTAGCGCTAAGTTCGGTCTGGGAGGCATTAAAAGCGGTTATGAAGGGGCACCTAATTTTCCCTGAAGGCAAACAAGGATAAACAGCGGAAGGGATGGGAGGAAGAATTAGAACATAAGATTTCGCACATACAGGAGGAACTCACAAGGAACCCAAAAGTAAGCCTTAAAAAGGCTCTGAGGCACGTCCAGGGTCAATTAGATGTCATTAGAACAAAGAAGGCAGAAAAATCCCTACTGTATTTAAGACACCAATACTATGTGAAAGTCAATAAGGCAGATAAGCTCCTAGCTAGACAGCTAAGAGCCAAGCAGGCCGCGCTGTCGATAAAAAGAATATGTAACTCAAAAGGGGAGCCAGTAACACTCACAAAGGAGATAGGGGAGGTCTTTAAAGAATTTTATCAGTCTTCGTATGCAGCTGATAACCCGAATGGAGTGAACCAGAGGGAATACCTAGAGGCCATAACCATCCCACAAATTGCAGAGGCAGACAAAGAAATCCTGGTGGGAGACATCATGGAAGAGGAAGTGAAGTGGGCAATCAGGGCCTTCATTAGGAACAAAGCACCTGGAACTGATGGGTACATGGCAATGTTTTACAAAACATTTGCATATATGTTAACACCTTTTTTAGCAAGGCTATTTAATACCGTTACAACCAAAGGGAATGTGACACCTTCAATGAGCGAAGCAAAAGTTCTGGTCTTCTAGAAAGCGGGGAAGGACCCTGCACAACCCGATCCTACCGCCCAATAGCCCTTATTAATTTGGACTCAAAATTATATACGGAAATTCTGGCCCAGAGACTCTCACCTCTTTGTCAGGATTCCTCCGTGGAAAGTATGGCATGCCTGGAGACATTAGTTCCTTCAGGGGAATGCGATGTTACAGTCTAGTCCTCATCCAATATGGCGGTGGTAGATATATATATACTAGCCACGCCCACGGCGCGGTGCGTTGTATCTGTCCCTTTCACTTCAGCGCTTAGTTCATACTTCGCTGTGTGTTTTTCGCTTAGGAATCTACCCTTGTTTTTCACCCTTGTTCTTTGGCAATTTGTCAGAACCCTTCCACCTTCTTCTTTCTCTGTCTTTTGCTTTCTGGATTCTTGCCCTTTCAGACCTTCCTTGTATACTATCCTTCCCATCTGGTATTCATACTGGTAGTTTACTTACCTTTGTTTTTTTTTTCTCTTGTCTGTCGGCACCTCTATGCTGTGTCATCTTGCCGCCTCACTCTGTAGAACGGAACTTTCTTTGCGGTCCCTGCAAATCGATCTCTTCTCCACTGTTGTTTTCTGTTCTTAGCCCGTCTCACACTGCAGAACGGGGCTGTGCTTCACGGCATCTACCGCAATTCTTTCTCATTTGTTCTGACTTTGTTTCTCTTGCTTAGCCCGTCTCGAGTTGCAGAACTGGGCTATATTTCGCGGTACTATCGCAAGTCTTCTTACTATACTTTTCTTCCTTGCTCGCATAGCACTCATTTTCCGAGCTTCTTGTGTGATTACTTCAAGCCTTCTCAGGTTGTTTCTTCTTCTCTGTCATTGTGTATCTTGCTATCTAGCTGTTCTTTTCTCTTCCTCTCTGTGCAGTCTTACTCCTATTTGCACACCTGTATTCTCTAGACCAAGGTTATCCTTCCAACGGCTGCATTTATTATAACTTTCTTTATGAGGACTTCCTCCACTGTGAATCATCAACCTGTGTCTACTGCTCCTCTTCCTGTTTTTGAGACCATACTAACTGAGGAGTTTATACCTTTAAGAAGCCTCCTTTCCAGCATTCAAAGATCAGGACATTTCCCAACAGGGTCGGACTGGGACAAGAAATAGGCCCGGTCACCCCAAAAAAAGTGGCCCACCCCTCGCCTCACGACCCTTGACCTCTGATGACATCATCCGGAAAGTGATGTAATTTTACCCCATCCGAAAGTGACATCCCTGGAAGCGATGAAACACGACTTTCACCCCTTGACAAAACAGGAAGTGTCATCACATAGCATTGTTCCTAAGTACACTAAATTACTGTGAATCCAAGCAGACGTCCAAGGCCAAATGATAATATGTTATTGTATAGCACTTACACTTAAGCTCTTTTTTATAGAACAAATATGCATACAATATCACCCAACCTGTCTTGGTACTCATTTATCGACCTAAGATGGAGGAAAGGCATGGCCAGAAATCGGCCCCCACTCACCAGGGACGATTTCGGCCCGTCCATGAAAGGTCGAGGGGCTAATCCGACCCTGTTTCCCAACTGAACATCTTGAAGACTACCATGGTTTTTTCTTGCCAACTGGCTTTTTCCCTGGTTTTTGGGGCTTGGCTCATTGGGGTTCCTCTAGGGTAGGTACCACTCCCTGTCAAGATGGCCTCCGAGGAAGCCAGACCCTACTTGCACGGTAAGAAGAAGAAACAATCAAAGGAAAGGCAGACGCAAGACACCCGGAAGTCCTGGAAGAAGACAACAACAGACACCAAGGACAGTTCTTCAGAAGGACCAGTGAGGAGGAAGTTGGGGAGGTTAAGCTTCTATCTGACACTCTTCTTCCACAGTTGATACATTTGAACCAATCAGGCTTTATCCAGGGTAGGCAAACCCATGACAATACCAGAAGAGTAATACACTTAATAGAGAAGATTGGCATAACACACACTCCATTAATCCTGTTATCGTTAGATGCCTAAAAGGCCTTTGATCGGGTGGAGTGGTCGCTGGTATTACACACTATGAAAGCCATGAGGTTTGGGGACCAATATATACAGATGATCAAGGCAAACTACAACCCTCCACCAATTAGGATAGTCATAAACGGGGAAGTCTTGATTGTGGTGGAAATATCCAGAGGCACCAAACAAGGGTGCCCGCTCTCCCCCCTCCTCTATGCCATTGTAACGCTCACCTGGCTCCCTCGGAGGCGCGGGTCTTGGCTGGGCGGTAAAACCGTCTTCAAAGTTAGGCGTAGGGTCCATTTGGCTCCCTGGTTTGGTCCCCTTCTCACCGAAAGCTTGACTTGGAGGGTGAGATGTCTACAAGTGGAAAAGATCAGGGTGTTTAGTAGCTGGAAGGTTAGATGAAGTCTCTACCCCCACACTCTCTCCTCCCGTGGTACTCGGTTGCTAACTGTGCTCACCTTAAATAGGTGAATGCCGGGCTCTCCATCCTGCGTCTTGTGCAGGGGCTCTGGGTCCAGTTACTTCACTGGTTTTGGGATCAGCCTCTTGATTGCAGAGGGTAAGTAGAGAGCGATGCCGCCGTTAATTTCACGAGCGGATTTTGCATATATCAAGTCCTTAATGTCCTCTTTTAACGTCCCTTTCTTGCAGGGTTGGCTGAGAAGAAATGATGGCGAAAGAATGCCAAAGTTCGTGGAGGCACGTAAGTAGAAAGTCTGTGCAGGGCCTTTCAACGCACCTTAATGTCTCTCTCTTGCTTTCAGATGGAGAATGATGAAGGCGCCGGTGATGATGCCCAGGTTCGTACCGAGGCGCGAACAAGATGATGGAGAATATAAAGGCACGTAAGTAGAAAGTCTGTTCCAGGCCTTTAAATGCACCTTAATGTCTCTCTTTGCCTTGCAGGTAGCGGAGTGCGGTGCGAGCTGACTTTGGAGCGTACGTCGCAAAGGTAAGCCGTTCAGAAACAAAACGTTACTAACCAATGTTCTTTTGTCTTTGCAGGGCTCGATGGCGGAGAAAGGGTGCGGCGAATACCTTAAACGCTCCGGTGGATTGGGTAAGTTGAAGCGCTGACCTTGACTCTTCTAATCTGTGTTTTTGTTGTTGTGCAGATGCTGCTGAAGACTGAAGAATGGATCCTCATCAGGTAAATCCAGAGATTTCGCGTTCACAGGAGCTGGAATGGAAGATTCCCTGGAGCTGACACGGTGAGCGTCCTGCTGCTGATGCAGAATAACGCGAAGCATGTGGCACGAATCGGGTGTGGTTTAAATAGTGCACAGGAGTGCTTAGGCGTCTTCTTCCACAGCCTCGCCCAGGTAAGAAAAGGAGTTCCAGTTTCCAGAAGAGTTCCAGTCCTAGGTAGTGGTTCCAGCCCCACCCAGAAGAAAAGTAGTTCCTGTCAGAGGAGGATGAAGACTTCATCCTGTTGGTAAGGAAGCAGCATGGTCTGCTGCAGGTAGGTCCACCCAAGCACTTCTGAATTTGCTATGAGCCCGGCGCTTCTTGTGCCGGGACCAGTCTCCACAATGAGCCTGGCACCACCGGTGCCAGGACAAGGCCCAAAAGGTCCCTAAAGGGACTTGCTGGCGTCTGCAATGAATGTTATGAGCCTGCTTCCAAAGGCGTTGGGCTTCTCCTGACTCCTTGGAAGCAGTGGTCATGACAGCCATTTTCCTTGAACCGCTTCTAATTAGAATCAGAGAACTGGCATCCATCACAGGAATTGAAATGGCAGTGGGGTGTCGGGGGGAAATTCTGCCGGGGTCGGCCGGGCCGTCCGCGGACCTCCAGGCAGGGAGGCCCCAACTCCTCCTGTGTATATCCCAGATGAGATGAGCTAGAGTATGAGACGCACACAAGGAGCAAGGTGACTCTGCTGTTTATTAGACAAAATGGCAGGGATGGGTCAAGGAGCGTACGCGTTCGTCCTGACACACACACAATCGTGGGGCTCGCAGGCCCTTTTTACTGTATTATGACGCGCTACTTGCGTCACTTCAGAAAGTTAACAAAAAACCTATCGCCACTCTTAATTGGGTGTTCGAGTGGTAGGGTTAGTATAGCACACATATAGAGAAAGATATTAGTGGACAAGGTGTAGTCAGGTGGTATATCTGGGTTGTCCCTACAATTAGATACATGAGAATTGTTACATGAAGACTCCTGAGGATTGGCTAAATTTGCTGGCGTCAGTGATAAGAGCCCCATGTTCTGATTGGTGCACCCGTGAGCTTCCCAGCCTGGGACCACCGTTGTTCCCAGCTCTCGGTGTACCTGTAAGTTGCAACAATGTTTCACTATGGGTACATGCAGACAATGTGAGGACTTATTCATAGCTGGACGGGGGACCGCTCCCACTGTTGCAGATGTCCATTGAGCCTTTCAAGTGTATCTGCCAGTGTCTCGTAGCGAGGGATCCAGACGCCTCTGTTCTCCTGGGTTTGGCATCTCGTCAGGTTCGGCTTGGTCACGTGGGGAGGGACCGTGAAAGAGGCAGAATTCTGCACAATTAATATTGTTTTTCTACTGCGCGTCTGGTTTAATTTGTCGGTGTGACTTTAACGTTGGTGCGCGGAGTACGAGGTTGCAACATCGTGCCTTTGATGATTTGCTCTTGGAACGTGGGTTTGCAACATTGCGACCTTGGCTGGTTGCTTCGCCGAGCTTATTCTGCAGGATCAGCAACTGACTCTTGCCTTGTTGATGTCCACGGGAGCTCTTGTTTGAGGCCTACTTGGGCCTGGTGCATAAGTTGTCCGTTTGGTGCACAGGTGCTTTAGGTTATAGGAGCATATAATTTCATGACCAGTATTGTCTTCATTATACTTCTCATGGCGGTAACTGGTTTTAAGAGAAGCGTGAGCAAGCTAGTAGAAGAGTTCATGACGCGTCTTGCGTTTCTGCATTCTGAAAGCCTATGTAAAAATAATAAAGATGCACGTCCGTGAATATGCCTGTCGCCTACGTCATAGCACTGAGTATATTCTTCGTGTAGGTTGGTGTGGGAATGTCCAGTGTGTACATTTGTACAGATATGCTTCCCGTTGTCTAGGTCGTCATGGCATCTCTAACGACGTGTAGATTTTAGTCTAGTTGATCCGTGCCGCAAGTGTCGGCATGGCCAGTGCGGGCTGCTGGGCAGACAGATGGACACATCCGTATGTTCCTGTACCAGGGTATCTGGTCGTCTGGTAAATGGACAAACTCGTCTCGTGGCGGGTGTTTGGGTCGTGACCCTCTAGGCCAAGCGCGAGAGGCGAAGGACGGGAGCCTGGTCTTCCATTGTCCCACTTCAGTCCCCCCTCTGGTCGACTTGTCGACCACAAACATATCCTTCTCGTTATCTCCTCTTACTCGCCATATCTTAGTTATTCCTCCGAGATGTCCATAGTGGTTTACATGATCTTCAAAGGACCAATACATATATTCACAGGTACCTCCAGGAGTACAGTATACCCATCTTCCTATGTAGCTCCTGGGGTTTCTTGGGTTCTCGATCTTCACTGATGGTGGGTCTAGATGGTTAGTAATTATTTGGGTGCGCAGCTTCTCCCTCTCCTGTATTATTACACCTGTATGCTGGCCGTCATCTGCTGGCATCAAGGGGTGCATTCCCACCATTTCCAGCAACTCGTCAGTAGTGCGTGCCTTCCGTGCCTTCCAAAATCTAATTATGATCAGGGTAGCTCCAGCCAATATAGTACAGCCCACTATTATTTTCAGTCCATCTGACAGCCAGGATGGCATCCATGACCATAATAGTGAAAACCAGCTCTTATCCTTGTTCACACCGTTGCTTTCATCCATCATTTTGGAGTGCATCTGGGCCAATTGCGAAACTGCTTCTGTCAGTGTACCATTGTCAGCATCATTGGCAGGTATGAACGTGCAGCATGATTGTCCTATCTTTGCACAAACTCCTCCTTCCATTGCTGTGAGAAGGTCCAATACATATCTGTTCTGGAGTGCTACCATCCTTACAGCTCGCAGCTCCTCTTTTATTGAGTTGAACCCATTTACTGTAGAATTGATGGTCATCATTAGTTCCCATCTAGTTATTTGGAGCCATTTTGCGTTTGCGTAAGCCTGTAGTCCCGGGTGTATTATTGAGGAGAAGAACATTGCTGCTCTGCTAAATAGTCTGTGTTTTGGCGGTATTGATGTTAGTGCCGTTTCCGACCTTCCCCACAGGTAATTTCCTGTCAGCGGCTCTCCTTGTCTTTTTCTTCTATTTAGGACAGTGTCATTGCTGTTGGTCCTGTTCCCTTGCTCCTCCTGAAGTGGTGCAGATCTCTTTCTTCTCTTATCCCCTTCATCCATTCTAGGAAATTTCGCCACATTGACGTGCTTCTTAGGTACCACTAGTGATGGTACATTGACGTGTACTATTGTGCACACACCATTCCACAGGGGAGGCAGTGTATGGTATGCCTTTTCTCCACAGGCCCAATAATGGTCCATTATTACTGCTGTTCCCGCTCCCCTCTCAGGTAACTCCGTCACACTTGCACAATTGGTGTTATATCCTACGTCCACCTCTCCTTTATGCTGGTAGCATACCTTGGGCGCAGTCAACGGTAGTATCGTTATTGGGTCTTCATCTTCTTCTACCCACGTGAGCCTTGGTACATACTTGATCCACATCGTCCAACATCGGTGATTGTGTGTCTCGATGGTTGAGATAGTTTCTTTTGTTACCATGTTGCTGCCAATCACTCCTATCTCCCAGCTGTTGTCCAGATACACCTTTCCTGTTATCGTCAGTAGCGGCCTCTCCCAGCATCCTTGTTTACCCGGAACTTCAGTGGCGTACCAATCACATGGTAGATACTGCAGTGTTACTTTCTGTGTTTCTCCTTTTGCAGGGCCACTTGTTATATATTTGAATGCTTCAGCATGTAAACTGGTCTTGTGGTAACTCAAGTAGGTCTTGAGGAAGTTGTTTTCATATGGGTATGAGTCTCGTGTTTTCCATGTCATGTGCACTACAGTTCCTTGGAATCTTCCTTTCGTCTGGAACAGTGCCAAGTATATTATGCACTGCGCTATCTTCTCATTTATTTCTGTGGCAACAAATGTTCGTGAAGCACTCATGGCGTATGGTATTAATGAGCAGACGTAGCAGCTATCCTCAGTTGTCTGCTTACCAATGCGGGTCATGTGTTGGTACCATATGTTGTTTGTGACGTGTGCTGAATCTTGTACATAATTATCAATACCTTTATTGTCTGAGTATGTGCCGCGTTTAACCCTATTTTGCTTGGGTGCAATGTTACTACTACCACCTGACGTAACACCTGTTGCAGCAAGGAACGGGGGTATATTAGGTTTGGGTGCAGCAATAAAATTGATAGCACAGCTGTACTGCCAGACAGAGGCAGCCAAAAATCCGGTGATCATCAAAATCCCTATTATTTTTATTACAACTGCTAATCTCACCGGCATTTTGCTCTTACCTTGCTGCAGTCCTGGCAGCGTATTCTTGCGACGTTAAAGTTTCCCGCCTAAAAATTCTCAGAAATGCTCGTTTTTAGATGTTAGTTTTGTTTTATTTAAGCTCTCCCTATCAAATAGTCATTCAGTGCCCAGGCGAAGAGCTGCTCCCACGCTACTCTAAGTGATTGGTCTCTTAGGACCGGCAAGTATGGGCGGAGGTGGGGCATGTAATATTCTATGGCCAGGAGGAAGGCTGTGTAGTAGACACGTACCCTTCTTCTTTTTAGGTATGTTGGCCTTTTTATTTCGTATACAAATTGGTGTGACAATTCTTCTGGGTAATTATCGTCTGGGAGTACCATCTACGCCTGGACAGTGGACTTGTTAATTAGCTCTCTACTTAACAATACAATAATACGCAGTTCCTGTATGTGCGAGAGAAAAAAGAGAACATTCACGTGTTTACATGTGTATTTGTGCGAGAGAACATTCAGTTTAAGTTGCAATTATACAATAATACGCAGTTCCTGTATGTGCGAGAGAAAAAAGAGAACATTCACGTGTTTACATGTGTATTTGTGCGAGAGAACATTCAGTTTAAGTTACAACTGTCCTTGGGAGTCAATGGGCGGGGGGGGGTTTTTGCGCTCAGATGGCGGAAGTATTTTTACTCTTTGAACGTGTGATCATGGGGTGGGCAGTGTAGGGATCACCCCTTTCTTCGTCAGTTGTTGTCTCTGGGGTAGCTGGGTAGTGACACGGTAAGGGAACAACTGGGTCGTTGTCGGTGGTGGAACTTCCTTCCGCTGTCGGTGATGTTGTTGCTGTTTTTCCAATGGACCTGTCGTTGGCGCTGGGGCGGGTCTGCAGTTTGTATATCTTTACATCATGTAGGTGGTTCCAGGCATGCTTGTCCTTTAGTTTTACTGCTCTTGGTGATACGTCTTCTACCAGATGTGGGCCGGTGAACCTTTTGTCGTTCCACCTCCTATTGAAATTGCGAAGTAGCACGTGGTCACCTTTGGCAAGTTTGCACAAGTTCTCTTTTTCTAATTCTGTACTGGCGCCTTCTTCTTGATTTCTGGTGGACCCGCCCCGCGTGCGCTCGAGCTGTTGAGACACAAACACAACACTAGTAATCAAAGACGACACATATTGATACATTTCATCACCTAGTACACTCGCTGAACTTTCGTGGTCAGTGAATGCCCTTGACGTTGGCGTTAGGGGAAGGCGCATTTGACGTCCAGTAACCACCTTGTGTGGGGTGAGGTGGTGGTCGGACCCTGGCCTGTTCCTTAGTTCGAATAGGGCTAACGGAAGGCAATACAACCAACTTTTCTTTGTTGTTTGTTGTATCTTTGCAATTGCCTCCTTCAAAAAGCCATTTAGGCGTTCACATATACCGTTAGCCTGTGGGTGATATGCACATGCAAATTTGTGCTTTATGCTCAGCAGGGCTGTGATATGTTGGAACATTTCGTTTGCGAAATGTGGGCCATTGTCTGATCTTAACACCTCGCACACTCCCCACCTGGGGAAGACCTCCCTTACTATGAATTTGGCTGCTCTAAATGCATCTGGGTATGAACAGGGCCCTGCTTCAATCCACCTAGAAAATGGGCATACTACTACAATCATGTACCTATTACCTTGACATATGTTGATCATATCAACATAGTCAATGTGAAGGTGCCGAAAAGGTCCTTCTGGCCGGGGTATGGTACCTCTTATCACTTTTAGGGTATGACCGGCCGTAAACTGTTGGCATGTGAGACAATTGCTGATAAAATTTGACACATGAGAATTTAACTCGGGACAGAACCAATCTTCTCTAATTCGTGCTGCAATTATTTCCTTGCCTGTATGGGCTGGGTGATGTAATTGGCTCAGGGCGGTATTTAAAAGTGCCAACGGTATTACAACTTTCCCAGTACCACTCTGGCGCCATAGTGCGTCGGTTGGTGACATTGTACATCCTCTTTTTACCCATATTTCCTTTTCGGCCATTGGTGCAGCTGCTTGTAATTCCATAATCTGTGTGGCTGGGAGATGGGTGTACCCTTCTCTTATTAACATCTCCCTAGCCATTCCCCTCCCTCTCCCTCTCTGTGAGTCTGTGGGGTTCCATATCTCACCAAAGTATGCAGCATATTTCGCATGTGCGTCTGCTGCTGCATTCCCTTTTGAGACGTGGTCTTCACCATTGGTGTGTGCGGTGCATTTTACTAGGGCTAGCTCTTGGGGGTCGTTTATTACTTCAATTAATTCAGCCAACAAGAGGGCATGTTGCACTGGAGTGCCATCAGCTCTTCTAAACCCTCTTCTTCTCCATTTTGATAGCCCTGAGTGGACAGTGGATGTAACATATGCACTGTCGGAATATATTGTTACACGTTTGTTAAAACTTTCCTTTAATGCCAATATTAGTGCAACTAGTTCAGCGGCTTGAGCAGAGTAATGCTGTAGTAACTGTACACACTTCATAGCCACACACACCGGCGCCTCCATCATTTTTACCACTGCTGCCCCAGTCCTCCGTATCCCATCTCCTTGATCAATAGTTGATGACCCATCAATAAACAAAAGCTCACCTCCCTCTAGTGCATTTTCTTCAACTTTTCTAGTGCATGAATATATTTCATTTAGTTGGGTGCAGTCGTGGGCGTAATCTCCCTCCTCAATTATTTCTGCTAGAAATCTTGCAGGGTTAACAGTGCTACATCTAACAATCGCCAGTTCAGCCCTAGACAAAATTATCTCATAACCTGATGCCCTTTGTGTCGTTAGTGTGGACTTGGGTTTATTCAATATTGCAAATAGTGCATGTTCCACAAACAGTGTAGTTGGACACCCCATGGTTATTGCTGATGCCTTTTCTACTGCAAAAGCAGCTGCAGCGAGACCTTGTTCGCAAGGGAAGTGGCCTAACATCACGGGGTCTAAGTGACCGCTGTAAAATGCTACTGGTTTATAGCCCATGCTTGTTTTTTGGGCCAATACTGCTTTCATTACTGCTGAGTCGCAATGTGAAAATATAAAAAAGCGTCGCTCATAGTCTGGGGATGCCAGTACTGGAGCTGTTGATATCGCGTCCTTCAATTCGTCAAATGCCTCCCTCATTTCCATAGTCCACCCCAACTTTTTCTCCCCTTTATTTGCTTCCTTCAAACCCTCAAGCAGGGGTCCTATGTATGAACTGTAATCAAATACCCATGCTCTACAGTAGTTGCACAGCCCCAGAAATTGCTGCAGTTCTCTCACAGTCTGTGGCATGGGAGTGCTTGAGATGGCCTGTGCTCTTTGTGGTGCAATCTTTCTTCCATGTTGGGATATCAGTTGGCCAATGTAAAGTACCTGTTCCTGACAGTATTGTATTTTTTCCATGTCTACCTTATACCCCTTTTCAGCCAATATAGTCAACATTTTTAAGGAGTCCTCTCTGCATTTACTTTCATTTATACTGCAAATTATTATGTCATCCACATACTGTAACACTGTGCTTTCCACCTCAACGTTACCCAAATCCATCTGTATTACTCTATTGAAAATTGAGGGTGATTCACAATACCCCTGTGGTAACCTGGTATGTTTCCATTTTGTATTTCGGTAAGTGAAACTTGTCAAATCTTGTGAGTCGGGGTGTAATGGTATTGAGAAAAATGCATTTTTAAGGTCTATTACTGTAAATCGTGATGCTTCTGCTGGAATGCCACACAATATTGTGGCCGGGTTTGCTGTTACTGGATATTCTGCTTCTACTATGTTGTTCAAGGGCCTGAGGTCCTGTATGAAGCGCCAAGACCCCCCTTTAGCCTTGCGCACTGGGTACACAGCCGTGTTACATGGTGATTCTGAGGGGACCAATATGCCATTGTTTATAAGGGCCGTTATAGTTTCATATATGCCCTCATCTGCCTCTTTTGACAATGGGTACTGCTTTACTCTTGGTAGTATGGCACCTTTTTTCAATTTTATCCGTACACCCCCTATGCTTTTTATGCATCCTACGTCATAAGGGCTAATGGTCCATAATGATTTGGGCACCTTTGACATATCCTCCTTAAAGAAAGGGACTGGGGTGCATGCAGGTGCCTCAAGTGCCATCGCAATTTTCTGCGCTATTTGTTTGTGAGCCACTCTTAACCATATTTCTACACTCATCATGAACACCATTTCCCCCTCCTCCTTTTCTTCTGAAAACAGCTCCTCATCTGACACCTGGGTCAACCTACATCCTTCTGCTAGTGCTATCACTGCCCTCCATGCTCTTCCTTCTTTGTCTTGGGCGTGCACAGCAATATACTCAGCTGTTGCAATAATGCTCTCAATGTCTATTACAAACACCTTTCCTTCTTGTTCATTAACAGGTGTTTCTGGTCGGAACAGATAAGCTGCTGGCCTCCTCCATATTTTCCCTTCTATCCCTGGCATCCATGCAAATGCCATGTCTGTTCCATACTGGAATAGCTCGCCATCTACTGGTTCCGCCCTAATCGCTATCTGGCCGCAGTATGCTTGCATAATCTGTCGTGCTGCTAGCATGTTAATCCCTGGAGTAGAGCAAATTATACCATCCTCTGTAAAGGAGATTGTCATATTTAACCTATTCATTATGTCCCTCCCCAGTATATTTACTGGTGAGGCACTATAATACAAAAGTGGAACTGACAGATCATAATCTCCGATAGATAAGGGAACGTTATCAGTAAAAGGAACCAACCCTTTAGCCCCAGAAAATCCTTGGGTGTTCATGGCTTCGCCTGACATCTTAAATTTACCTTCCCTTATGCAAGACCGGGTTGCCCCGGTGTCAACAAGGAATGATAATTTTTTGTCACCTATCGTTACCTCTATGCGTGGCTCCTCCGCACTATTAGGTGTTACTGACAGGATGGGACACACCAAGGCCGTCTGTGGGCTGT
The DNA here is from genome assembly GCF_040938575.1 of Ambystoma mexicanum. Classification (NCBI taxonomy): domain Eukaryota; kingdom Metazoa; phylum Chordata; class Amphibia; order Caudata; family Ambystomatidae; genus Ambystoma; species Ambystoma mexicanum. The sequence continues at coordinate 1,184,176,057 of NC_090925.1, forward strand.
CCTATTGGGGATACAATGATTGGCCGTTCCCTGTGTAAGGGTTGTGTCCCAAGACCGTCACCCTACCCAATTGCGTTTGTTCAGTTTGGGGTTGTTGTGTTAGCGCTACTTGTTGTTGTGGCAGTGGCTGTTGTTGTGTTATTTGTTGTTGTGCCAGTGAATATGTTTGTGGCTGTTGTTGCGTTATTTGTTGTTGTTGTATGCCCTGCTGTTCTTGTGATGGCCTAGGTTGTGCCTGTTCATTCCATGCTGGTGTTCCTGGCCTGACCCTACACGTACGTGACATGTGTCCTAGTAATCCACAACTCCAACACACGGGTGGTTCCCTGCTCTGCCATGGGAAGCTCCCTGTGTTGTCCTGGTATACCGGTTGCCCTGTGGGGTAGGAATTTCCAAGTCCCCCCACCTGCTGTTGGGTATTATATCCGTATCCTCTCCCTCTCATAAATCCTCCTCTCCCCCTGTTATAACTATAATACCCAGCTCCTTGCATTGGGTACCCTCCTCCCACGTTTGGTGCGTGTAATTGCAGTGGCGGCACTTGCTGTATTATACTTTGTGGAGGTGCTATTTGAGCTGGATCTTGTGCAGCCACTACTTGTGTGGGGCTTTGGGCCATTGGTGTGGGCGTAGTTATTAGTGCCCCTTCCATTGTGTATTTAGTAAGTTTTTTCTGTACTAGTTTGGCCTCTTCTGTTTTCCTGTCCTCTTCCTTTTGTTTCATTTTTCCTTGCCATATCCTGCAGTGATGTACTATAGTCAGCTGTATTTCTGGCCATGGTTTTGCTTCCATTCCCACTACTTTCTTTAGTTGTTTCTGAACTCCTTCTGGGAGCCCTTGTACTAGTATATGATAAAATATGGCTGGTGTTTTATCCCATTGTTCTCTAGTTTCCATGCGCCACTTCTCTTGAATATCCTGGATATAATCAACAGGATCCTCATTCTCACGCATCTTACGGGAAGTAATTGCTCCTATGTCTGATGTGTCTGGGTACTGTACTCTCAGTGCCTGCCATAGCGCATGTCTGCAGTTTGCAAATGGCGCCCCATCATGCGATGTGTTCGTTATTGTTACCCCATGGAATCCCGCTCTCTTCCAGATGTCGTCCGCTCTATCCCCTAATATTGATATTAACAGGCCCTTCACATCTCCTACTGCTAGTTTCTGTCCTGCGGTGTGTTTTTCCATTTCATATATCCACTTACCCGCACCTCCACTTAGTGATGGGAGCCTACATTTTATATTTTCTTTATCCGTATGCTTCCAAGGTACATACTGCGGTCTAACCCCTCCTCTCTCCAACAGTGGCATTAAGTTGTGTCTTGTGTCACCCTTTACGCTCCATAATATTGAGTCCTCACACCCCTCCTCTTCCCCCGTTTCCTTTACCACTTCAAATTCTTCCTTACTACCCCTACTCCTACCTCCCTCTCCGTCCTTTCCCCTTTTTTCGTCATTTCCTGTGTTTAATATGGGTATGTTTATTTGTCTGTCTTGCCTGCGGCTAGGGAGGTCTCTAAGCCGACATGCATAGGGAGTCAATTCGTCCATGAAGGGCGCAAGCTTTATTGTGCGCAGCGAGCGTGTGGCGGTTGAGCATGTAGGGTGCGATGGGGGAGGGCGTGATGGAGATGGCGATGGTGTGGCTTCATGGGTTTGTTTTTCCACTAGTTGTTGCACCCTCTCCTCACTTCGTTCCAGCTCCTCCCTTCTCTTACTGATCCATGGCGAGTCTATGTTTGTTCTAGTGAGGTACAGCTTATCTAAGCTTTCCCTTTTACTCTTTCTTCCTACCCTCTCTACTCCTTATTCCTCCTCACTGCAAAAATCAGTCATAAATGGAATCCCCCACTCTGCCTTTTTCCCTTTTACTGTTACTGTTTCTAAGTCTATTAGCTCCATTTCTCCTCTTCCTTTGTTACCAACTGTTCCCCCTGGTGTTGATGTTGTTGCTACTTCTCTACTTCTATATACATCCCCCCATTTTTCACTCTCCCTATTACTCCCTCCTCTTTCCCCTTCACTCCTCTCCTCCATCTCCCTACTATTTTCCTCCCTTTTCCTTTTTAGTTCTTCCATCACTTCGTTGCTCATCTGTTCCAATATCCTTTCATCCTCTTTCTTCCTTTCCCATTTCACCCTTTCTCTTTCTATTGCTTTCCCCTCTTCATATTTCTTAGCTGCCTCTGATACTACCCTCCTCCTCCATATTTCCATTTCCCTTTCTTTATCTTCTTCTTCCTTCTTTTTTTCTCTCAACACTACTCTTGACACCCTTTCTGCTGCTGCTTTTACCCTTTCAGCTTCTATCCTTTGCTCCTCATTTCGTTCCCTTAATTTGTCCAATTCGTCTTTACCCTCTTTTCTTTTCCTCACTCTCTCTTTTTCCTCCTTCTCAAGCTGTTTTATTAATTCATTCTGCTCATCCCTTAGCCTTGCCAATTTTTCCTCCAAAATCTCTTCTCGTTGTCGTAATAGCTCCTCCCCCTTCATCTCACTCTCCCTTGTACTATCCTCGTCTGTTCTCTTTACTGCCTCCCTCTCTTCTCCCGTTAGTGAACCCCCTAATTTTAATAATATCTGTGCAGCTACCCACTCATCATGTCCTATCTCTACAATCTGCTCTTCTCCAATCCTCCCCTCCCCCACTGTCATCTTCCTATGAGCCACATATGGTGGAGGGCTGTATGCCGGGTTCGAGTACCCTTCAGCCGCCCTTAACTGACCTTCTATTTCTCCTAATTCTCTTAAAGGGTACAACCCTTCTCCCTCTGTTTTCACTCCCGGTGTTATGGGTATCTCGTTGCTCGGTTCCTTTTTTATGTTGTCTAATTTATCAATCTTTTCTCCTCCCTCTCCTTCATTCCCCGTATTCTTTGTCCTTTCACACCCCTTTTTCCCCATCCATTCCCTCTTTCTTAATCTCCTTTACTTCCGGTGTTTCTCCCATAGAGAACATTCCATTTGGTCCTGGTCGGGACCCCTGGAACATCCTCCATAAGTTAAACACCTCCACATGGCTCGCCAACTTCTTCCCCTTGTATGTATTGTGCAGATGGTTTAGCAGTGAATGTTGGGCATATGGATCGAAACTACCATTAGGCGGCCATGGTGTTAACATTTTGTTATCCGTCCCCTGGGTCCACTCTATGCTGTACTTAATTAATTTCTCCCTATGGGGTGGCAGTGTGGTGCATATGTGTTGTAGTGGGGTAGTGAGGGTGTTCCCCCACCCTCCCGACCCTGTCCCGTATGACACAGTGGTGCCCCACTTGTTACTCTTCCCTTCACTATCAGTTTGCAATTTTCAACCTTATATTGTTTACCTGGCCCCGTAAGTGTGGGGACTTACGACAATCCTTTGACAAATTATGCAATAATAATAATTAAAAAAATTTTTTAAAAAAATAATAAAACACAAATATATATATGTATAATTTTATATTGTATATTCATTCCCCTACGGCCCCCTGCGGCCGAGGCGCACGCAGCCCCCTGTGGCTGTGTACCCCTTACGACGATCTTATACAGTCGTCCTGATTCCTCGTTCTCCTCCCCCTTTTACACTTGCCGTGGCCGGCGTTCTCCGTGCGCAGCCACGCCCCTCTCCCCTTCTCCTCTTCCGATCCACTCGTTTATCGTTTATCTCCGTATCCGCTCCCTTATCATGTTTCTCTTCCCCACCACTCTCAAACCCAAGGTTCCTTGCGCTCGCGATATCCTATTAAATCCCTACTGGTGACGTCACGGATGTCTTTACGCTACTGGTACATTCTTATTATTAGTTTCGAAATACACTTGCAATCTACCCCCGCTAACCGTACAGCTGTCTTCCTGTCTCTCCTGGAACAAGGTAATCTCATCAATAATATAATCAGACTGCGCACGCTGCGTCGCCTCGCGTGTGATACGCCCCTCAACAGGAGGGCTTAACCAGCCAATTATCTTCCGTATTGGGCAACTATGCAACTAGCTACCGCCTACAGGGAAACGTCATCTACCTATCGAGTTTCTCGCTCGAACAATAGGGAACCTCGTCATCTACCTATCGAGTTTCTTGCTCGAACAATAGGGAACCTCATCTACTCATTGATAAATAAATGTCAAATCGTAGGAAACCACACACACCCACCCCTACACGTTAGTCGCGATTTAGGCCAATCAGTGTCTACGAGCGGCCACACGTGATGTTTTCGTGCTCCGCCCCCCTCTTTCGCGTGACGTAGCCGACTGCTCTCGCACTCGTCTCGCCACCATTCATTCCATTAGCAACACTCAGTTGTTAAACCTTCGCCGCGCATCTGTACAATACCTCCCTCCTCCCTTATTTACTTCCTCCCCCTCCCTCACAATTTCGCATTGCTCGCTGTGCGTGTCATGCTCACCAAGTTCTCTCGATGCAGGGCCGCTCGACTGCGTGCACCCCTCCAAGCGGCTCGCCACCTCCCCTCGTCTGGACCACGTCTGGACACTCGCCAACCGCGGGCGGGATACTTCTCAACCGGCTCCCGAGGGCCAATATCCGGATTGCGCTGTCTGGTCTTCTCGCAGCTCCGCGATGGTCCTGTAGTCCTCAGAAGGGGGCAACGGCAGAGGGGGCCGCGCCGCCGGGCCTCCTCGCAACGGGAGTGCCTGGAAAAAGTAAAATTAAAAAGTCGATCTTAAACAGATCTCAGCAGTGCCTCCAACTTGTCGGGGGGAAATTCTGCCGGGGTCGGCCGGGCCGTCCGCGGACCTCCAGGCAGGGAGGCCCCAACTCCTCCCATGTATATCCCAGATGAGATGAGATAGAGTATGAGACGCACACAAGGAGCAAGGTGACTCTGCTGTTTATTAGACAAAACGGCAGGGATGGGTCAAGGAGCGTACGCGTTCGTCCTGACACACACACAATCGTGGGGCTCGCAGGCCCTTTTTACTGTATTATGACGCGCTACTTGCGTCACTTCAGAAAGTTAACAAAAAACCTATCGCCACTCTTAATTGGGTGTTCGAGTGGTAGGGTTAGTATAGCACACATATAGAGAAAGATATTAGTGGACAAGGTGTAGTCAGGTGGTATATCTGGGTTGTCCCTACAATTAGATACATGAGAATTGTTACATGAAGACTCCTGAGGATTGGCTAAATTTGCTGGCGTCAGTGATAAGAGCCCCATGTTCTGATTGGTGCACCCGTGAGCTTCCCAGCCTGGGACCACCGTCGTTCCCAGCTCTCGGTGTACCTGTAAGTTGCAACAATGTTTCACTATGGGTACATGCAGACAATGTGAGGAATTATTCATAGCTGGACGGGGGACCGCTCCCACTGTTGCAGATGTCCATTGAGCCTTTCAAGTGTATCTGCCAGTGTCTCGTAGCGAGGGATCCAGACGCCTCTGTTCTCCTGGGTTTGGCATCTCGTCAGGTTCGGCTTGGTCACGTGGGGAGGGACCGTGAAAGAGGCAGAATTCTGCACAATTAATATTGTTTTTCTACTGCGCGTCTGGTTTAATTTGTCGGTGTGACTTTAACGTTGGTGCGCGGAGTACGAGGTTGCAACATCGTGCCTTTGATGATTTGCTCTTGGAACGTGGGTTTGCAACATTGCGACCTTGGCTGGTTGCTTCGCCGAGCTTATTCTGCAGGATCAGCAACTGACTCTTGCCTTGTTGATGTCCACGGGAGCTCTTGTTTGAGGCCTACTTGGGCATGGTGCATAAGTTGTCCGTTTGGTGCACAGGTGCTTTAGGTTATAGGAGCATATAATTTCATGACCAGTATTGTCTTCATTATACTTCTCATGGCGGTAACTGGTTTTAAGAGAAGCGTGAGCAAGCTAGTAGAAGAGTTCATGATGCGTCTTGCGTTTCTGCATTCTGAAAGCCTATGTAAAAATAATAAAGATGCACGTCCGTGAATATGCCTGTCGCCTACGTCATAGCACTGAGTATATTCTTCGTGTAGGTTGGTGTGGGAATGTCCAGTGTGTACATTTGTACAGATATGCTTCCCGTTGTCTAGGTCGTCATGGCATCTCTAACGACGTGTAGATTTTAGTCTAGTTGATCCGTGCCGCAAGTGTCGGCATGGCCAGTGCGGGCTGCTGGGCAGGCAGATGGACACATCCGTATGTTCCTGTACCAGGGTATCTGGTCGTCTGGTAAATGGACAAACTCGTCTCGTGGCGGGTGTTTGGGTCGTGACCCTCTAGGCCAAGCGCGAGAGGCGAAGGACGGGAGCCTGGTCTTCCATTCTCCCACTTCAGGGGCAACACAAGGTAACAGCATACTCAGATGATATGCTAGTCACACTCACAGACCTTGCACGAACACTCTCCAAAACAATAAACAAAATAGACAAATTTGGGGCAATCTCAGGGCTGAAGATCAATAGACACAAATCAGAGCTCCTCGTCATGGCAGGGGACAAAGGGGAAATAGGAAAGATAGCATCTGCCCTAAACTTAAGAACAGCTAACGCAGGAGTAAAATATTTAGGCATAAAGCTGACTAGGACGGTAGACTTCCTATTTGGGGAAAACTATCTGAGTCTCCTGGAGAAAATAAAAAAGGACCTAGAACGGTGGAACCAATGACGATCTCCTGGTGGGGACGAATAGCGTCCATAAAGATGAATGTGCTTCCCAGGGTGGTATAATACTTCCAGGCACTCCCGATTAGGGTCCCCAGGTCATTCTTCAAGGCACTAACAAAGGTGGTCTCCTCATTTATATGGAACAGTAAACAACTGAGGGTAGGTAGGGCAGTACTGACAGTTGCAATCAGAGATGGGGGAACGGCCCTTCCACACTTTTACAACTACTATCAAGCGGCACATATGTGGGTGTTTAAGTGGACTAAGAAGCAATTTAGATACCCAAACCTTAGAATTAGTGAGGTCCTACGAGCACCGATGGACGCATGGGACTAACAGAAATGCAGAGGCACCCTCACACAGGCATATGCCCCATTCACCCCCATGTTTGGGAACCCTGAATTCCCACCAGGAATGGGAAAAGGGGCCTTTGAGAAATGGGAAATAGCAGGGTGCACAAAAATAGGTCAAATGACTCAGGAGCAAGATATAAAATCGTTAGAGGTCTGCAAAAAGCAGCTTAATCTTAGGAACACAGACAGATACAAATATGAGCAATTAAAGCACTGGTTAGGGACACAACACATTAAGAGGGCGGCCACACGGGACTTACCCCATTTGAAACATATACGCTGACGAACTCAGGATCAAGGAAACTGGTTTCAACAACCTGTAGGTTCATAAATGTCCAAACAGAGTCCATAAAATGGAGCTATATGAAAAAAATGGGAAGACACACTAGGGGAGCATATCAGCAGACCGCAATGCGAGGACCTATGGGCAAATATCCCTAAACTAACATGCGCAGTCCAGATGAGAGAAATGTGGGTGAAGGTGATCACCCAATGGCACTATACCCCCGAGAGATTGAGTTAAATGTATAAACACACATCTAAACTTTGCTGGAGGGCCTGCTCAAGGTAGGTCACCTGGAAACACATCTGGTGGGACTGTCAGGCGTTACAAAAGTTCTGGGTAGACGTAAGACATCAGATGCAAGCTATCTTTCCGAGCGCAGGCCAAATGGGGGAGAGTGTTTGGCTCTGCGGGCTACGAGACCACACGGCCAAAGCACTATCAAAGGCACAATGGAGGAGTTTTATGGGGTTGGTCATTGCAGCATGGCTTGCAATTGCACAGAATTGAAACAAAAAGATCCCTCATTGTTCGGGTGGCTTCAGAAGGTATGGGCATTGGTGGCAATGGAAAGGCTAACGGACAACTTGCAAGGCTCGGGATGGTCCTTCGGGAAAGAATGGGGCACGGTGCTTGACTATCTCCAGTCGGACTACATGGAGCAGTGGTGCCCCACAAAATCAGGATCCTGGACATATTTTCAACTTAAGCGACTGCATTTTCATACAAGAGACTCAGTTCTTCCGGGGAAAGGGGGGGGGGAGTTGGGGTCGGTCATTGTGGTTATGTTTCTACAGTTAGAGTTGTATATATATTTGATGATGAGCCTAGTGAAATTGGAAATGCCAATATCCAAGCAGAAAGACTGAAAGAAGAGAAAACCAGGGAGAGCAGAGCGAGAGGGGAGGAAGACGTGGCCCAAGAGAATAATGAGATGCAGAAAGAAAACCGCAGAGCAGCGGAAAAAGGGAAAAGAAAACACTTCACCAGGGCAGCGAAGTCCAAAAGCCAAGGTAAACAAGACTGACAGTTCTAAGGGTGGAGCGTCAGTCTCGAGGAAGCGTAAGAACCCGGAGCCGGGAACATCCAAAGTGGGTTGCAACGCAATGTCCGCCGGGGAGGAGGAGATATATATACTCCCGCGGGCACTGCACCTAAAAAGTCTAAAGCAGCGTCTTAGACTATGAACATAGAGAGGGGACTAAAACTCTCTACCTCTATGCCGCCAACGCCACCGCAGAAGAATCCGCCAATCTCGGCGGCGGCGGATGACAACAATTCACTATCCCCACCAATGCTACTACTAAAATACTCTCATATGCCCCCCAGCCAAAGTCAGAAGTTCCAAAAAAATGACCAAACTCAACCTCCTCCTACTTCTGGACACTCCTGAATTCAAACCTCCATTTGCCAACAATCCCGCCATCCTCGCCAACATATACTCCCAAACCCTCATTAAAGCTATCGATGCCATAGCCCCCAATTCCTGGTACACGGAAGAATCATCTGCCCTACGGTCCTCCAAACGCCTGGCCCTAGCCAACTGGCAATCCATTCCTAATGATATGACCCTTAGCGAATTCAAAAGTAACTCCTTCACATACAAAAAAAACATTTTTAAAGCTAAATCTGAATCCTTTAACCAGCAAATTTCCACAGAGAATTCCAAATCCGAGGAAATGTTTGCTACATTCAAAGACCTCATCACACCTGCCACTAGCCCAGACAAAATCATCAAAGACAAAGCTTGGTGCTCCAGTATTCAGGCCACCCTCCTTGATAAAATCAAACTTCTGCAAGATAAAATTCAATCACAACGAGAAACTCTACCCATTCCTGATGGAATGCCCAATCATACCTCCACCCCCCGCCCCAAACTCTCCTTTCACCTTCAGAGATGTCACGGAATCTGAAGTCGCTGACCTCATCCAACAAATCAAACCATCCATTTGCAAAGGGGACATTTGCTCGCCAACCGTCATCAAAGAGTGCGCTGACACCCTATCCCCCATCATCACAGCATTTATCAATGCATCCTTCTCCACAGGAACCATGCCACAAAGCTTAAAAGAAGCATGGGTCCGTCCACTCATAAAAAAAAAATCTCTAGATCCAACATGCCCTATCAACTACTGGCCCATAACCACTGTCCTCTTCCTTCTTAAAATTCTTGATAAAGCTTCCCAAACACAGATCCAACATTACCCAGAGTCCAATGCCATTTTAAGCAAGAGACCATCCGGCTTCTGCAAAGGTCATGGCACCAAATCTGCCCTCCTTGACCTAAAAAAACAAATCACAGAGATTATGGACAGGGGCATACCAGCCCTCCTACTACTCGTAGACCTCTCCGCTGCATTCGACCTTGTTGATCACAACATCCTCACTTCCCAACTATTGAATGCAGCCCACTTCTCTAATCATGCCACCACATGGATAACCTCCTTCTTGGAGGGCAGAGCCATGAAAGTATACTCCGATCACACCAATGCAAACCCCTCCACCATCCACTGAGGAGTTCCCCAGGGATCCTGCACTGCCCTTACCCTCTACAACCTATTCACAAAGCCTCTCTTTGACAAATTGGATTTGCTCGGTATATCCTACACAAACTATGCCAATGATACACAGGTACTCCTCCCCCACACTGGTGATTACAACCAAGACAAGGCAGCCCTCCTTCAAATCTACACTACCATCCTAACCTGGATGGCAGGGAACGGTCTATGCCTTAATGGGGACAAAACTGGATAATCCTCATAGGTCCCAAGGAAATTCTGCCAAAACACAACAGAAAATATGAAAACTTTAACATTGACAACACCATCATACCCGTCTCTTCCTCTGTAAAAACCTTAGGAGTATTCCTAGACTCCACTCTCTCGATGACATGCCAAGTCAGAGCCATCGCCTCCGCTGCTGCCCACACCACCAAACTCATTAGTGCCATAAAGCCCTTTCTAACCAGCCAGAACTGCCTTTCATTTGCCCAAGAAATGATCAGAGCTAAGCTGGACGATGGTCGGTCATTTTTTCGAAAAAATAATGTCGAATGACAATTTTTTGGGAAAAAAAATGTCGACAAAAAAAAATGTCGAATTCCGTTTTTTTAAATTACATATTTATTTTGGGGTTCGGGATAAAAAAAATGGGTGAAACAAAAATTTTTTTTTTAAAAATGGGGTTTGGGGGGAACCCCCCCATTTTGAAAAAAAAATGCATTAAAAAAAATCGACATTTTTTTTTTCGACATATTTTTTTCGGAAAAATGACTTTCGACATTATTGCTTTCGAAATTATCACTATAAACAATGCTCTCCTTGCCGGCACCTCAGCAGTAAACATCAACAGGCTACAAATAGTACAAAACAATGCGCTTTGGACAGGCCTTAGTGTCCCCAAAAGAGACCACGTCACGCAGGCAAGACGAGTGTCACGCCGCCCGTCCTGGGGTCTCCTTACCCGCTACGGCGCTCCCCGTCCTGGAGGCTGTATCCTCGTTTTCGGCTTCGGGGTCCGGGGGCGTCCTGGGTCCCGGGCGCTTCCGGGTCTCCTACGCGCACTACATTGCGCATGCGCGGGCGCCCGCTCTCTGCTCTTCGCGCATGCGCAGTGCGCAGGATGCTCGATTCCGGAGGGTATGCGGCTCAAGCCTCGTTGTGGGGTGCCCGATGCCTGGGAGACGGCACGGCTTGCGTTGCAAGCCTCCCAGGTGCTGGCGGGCTTATTTAAGGAGCCCTGATCCTTTTCCAAACCGCGTCTCAACGCGGTTTGTTCGGATCGTGTCTTTGCTGCCTTGCATTGCATTCCCGTTGCCTGTTGCCTTTCACCTTCCTTGTTCTGCCTGGGGGACCCCTGCCTACCACCTTCCTTGTTCTGCCTGGGGGACCCCTGCCTACCACCTTCCTTGTTCTGCCTGGGGGACCCCTTTCTTCCTCCTTCCCCGTCTTCCTCAGTCCTTCCTGCTCCAGTGGTTCCGCTCTCCCTCCTTGGTTCTGGTCCCCGCTCTGTCCTTCCTGGTCTCCTTACGCTCTGAGTCCTTCCCACTTGTTCCGTGCTCCTCTCCTTACCAGCCTGCTCTTGTTGCTTCCTTGTCATCGTCCCTGGAGGGACCGTGCTGCTTCCAGTCCCCGGACCTGCCTTCCATCGGAATCCCACTAAGGATCCGGACTATCTGCTCAGAGGCTCCCCCTGCCAGTGCTTGCACTGTCCTGACGCCACTCAATCAGGGGTGAGCCAACCCGTGGCGTTGGGAGCCGGCTCACCTCCAATCCGGTTCTATTTGGGCTGGTGTTGGGCTGGTTCCCCGCGCCATCTATCACGTCTATCCGGATCATCTGACAGCCTGGCCTCATCATCAAGGAACCCAACCGGACGAACAGGTACGCAGCGTTCTCGTGACGCTATTTACAACAGATTGAGATGCCTGTCTTCTGACACCTCGGACTCTACGATGGAAGAGGATCCGGGTCTTCGTAAGGAACTTCAAGCGCTTCGTGCCGAGATGGCGGCACTCCGTCAGGAAAACGTAGCCTTGCGCCAAATGGTGACACAGAACGTTGGTGCCATTCCACAACCTGAAGGTCCCATGGCTCACACAGCTCCCATCAAGTTCGATGGAGATCCCCGCCGTGTGGGTGAATTCTGTAATCATTGCTGCATACACTTTCTCTTCCGTTCATCCCACTTTACCAATGACAAGGCCAAGATCGGATACATATTGGGTAACTTATCTGGTAACGCGCTTGCCTGGGCAACTCCTTTGGTCGTTACTAATAACCCAATCCTGGATGATTTTTTAGCCTTCGAGAAAGCATTCTTGGATGTGTTTCAATCCCCCAATCTGGCCTCAACAGCGCAGAACCAACTGATGGATCTACAACAAGCCAATACCGACATCATCTCTTACATCAGCCGTTTCCGTCAATTGGCAACTGACTCCTTATGGCCAGAGGTAACACAAAAGACCTTGTTTCGCCGGGGATTAAGAGAGGAATACAAAGATGAATTGTTGCACATACCAGAACCAGATGATCTACAGAAACTTATCGAACAAGTTCTGAGGATAGACCAGAGGTTGACCGAGAGAAAAGGAGAGAGACAACGGTTTGAGAAGGGAAACCCCAGACCACTGACTCTTCCTACTGGGATGTCAGCAACTTCGGATGCTACCCAAGAACCAATGCAACTGGGAGCTGTAAGGGGCCCATTGTCGGAAGAGGAGAAGAAGCGCAGAAGACGACTACGACTGTGTTTATATTGCGGAGGCGCTGGACATTTTCTGGGAACCTGCCCTCTACGTCCTATCAAGAAAGGGGGAAACTAGAAGACCTGTCGTCTAAGGGAAAGGCTACGACAGGTCCTTTCTTGCTTTCAGACCTTTCCAGCCCTGGGTTACAACTGCCCCCTATGCAGTCTGCCGTCTTGATGACTCTAGGGATCACTTTGAAGTGGCTTGATAAGACGATTGATGTCCATGGTCTATTGGATTGCGGGGCCTCCGGAAACTATATTGATGAGGCATTCGCCATCAACCTTGGTATGCCCTTATTTACCAGAAGAACGGTTATACCAGTAGAGGTCATCGATGGTACACCCTTAGCTTCCGGTCCCATTCGGTTGCATACCATAGGCATGCTGTTACAGGTCAAGGGGCATGAAGAAAGGATTGCCCTCGACGTCATCAAGTCACCATCGTATCCTGTGGTTTTGGGACTGCCTTGGCTTTTGCGACACAATCCTACGATCGATTGGGAGTCCCGTTCTTTGAGATTTGTTTCTGCCTTTTGCCTCCGTGAAGGTTGCTGCCACAACACCTCCTTGAAGTCTACAACCTTGATCCCTCTAATCCCGGGAGAGGACTCATCTGCCGTATGTTCTCTGTCCCAGATTCCGAATGATTACGCCGACCTTTGTACAGTGTTTTCGGAACCCAGTGAAATACCTCTTCCTCCTCATCGGACATTTGACTGTTCCATAGACCTGATCCCTGGTGCTGTGATTCCTCATGGGAAGTTATACTCTCTGACTCAGTCTGAAAAACAAGTACTCCGGGAGTATCTGGATGATTGTTCTAAGAAGGGTTACATCGTACCCTCCAAATCCTCCGCCGGTTTCCCGTTGTTCTTTGTCAAAAAGAAAGAGGGGACCCTGCGGCCCTGTATCGATTACCGTCAATTGAATGACATAACACTCAAGGACAGGTACCCATTACCTTTGATTCGGAACATCATGGAGTCACTACGTTCTGCCAATATCTTCACTAAGTTGGATCTCCGGGGAGCCTACCACCTGGTTAGAATCAAAGAAGGCGACGAGTGGAAGACGGCATTTAAAACACCCTTTGGGCACTACGAATACAGGGTAATGCCCTTCGGGTTGTGTAATGCCCCAGCCGTCTTCCAACGGTTTATGGACAGCGTGTTTGGCGATTTGGTTGGCATCTCGGTCTGGGTTTACCTGGACGACATCCTGATCTTCTCAGACGATCTGAAGGAACATGTCTCGCATGTCCGTGAAGTACTTTTACGTTTGTCACGTAATCACCTGTACGCCAAAGCCGAAAAATGCTCGTTTCACCGGAATAGCATGGAGTTCCTGGGATACGTAATCAGTAATGCAGGTATACACATGGATTCGGGCAAAGTGAAGGCTATTCAGAACTGGAAACAACCACATGATTTGAAATCCCTTCAGCGGTTTTTGGGGTTCGCCAATTTTTATCGGCGCTTTATTCCGCTGTTTTCACAGGTCACGGCCCCGTTGACACGTCTGACCAGTGTTAAGATACCTTTCCTTTGGGATCAAGAAGCATCGACAGCTTTTGAGTGCTTAAGGACAGCGTTTAGTACAGCTCCTGTTTTGCGTCATCCTAACGATGAGATGCCATATGTCATCGAAGCAGATGCCTCCGACTTCGCTGTTGGAGCGGTCCTACTGCAAAAACATCCTACATCTGGCGATGAACACCCTGTGGCCTATTACTCTCGGAAACTCACCTCTAGTGAGCTGAACTATGCAGTCATTGAAAAAGAACTTTTGGCCATCAAGACGGCGTTTGAAGAATGGAGGCATCATTTACTTGGTGGTCGTTTCCCTGTAGAAGTACGTACCGACCATCGCAACTTGCAGTTCCTACGAACATTGCAGTGTCGCACTGCTCGCCAAGCCCGATGGGCCTTCTTCTTCTCTCACTTTGATTTCAAAATCACATACATCCCTAGCTCCCAGAACCAGAAGGCTGATGCCTTATCTCGATCCTTGGACAAGGAAGAAGTGGGAGCCGGTTTGGACACGCCTATGATATCGCCCAAACACTTTCTACTAACCTTAGCTCCGCATCTCCAGAAGATCATACAAGAGACGTTGAGGGATCCGGAACGTGTCGATCTGCTGAGGAAACCCCAGATCTGCGAACGCGACGGTTTTCTGTTCTTCCTGAACCGATTATACATACCTTCGACTGCCCTTCGCTTGGACATCCTCCATGGTTTCCACGATTCTCAAGTAGCTGGTCATCGTGGTATCAAGGCTACCCAGGAGCTGATCTCCAGACAATTCTGGTGGCCTGGATGGGCCAATGATGTAAAGTCATATGTGGAAAGTTGTCCTATCTGTGCTCAGACGAAGACACCCAGAAGAAAGCCTTTGGGACTACTTAAGCCTACTGAAACTCCTCCCTACCCTTGGCATACTATCGCCACCGACTTCATTGTTGAGCTTCCGCCCTCTGCAGATCACACTTGTGTCATGGTGGTTGTGGATTGTTTCACCAAATATGCTCATTTCATTCCCTTCGTAAAGATCCCGACTTCCTCCCAGATGGCTTTGGCATTTCTACACAACATTTATCGGTTACATGGACTCCCTGAGAAGATCATCTCTGATCGTGGTTCACAGTTCCTTTCTTCTTTCTGGCGTCAGTTGTGTAATCATCTAGGTATCCACAGAGCCTTGAGCTCAGGCTATCACCCGCACACCAACGGTTAAACCGAAAGGACGAATCAAACCCTGGAGCAATACTTACGTTGCTATGCCAATGCCACTCAGTCAAACTGGCTTCAGTACCTGGACTTGGCGGAAGTTTCATACAACAATGCAGCCCATGCTGCCACCGGCATCAGTCCTTTTCTATGCTCAGCTGGACAACATCCCAAGCTGGTTCCTTTCTCACCTGTGGTGCCCAGCTCTGTTCCGTCTGCGGATCACTTGGTCTTCAAGATTCAGAAACAACATGTCCTGGTCCGGAGAACCCTTACGGAGACACGTGAGCGCATGAAGGAGCAGGCTGATAGGGGCCGAACCACGGAACCCGATCTCCAGGTGGGAGATCTGGTTTGGTTGTCTTCCAAGAATCTACCTATTCGTAATCTACCCACTAAATTGGCACCCAGGTTCTATGGGCCTTTCAAGATTGCCAAGCGTTTGTCCTCTGTGGCTTTTCGATTGGTGCTCCCCCACACTTGGAGGATACACCCTGTCTTCCATGTCTCCCTTCTGAAGCCCTATGTGAAAGATGTCTTTCGACGCTCTGGTCCTCGGCCCTCCTCTGTTCTTGTACGGGGGGTTCCTGAGTTTGAGGTTCGGGAGATCTGTGATTCGCGGATTCGTCGGGGTGTGCTCCAATTCTTGATCGATTGGAAGGATTATCCCGCTTGTGATCGCACTTGGGAGCCGCACTATAATGTGCACGCTCCCCGGCTTATTCGTGAATACTTTCTTCGTTTTCCTTGGAAACCTGGGGCCCCGGGCCTTTCTGGGAGGGGGCATAGTGTCACGCCGCCCGTCCTGGGGTCTCCTTACCCGCTACGGCGCTCCCCGTCCTGGAGGCTGTATCCTCGTTTTCGGCTTCGGGGTCAGCGGGCGTCCTGGGTCCCGGGCGCTTCCGGGTCTCCTACGCGCACCACATTGCGCATGCGCGGGCGCCCGCTCTCTGCTCTTCGCGCATGCGCAGTGCGCAGGATGCTCGATTCCGGAGGGTATGCGGCTCAAGCCTCGTTGTGGGGTGCCCGATGCCTGGGAGACGGCACGGCTTGCGTTGGAAGCCTCCCAGGTGCTGGCGGGCTTATTTAAGGAGCCCTGATCCTTTTCCAAACCGCGTCTCAACGCGGTTTGTTCGGATCGTGTCTTTGCTGCCTTGCATTGCATTCCCGTTGCCTGTTGCCTTCCACCTTCCTTGTTCTGCCTGGGGGACCCCTGCCTACCACCTTCCTTGTTCTGCCTGGGGGACCCCTGCCTACCACCTTCCTTGTTCTGCCTGGGGGACCCCTTTCTTCCTCCTTCCCCGTCTTCCTCAGTCCTTCCTGCTCCAGTGGTTCCGCTCTCCCTCCTTGGTTCTGGTCCCCGCTCTGTCCTTCCTGGTCTCCTTGCGCTCTGAGTCCTTCCCACTTGTTCCGTGCTCCTCTCCTTACCAGCCTGCTCTTGTTGCTTCCTTGTCATCGTCCCTGGAGGGACCGTGCTGCTTCCAGTCCCCGGACCTGCCTTCCATCGGAATCCCACTAAGGATCCGGACTATCTGCTCAGAGGCTCCCCCTGCCAGTGCTTGCACTGTCCTGATGCCACTCAATCAGGGGTGAGCCAACCCGTGGCGTTGGGAGCCGGCTCACCTCCAATCCGGTTCTATTTGGGCTGGTGTTGGGCTGGTTCCCCGCGCCATCTATCACGTCTATCCGGATCATCTGACAGCCTGGCCTCATCATCAAGGAACCCAACCGGACGAACAGGTATGCAGCGTTCTCGTGACGCTATTTACAACAACGAGTCGCCCACTGGCTCCCCATCAAAGAAAGAGTTGAGTTCAAGATCCTCACCCTCACACACAAATGCCTCAGTCTCTCTGCCCCATCTGACCAATCAGAAACCATCAACAGAGTCACCTCCAGATGCCCAATTAGAACCCATCACGCCAACCAACTCCTCATCCCTCTCATCAAAAGGTCTAACGCCGGATAAATCGGATTTCCCTACCTAGCTTCTTGACTCTGGAATGCACTACCATGCTCTCTAAGAGCTGAAATGTCCCTCTCAGCCTTCCGCAAAACCACTCTCTTCAAGTAACCATTTGATCCCGGCCCCCCCCGCCTCTGTACCTCCCATATGCTTACTATGTCTCCTTCTCTCCTCTTGTCCCTCAACACTGTTGTCTCTCACATGACCAAGTATGTTCTGTAACCTCCTGTAACCAAGTATGTACACCGCTGTAAGCACCTGTAACTAGGTTTGCATCCGTATATAACCTGCAAGCCTCATTGCAACAGCGCCACAATGCCTCAGGGCTGCTGTGCGCTCTATAAATAGTAATACATAAATAAATAAATAAATAAATAAATAAATAAATAAATAAATAAATAAATAAATAAAAATAAATAAGCTGCGGTTGTAGTTCCATCAGGCATTTTAAAACATGACCCATCACAATATATCTGTCCTTCTGCCTGCAGAAGGGGGGTATCATGCAAATCAATTCAGTCCTTGGTGTCTTCTTCAGTTGCAAAGATACAATCATGCTGGGCTGCCTCATTGTCTCCAATACCCTGATTTGGTATTGGTAATAGCTCAGCGGGGTTGAGTGTGTTTTGCAGCGCTTCATTTTGATATGTGGTATGAACAATATCAATTCATATCTTGTAAGTCAGGCCATACTCATATATTGGGTCTGGGTCCTCTTTAAAAGGACATCGACCGAGTGAGGTACCATCACGGTTAAAGAGTGACCTAAAACGATACCATCACATTGTTTTACTGATAAAGCTGCAGCTACTACTGCACTCTAACATTTAGGGACAGCACATGCAACAGGGTAAACCGTGGAGGAAAAATAGCCGCACAGTCTATTATTTCCTCTGCGTTCTGTATCAAAATTGCCAAAGCCCATTCATCAACTTCATTATCTGAAGGAAGCCGTTGTCTTGAAAGACAATGCTAGGACATTAAGATCAGATAATACCAATACTCTTAAAGTCCCTCGTAGTAACCCTAACAAGGCAAGACAGGGTTCATTTGAAGTAGCCGCTCCAACGGCTTGGAATGCCCTGGCGCCTACTCTAAGAACACTAGCCTCAACGGAATTGTTCCAGAAGCAGTTGAAGACCCTGCTCTAAGCATAGATAACTGTTATAGCCCATGCCTGTGCCTATCTTCAGTACAGGCCTTGTCATCTCTTCCATCTAATTCTATGTTTTCTTTATGTCAGTCCGCGCCCATCAGCCCATGGGTACCAGGTGCACGTTATACATGTTTTAACATAACATAACATGCACAAACAAAACAAATTCCTTATTTTAATGCAAAATCTGTAAAATTGGAGCAGAACAAAGCGCTGTGTGCAGCAAAACAATTACCTCTTGATGTTCATCAGTCTATGGCATTGGATCCTGTACATTTTTAGTCAGAAGTTTTATCAAGGGTTTGACAATAAGCGACAAATTGGGTATCCATTGTCTACAATCGGAGGAAGCGCCTATGAGTGCTCTAACTTGTTTTTGTGTTTATGGTTGTGACATTTTAGAAATTACTTGTGTTCTATCAGCTGCTAGTTTCCTACCCTCCTTAGACAGGAGGTACGCAAGATAAGCTACCTTCTGTCTACAATACTGACATTTCTTCAAAGATGCTTTATGACCCTGGCGAGATAGATGTGACAATAACAATATTGAGTCAAGTTTACAGAGTTCCTCCGTGGGAGCTGCTATATGTAAATTGTCAATGCATTGAATCAATGTAACAGATACAGGCAATTTTAGGGACTCCAACTGTTCCTTAAGTGCCCTACTGTATATGCTTGGGCTTTCTGTATAACCCTGTGGTATTCTAGAGAAAGTGTACACTCTCCCACATAGGGAGAAAGCAAATAAATATCTGCTTTCTGGATGTAATGGTATACTAAAAAATGCATTTTTCAAGTTGATCACTGAAAAATGTTCTGCAAATGATGATATCATGGTAAGAATGGTGGGCTGACCGAATTCTAAGTTGTTTGCAGAGCCAACGTAACAAAGGCTGTACCGACATTTACAAAGCTTACTGGGACCAGGCATAATACAAAACTTTCAGATTTTTCCTGGCAAAAGAAGATTTTTGCAAATATCTTCGCTTTAACCCACCCAACCAAGTCTTATCTGCCAAACAGCTATATGTACTGAAAATGTTCTGTCTTAGTTGCTCTGGACGGCATATCACATGCAGTTCAAAAGGCACCAGCCGGGAGAGGGAGTCTATGGAGAGAAGACCGCTGATGGAGGCTTGTGTCAGCTGTAAGCATTAAAAGCTCCATGATAGCAGGGATCCCCGAAACCAAGTGGTCCATTCGGCAGGTTCCTCTCCATCACGTCTAGTCAAGGTTCCCTCATCCTTGGTGAGACCCCATGTTGGGCACCAATTTGAGACTTCTAAGAGCTATAATTCAAACAAAATATAGCATCTTAGACAGAGTTTCAAAATTGCAAGCTAAGATTTAATTTGCGCATATCATACACTCGAGCGGACTTCAGGTTCATCCACAACCAGTATTTCATGGAGAGTGGAGAAGTTATGTGCCTAAATGGTTCACTGTCTCACGTCTTATACAAAGACAGAGCCTGCATCAACATAGGTCATTTGTTATTCATTTGCAAAAGATAATAATTCAAATATGTTCAAACTACATAGACAATGATACACCTACTCACAAGAAGGGATGACAAATTGCATATTCAACAGATGTTATTGCTATGTCAAGAGTCTCTACTTTGCTTATGACTTAGTTACATGATCTATCCACCAGTTCACGATGGTGACTTGTGTTTGAGGTCCTTAAACAGAGAACCCACCGGCCCTTAGTTCCAACAATGATCACCCTATTTGCACAACCTTTAAAAGATACCTTTTGTGCTTTTAACAAAAATGAAAGGGCTGAACACTACGACTCTGTATGTAACTAACCTCTGCTTAGTGCAGCCTGTTTTGACATAGCATTTAGCTAAGAGAATGAAACCATATTGAAACAGCTTTTCTTACTTCGCTGAGTGGGAGGACCTGATGTTATTAAACCTAGGTTTATCAGTGAAGGCCAGGTGGCTAAAACATGCACTTTACATAGATCCAGTCATTTCTTGTAATGACTGACAGAAAAAGTCGCAAACACATTTCAACTTTGTTTTACTCGATCACTGACAAATGTGACCCCTTTTTGAACATTACTAAGAGAACGGGTTTGATCACAAAAAGGGATTAGCTTGGGGTTAAGGAAAATGCATATTATTATTATATTCTAACAAAGTGGGAAAGTTTATTCTTTAGCTATAGAGTCTCCCATACAAGGGGGAGAGGTTATTCTAATACAGAGTCTACCCTTCAAGGGGAGCGTTTATTCAGCTATAGAGTCTCGCCTACAAGGGTGAGAGTTGATTTTGATAAAGAGTCTCCCCAAGCTTATTCTGATATAAAGTTTTCCTTTTCAAGAAGGAGAGTTTATTTTGATACATAGTCTCTCCCTTCAAGGGGGAGAGTTTATTCTGATACAGAGTCTCTCCCATCAAGGGAGTGTTTTTTTCTGCTGCTACAGAGTCACCCATTTATGGTGTTGATTTTATCCTGCTACAGAGTCTCCCATTCAAGGGGGAGAGTTTATTCTGATACAGAGTCTGCCCCATCAAGGGAGAGGTTTTATTCTGTGACAAAGTCTCCCAATCAGGGGGAGAGTTTATTTTGCTACAGAGTCTGCCATTTAAGAGGGAGAGTTTATTCTGCTACAGAGTCTCCCCTTCAAAGGGGAGAGTCTATTCTGATATAGAGTCTCCCTCATCAGGGGGAGAGTTTATTCTGCTACAGTGTCTCCCCTTCAAGGGGGAGAGCTTATTCTGATACAGAGTTTCCCCTTAAAGGGTAGAGTTGATTCAGTCACAGAGTCACCCCTTCAAGGGGGAGAGTTTATTCTGATACAGACTCCCCCCATCAAGGGGTGCAGTGTATTCTGATACAGAGTCTCCCCCTTCAATGGTTAGAGTTTATTCTCATACAGTGTGTCCCCCTTTAAGGGGGAGAGTTTATTCTGATACAGAGTCTACCTTTCAAGGGGGAGAGATTATTATTAAAAAAGTTTATTCTGCTACAGAGTCTGCTCTTAAAGGGGTAGAGTTGATTCTGATACAGAGTCTCCCATAGAGAGTATATTCTAATACAGTCACCCATATCAAGGGGGAATGTTTATTCGGATACAGACACCCCCCTAGCCCCATCAAGGGGATGAATGTATTCTGCTACAGAGTCTCCCCTTCAAGGGGGAGAGTTTATTCTGATACAGATTCTCTCCTTTCAAGGTGGAGAGGTTATTCTGCTACAGAGTCTCTCCCCATCTATGTGAAGGTTGAACAATATTTCAGAACAGAGACTTTCCTTGCCTGACTGTACTTTTCCAAAACCCTCCCTGCAAAAGGAAAGACTCAGTTTAAAGAAATGCCACATTGTGAAGGGTTCACACTGAGAGGAAATTATTTTCTTGTCATGGGGGAAAATCTATTTCACAGAGGGAGATTCGATTTCGGAATAAATTCTCCAGGGGAAACTTTATTTCACATTTTGTTATAGGGGTGCGGGGGGGGGATTGATTTTGTGACACCGGCAGATGAGAAAAAGTCCTTCATGCTTTTTTGCTACTTAGTTCTGTCTGGTCAAAGAGGAGTAGTTTAGCAGAAAACCAGGTTTAGTCACAATTATACTCTGCTTCAACAGTTATGCATCAACCCTTTGCGCTCTTTCCTCCTTCTGGGGGTTAATATTTGGATGCAACTTTTTTAATACACCAACCATTTCTGAGAGAATTCCCTGAGTGACCTTTGATGTTGTCGGGTCGGGGTTGACAGAACCACTACATCCAGTCGACGCAATAAGAGCATGCAGGGGAACCACCCGGCATTCTCTCTGTTTCAGTCTCTAACGTTTCCCTATGCTGCTCTGAATTTACTGGCAATAATAAAGAGTAAGCATGGAATTTTTAACAGCAGATGCGACTGCTGATTAGATGTCTTTATTGGCAATTTAACAAACAATTGCCCGCTCTGCACATCAGACATTGCCTCCAAGACTGGTATAGAGGCACTGTGAAAAGGGGAGGAGATAATCTGCTTGCAGTTTCAAATTACAGTTTACAATTCAATACTCGATGCAGCAATTGAAAAAAAACAAGTATTGGAAATGCCAATAGTGTTTGCATTTTGCAATTATAGGCACCAGGGTGCAAGGAGGAGAGTGCACATTTTCAGAGGTGGATGCAATAAAGGGTGCAGGTGTTCAATAGAATGAGAAAGGGAATAGAGCAAAGGAGGAAGCCATTGATAGAGAGTGCCATAGATGATGAGCCAGAGGAAATATGAGTGAGAAAGGGTGAGAGTGAGGGTGGGTGGGGGTAGAGAGAGTTGGGTGGGGTAGGGTTGGTGGGGCTAGAGATAGTGGAGTAGGGTGGATGGAGTTCAGATAGCAGGATATGATAGGTGGATATGGTGGAGATAGTTGGGTTTTGTAGTTGGGTGGGGTTGGGGTAGAGAGCAGGGATAGGGTGTGTGGAGTGGTGGTGGAGAGAGTGGGGGTAGGGTTGGTGGGAGTAGAGAGAGTGGCAGTAAGGTTTGTAGGGCTAGAGAGAGTGAGGAGGGTGGGTGTGAGTAGAGAGAGAGTGGGGGCAGGATGGGTGGTGGTGATAGAGAGCAGGGGAGGGGAACGAGTGGAGTAGAGAGAGTGAGTGTTGGGGTGGGTGAGGTTATATTGAGTGGGGGTAGAGGTGGCGATGTGGTAGAGAGAGTGGGGGTAGCATTGGGGTAGATAGAGTGGAGTTTGGGTGGGTTAGTGGGGGATAGAGACTCTAGGGCTTGGTGGGGGTGTAGGGTAGGTGGGTTAGAGAGGGTGAGTTGGAATAGGATGGGTGGAGGTAGAGAGGGTGAGCAGAGGTTGGATTGGTTTTCGTAGAGAGGGTGAATGGTGTAGTGGGTGGGGGTAGAGAGGGTGAGTGGGGGTAGGGTTAGTTTACTGCAACTCCTTATTGGGTGGGGCAAGTAAGGACTGTCTAGGCAAGTTGCAAAGAATTCAAAATGATGCAGTCAAGCAGATTTTTTCATATTGCTCGCAAGCAGTGGTCGAAGTGGGCGGGAGCGATCGGGAGCGGTGCTCCTCTACTTTTTTAATGAAGTTTTACCGTTCCTATACTTTTATTTTAAAAGGAAACCGTTTCGGAACGGGTTCGTTTTAAAATAAAAGTGTAGGAAGCATTTGAAACTTGCACTTTCAGTGCAGTGTACTGAACATTCCCTTAAACTGCAGGTGCATGCATTTGGGGATTTATATTGTGCATGGGAGGGGGTGTGGCGATGGGGTTTGCGGGGAGCTGTGCAGACCAGTAGGGAACATAGCTCCACTACTACTTTTCGTACACTTCGACCACTGCTCGCAAGGTTCCGTTATCAGGGGCACGTAGCGTACTCCATTGTCTCCCTGTCATCGCCAGAATCCAGTTCAAAATATTATCTTTCTTCCATAAATGTTTATTAGAAAATGCGCCATTATATTTGAAGGAGAAACTGGAAGTTTACAAACCTATGCACAGCCCTCGATTCTCTGACACCCACTTCCTTAATATTCCACGTGTCAATAGAAGCAGAGGAAAGAGTCTGTCCTTCCCAAGTCTTATGGCTCAGGCCTGCAATGAATGGCTGAATGGCTGTGGAAAGAAAAAATCAATTTTATCTTTAGTAAAAATCTGAAAACTAGATTATTTGCTTAGGTCTGGCCTCCCCAGCTCTCTCTATGTCTTTTCTTCATCCAGTTTTGTTCTTTTTTTGTCTCCATGTAGCGCCCTAATGCCTACAGGCTTTGGCGCCCAATAAACACATCGGGCCTCATCACGACCCGGGCGGTAAGGGATTACCGGTACCGGTAAGGGCACTGGTGCCAGTAATCCCTTAGCGCCCAATTCCGAGGTCCCTTTGCGGGTCCTCCCTTAACGGCTGGTTTTACCAGCCGTTAAGGACGGGACCCGCAAAGGGACTTTGGAGGTAATTACGATACCGCAATTTGCGGTACCGTAATTACTGCCTTCCCCTTTCCCATTGATCCCTATGGGGGCAAAAATGGGAATGGGGAAGGGCCATGGTGAATGGGGAATTACCGCCCCCGCAAACCTAGGAATGGGGCGGTAATTCCGCCATTCACCATGGCGGAATCGGTAGTTTACCGGCAGCAACCATGGTGCAAATAGCGCCATGGTTACCGCCCGGGTCGTAAAGAGGCCCATAGACATAGACAGACATAGACTGGGAGTAGGTTGGGATGGGAATAGAAAGAGTGGACATCTGGTAGAGGTAGATAGAGTGGGGGTAGGGTGGGAGAGTGGGGGTAGGGTGGGAGAGTGGGGGTAGGGTGGGAGGGTGGTGGGAGGGTGGGGGTAGATATAGTGGGTGTAAGGTGAGAGGGTGGGGGCAGATAGAGTGGGAGTATGGTGGGTGGATGGGGGTAAAGAGAGTGGTGGTAGGGTGGGTGTGGGTAGAGAGAATGGGGATAGGGTGGTTGGGGTAGTCAGAGTGTGAGTAGGGTGGGTGGGTTGGGGTAGAGATAGTGGGGGTATGGTGGGTGGGTACATGTGGAGAGAGTGGGGGTAGGGTGGGTGTTCTTAGAGAGAGTGGGGGTAGGGTTGGTGGGTGCATGTAGAGAGAGTGCTGTACAGAGAGTGGGGGTAGGTTGGGTGGGTGTAGAGTGAGTGGGGGTGGGGTGGGTGGGTCAGGGTACAGTGAGTGGAGGTGGGGTGGGTGGGTGTTGGAAGAGGGAATGGGGGTACGTTGGGTATGGATAGAGAGAGTGTGGGTGGTGGGGGTAGAGAGAGTGGGGGTGGGATAAGGTGGGTGGGTGGAGAGATTGGGGGTAGGGTTGGTGGGGGGTAGAGAGTGTGGGGGTAGGTGGGTCGAGGGATAGAGAGAGTAGGGGTAGGGTGGCTGGGGGTGGGTAGAGTGGGGGTAGGGTGTATGGGTGCATAGAGAGAATGGGGTAGAGACAGTTGTGGAGAGGTGGATGAGTGGGATAGTGTCGGTGTGATCAAGAGCGTGGGTGTAGGGCGGGTGGAATAGAGAGAGTTGGGGTAGGTTGGGTAGGGTAAAGAGAGTGGGGAGACAGTGGTGGTAGAAAGTGTTATTTCAGCACTTGAACTTTTGCAGGATTCCACATCAAAAAACAGGTTGATCAATGGAATGACAACATTACTTTTGAATGATTTGCAGGTAATAACTTATCACTATTTATACAACAGGAGGAGGTGTGTGGCATCTGCAAGGATTCGTATCTGCAGCGGTAGTGAGCAGCGACTTAACAACAATCAAAGGGATATTGTGTGACTTTACCTCACTGTGCCTTGTAGAGCGCCACCATGGCTAGGGGTTGATCTAGTTGAGGCCATCTATAGGAAACTTGTCAAGAGTGATACTGCTTGCAGGGTGAGCTGGAGCCCTTCAGATTTCCAGTAAATTAAAGTGAGGGCCTTGGTAGCGAACTGATGCAACAGGCTAACCTCCTCTCAGAGGCAAGAGAAAATCGGGTGGACTAAAAATGAACACAACTCCTTGATTTGAATTGCATCGCTTTGCCCACATTCCTCTATGACGGCGAGGCTGAGGAGGGCTGCCCTCTGGCTCTGGCCACTGTAAGCATGAACACTGAAGCGCTTGCTTGATGCTGAAACTTGTGAAATGCGAAATGAAAGTCTTGGAGATGAGGAAGCACAGCGGTTTTAATGAGGTGTTGTTTAAATGCAAGACCCACTTTCTATTTCACTTTGAAAACCAGCCCTCAAGGAGTTAGGTAACACAGAAATCAACCCCTAGCGCAACATGGCTGCTGCAGCTAGGAGGAGAAAGAGGAATGCTGCTTTAAGCCAGGAAAATGTAAACAACCCCAAAAAAAACCTTTGCAGCATGCTTGCTCCCATGGGATGGAATAATCTTGCTTTCAACACAACTTCACAGCTATGCAGAAAACAACAAAGGCAGCTTGCCTGCCTCATAAATCAGAGGCTTGCCTGGCTGCCTCAGTCTCTGTTTGCCAACAGATTACTCCACTCGGACTTTAAACATAGTCCGACAGGAGTTCATCTGACAAAAAACATTGGTGCAAACAAATGAAAAACTAATGTGCATCTAGTCAAGTGCAGTCATCTTGCTCCTACTTCTGTCGCATGCACAGCTCCCCGGCAACAGCAGCAGGACTGCAGATGCACGCGAGAGGGTCAAGGCCCAGCTGGTGCTTCAGCCATTTCATAGCCAAGTATCAGCAAGTTGCCATGCCAACACCTACACTGCTTCCGAGTTTCCCTGTCTCCTTTTTTTATTTTACATTTACAGTACTAATGGTTTAGCGATTAGGTGGCGTATGCCACCAAAGCTCTAAAATTAAAAAAGGAACATATGGGGATTTAAGTGTTAAATGTCACAAGCAGACACAAAACAGAGTGCCGACCAGAATTCCACTCTGCTCTCACAACTAACACCGAAACTGCACTTACTGCTTGAGGTAGTTTTACCTCTGTTGCTTGCCTTAGCTCACCTGCCACAAGCTTGCTGCGCTCAGGGCCCAGGAAGGCTTTTTGTAACAGTCCCCTCCTCTTCCTCTTCCTCAGCAGGTAGCCGCTCCTTTAGGTGAAACAAAATAAGTGTGTAGTCTGCCAGTAGACTGCAGCAACTCAGCAGCAACTCCGCCAAAGGAAACGTATTCATATGTTGAGTGAAAAATCACATCCCTGATATGCACAAGGACAATTGGAGAAGACTCAAAACTGAGGAATATTAGGGACATGATACAATCACTTTTACTGTTTCTTATTCCTGTGCCCAAATGTGACAAAATGCACATTAGTACACACATTGCATAAGGAATACCCTAAGCTGGCAAACTTCACAAGGAAACATCTGCATGAATTAACTGTGCCTTCCAGGGAGTAAACCCTGCCCATATAAACCTGTAGAAATACGACCTCCAGCAAACACTGAGCAGAGAATGCCACCAGACTACCTCCTACCTGATTTGTCTGCTCTAGGGAGAAATTGTGAACATTATTTGTGCTGGGATTAGAGCACAAGAGCGCTAAAAGTATCACTAGCAAAGGGCACTTTCACACTACACATGACTGTGAAAGCCTACAGTAATACCTGCTCAATAAGGACCTTGTACAAAGCTTTCAGCTAATAATGATAGAGGATGACATCACACTCACAATGAAAACCCCACATGACATAGCAGAGATACTATTATTTACTGCACTATGATATAAAGCAACTGATTTACAACAACATGTCACATGAACCACTTTGAGCATCAGCACCTGTTTCCCCTGTATCAATCACAGAGAATAGAGAGAGCCCTGGCTAGCCTCCTAGCTAGAGCTGGAAGAGAAACATCCAAGCTTACTTGTACCACCCAGTGTTGTCCCTGTGCAGATACTACCTGCCCAACAACTGTGTCTGCCCTGACATGACTTAGCAGAGTCAAGAGGGCTGCATCTTCCTGCTTCCCTTCCAATACAATTCTTCTGCCACTTGTTTTTTCTTATTCTGACCCTGTAAAGTGTGATGAAATAGGAGAATTCATTATTGTGCCAAATGTGGCAGAAGTAGACTGACTTCTAGGTATTGCCACAGAGTTTGACCTGAGATCAAGGGTGGATGCTAAAACAGAATATTAGAGTTAATTTTCTTTCTTAAGACATTAGTAAGAGATGTGTTACAAGAATTGTCAATTCAAATGAACATTGTGTATTTCAAAACAAATGTCAGTATGGTCCTCGCCTCAATATGGTTGGGTTTTTTCTCCCTGGAAACCTCCCCTTTCCTGATGTCTCTTCCATGAGATGAGAGTAACTACACCTTCCTGACCTCAGACGCAAGTATCCCAGTTCAAACAGTTGAAAAGGGGTTACTGGGCCTAGCCTGTTTCTTGCCCCAGCGTTTGGTCTTACCTCAGGCTGAGCAGAACCTGCCTACTCTTTCTAAATAAGCGTCAGTGTTCTCTCTCCTCCTGGTTCCTTTCCTGGTCTTACCTCAGCTTTCCACGTCCCTCCTCATGTTATGCTTCTAGAAATAACACTACCACCATTACTACTGCCTTTCTAGTCATCTTATCCTATGGTGTTCTTTCTCCCAACACTTCTTTATCAGTCTCTCCCCCTGATGATACCTCTTCTGTGTCACTTCCACTCTCTTATTTTGACACCTCCTTCTTCCCCTTTGATTTCACAGCCTCACCCTGCACCCTGGTTTCCACCACCCCACCTCCTGTTTTGCATTCTCCTATCCCCATGGTTTCCCCTTCCCCTGATGCCATCACCTCATCTATTACCGCCATATCTCTCACCACCTTCTATCTGGCTACTATCTCCTCATTTTGACTTTCACCATCATATGGAACTGTCTCCTCCTGTCCACTCTCAAGCTTTAATCTGACCACCTCCAGGAGGTCACCTCTGCCTATCCACTCCCATCCTCTGATGTTACCACTTCCTACCTGACTCTCTTTGCTCTCACATCTCCTCCTGATCTCCACTCTCTCTGCCTTTGCAGACTCTGCTTCTTCCATCAATCTCCAGTCTCTATCCTGGGGCTGTATACTTTTTTACTGTGTTCCCTCCTCTCCCCTGGGCTATGCATCTGTAGCTTGTAATGGGACTTGGGATGTGATTGGCTGCTATCCCTGGGTACACCTGAGGCCGGTCTGGGTTTAAGGGCTGTATCTGTCTATAATTGACCTGTGTTCCATCTTGGAGTCTAATCGTTTTTTCTACACCCCTCTGTGGTACCACTTTGGCTATGATGGCAGGGTTTCCTGCATATGATTTACAGCATAGGAACGCACTGGCTAAACACTAAAAATACTTTGTTTCATTGAATGTGCGGGGAAACAGTAAGATGGTATCCCTGGCAGGGGAATGGTGATTTTGTGTACTGGCAACATTGTATCTTCAGAACAGTGAAGCTCATCCGAGGTCCGGCAAGCCTCGTCAGATGATTACTTTGATGTGTTGGTTAAAATTGTAACATTATCAAAATACTCAGACAAAGCTGTGAGAGAATCAAAACACTCAATACCATCATCAAGTGAAGGGGATCATTTCCTCTTAAAGGGAAAGCTTGCTTTTGTAGTGCTGGAGATTTGGGCCTGTTCACAGGGAATTTTAGGTCTTATTAGTGCATCGGTATTGGAATCAAAGGTCTATAAACAGTTTTGGCAGGATCAGTGCTTTAATGACTGGTCTGTCATACTGTGCTATTTGGGTGGGGAGGTTTGCACCCCCAGGAGTTGTCTATTGTGCAGTACTGTAAATGTTCCTGTCAGATGATAGGCACCAAAGTGGGATGGCAGGAGAATCACCCAATATCACCCCAAGGCCCAACATCCACTGGCTCTGGGTGGCACCCAGCCCCCTGAGTCACCACCCTGCCAGACCCCATTGACATCCAGAGGATTTCGTCACAATGTGCATATTGTGAGTGTAGATATTTGTGGTTCAGGCTACATGGACCCCAGAAATGTTGGAGTCATATCTGCAAAGCACTGATCAAAGGAATCCCCCTGTTACAGATGGTGGGCTCTCATCTTCACTGCTCAGGGGACTGTTAGGCAAGAATTGATGTAGTAACCCTGTGGGAAACTACACAACCCTTGTCCTCTTGGTATTAGGTAACCCATCTATGGGAATAGGTTTGTACTAAACAAGCTGATAGTGTGACTGAGCAGCCAGACCTTTCTCAAGAGGGCTAAATGAGAGCTGTGGAGCTTAGCATCGAAATTCACCAATACAAGTCCCATTCCCACAACTAGACTTCTGCACCAAGAGTTATTAGCACCTTAAGATCCTCCCGAGCCCATAGCCTTGCGAGCCACCGATTACTCTTTATCCCATATCCCGCCGGAAGTGCAAAGACTTCCGCACTGCGCATCTCTCCTCACCGTTTTAGGAATACGAACACTCATTCCACTAGTGTTCGTGACATCTAAACTGTGATGTTCCAGTATTTTACCCTTGCTACAGAGCTCATGTACCTATCCTTGCAGCTTGCTATTACCTGGACTACCGTTTTATAGCAGGACACCCTATACAAACTTATGTTCCGTGTTACCGTAATTCTTGTATTACTGCCTAACGTACTTACATACAAACTCTCCACCTGTATCCTTGCCATGTCCCCACCCTGTATATGTATGCTAACCACATGTCCAGTTTGTTTAGCGTAACTTCCTTGCACTGCCACGTTACTAGATCTAGAGCTATCTAACTCACCTGGTAATCATTTGTTAACTGAATATGCTTGCGTTACCTACCACAGTTTATTATTGATATGAGTCAAGGAAAATAAGCTTGCTCAGTTACTGCCGGCATCTCCACAATGTCTTGCATTCCCGCCTTGTTCATAGCTATGTTACAAATGTATTATGCACCTTGCACCATGTTTACTATTTGCTACTTGACTATGTAAGTCTGCCTTTTACCGTTTACATGGACCTAGATGATCTGTTTATATGCTTATCTATCACGTGCACTGTATTATAATCTAATAATATGTGGTAATCTGCATTGTAAATTGCACTATATTTTACCATATTGATCCATTTGTGCAAACTATAGTTAAATTGCATTTCCCTCTACTAGCCATGGCACCCCCATATCCACTATTACTACTACTCTCTTTCATTGGATATACACTTGGTACCTTAGCTTACCTTAGTGCTAATACTAAGGTTCCTCAGTTAAATCAGACAAATTCCCATCTTTGTGACAATATGCCAGTCCTACACCTAAAGATGTCACCTAACTTGCCTTCATCGTTTGATATTATCCCATCAAAATTCCTACAACCATGTACTAATGTACATCTATACTCTCCTCAGCAGATACCCCCATGTACGACCGCACATCCAGTACACAGATGTTCACCTATAAATACCTCTGTAGCCCCAAGTACTACAGCACCGCCTAAATCTATCACTGACACTAGATTGACACAACATTAGTCGCAGACACCTAAAGCCTTCAACATAGGCACTATCCCTACGCACCGAGAAGATACAGGTGCCGTCCAAACTACCACTACCACCCCCTGCCCAACACCACTGCGAAACCTCAGACTGG
The DNA here is from genome assembly GCF_040938575.1 of Ambystoma mexicanum. Classification (NCBI taxonomy): domain Eukaryota; kingdom Metazoa; phylum Chordata; class Amphibia; order Caudata; family Ambystomatidae; genus Ambystoma; species Ambystoma mexicanum. The sequence continues at coordinate 1,184,207,396 of NC_090925.1, forward strand.
GTACAAGAACCATACAGCAACAATCATATATTCTAAAAGATCATAGTACATGCACCATTCACAAAAACCACTCCGTAGCTAATCATATCAAACTCACCAACAACGCTAAAACTCAAACACATGTTCCAAGTAACATCAGAGATACTATCAAGGTAGGCCTCATCAATGCCAGTTCCCTACAAGCATATGCCGTAGACATAGTAGACATATGGACCACACAAAATCTTGATATAATTGCCATCACAGAAACCTGGCTCACCCCAACTTCAGGAACATCACTAGCGCTAGCCCTTCCAGATAATTATTCTATTCTTCGGGCAGATAAAGCAGCCAACACTACCAAAGGTGGTGGGGTTGCGTTTATCTTTAAATCAGCATTAGAGCTAAGAATGGTTAATAAACAACACCTACCTTCCGCTGAACTTCTCACCATTAAAATATCCACGTCCGCCTCCTCTACTATTACAATGCATCTAATCTACCATCCTCCAGGCGCCACCTCCACCTCCACCTTTGAAAACAATATATCCCAGCTTCTATCTACTAATACCAAAAGTAAATCTCAAGTTGTCATCCTAGGTGACTTCAATCTAGGTATCAACGATCCAAAAGACACTAAAGCAGCTGCCCTTATGGACACCATCTCTTAACTGTGGTTCACACAACATATAAAAAGCCTGACCCATAATAAAGGTAGAACGCTTGACTGGCTAGCAGACCTCAATTGCAGCATAAATGTATTGGCAAACACTCCCTGTGCTTGGACTGACCACCACCTTATCACATTTACTATTGATAAGGCAGCACCCATTCTGTCACAAACTCAGGCTCCAGCTATGCCAAGTAAAAGTAAACGGAACCTCACATTAGAAAACCTAATACCTCATTTACACCCTAACACCCACCCCCATACCCTGCCTTCGGACCCATCCGACCTAGTTAACTTATATAATGAAACTATCCTTAAGGCTATCAATACGATAGCGCCCATCAAAATGCAAAACTCTAAACCTCTGGCCCATATTAACAAATGGTACACACCCTACCTAAAGGATTTTAGGAAAGAAAAACGCACAGCCGAAACATCATGGAAAAAGTCCCCCTCAGAAGTGAATACAATTGTGTTCACAGCAGTCTCACTTAATTACAAAAAAGCTATTATACAAGCCAAAAAAGATAATTTCAATGACAGCATTGCCAATGCCAATTCCAATACCAAGGAGTTATTTAACATATTGAAATGACTTGAATCTCCTGCACCTATACCTGACCCATGCACAAAGGATACCCAATGGTGTACTAACATACAGAACACACCCCAAGATAATTTTACTATGTTACTAAATAAAATAAAAATTTAAAAAAATACCATTGATAATGTCTTACCCATGAACCAACCTTCAAGGCCGACGCCTAACTTCCCCCAATTCAACTTCAAGCCTCTTACTACAAAAGAAGTAGAACACATTATACTCAAACAAACCATCCAACAGTAAAGGGGACGTCTGCCGAGCTACTCTGATCAAAGAGGCGGCCAATGTACTTGCCCCATTCATTACCTCATTCATTAATGCAGCCTTTAACTCTAGCACCATACCCACCAATCTAAAAGATGCCTGGGTACTTCCATTATTTTAAAAAAAAATCCCTGGACCCTACCAACCCGTCGAACTACAGACCCTTCACAACTGTAACATTTCTTCTAAAAATTCTGGATCGGGCAGCATACCTCCAGATCCAGCACTATTTGGAAACAAACAATCTATTAGGTCTTAGACAATTAGGTTTCAGACCTAGGCATGGGACTGAAACAGTGCTTATTGACTTAAACACTCAAATTCAGATCCTCAAAGATAAAGGTAAAACTGCCTTATTATTACTACTCGACTTATCAGCGGCATTTGATTTAGTAAACCATGAAATACTATGTAAACAGTTGTCATCTGCTGCACACTTCTCAGACCAAGCTAATGCATGGATTAAATCCTTCCTGAACAATAGATCCATGAGGGTCTTTTCACCTTCGGCCTCATCACTACCTACTCCAGTAACCTGTGGAGTCCCCCAGGGATCATGTGTGTCCCCTATTCTCTACAACGTATTCACCAAACCTCTATTTGATATACTTGACTATCTGGGTGTTACATATACCAATTATGCAGACGACACTCAGATTCTCATCTCTATCACTGGTGACTACGCTGCAAACAGCAAAACACCCAATGATATCTATAGCACTATTCAAATTTGGATGGCTAAGAACGGCTTATGCCTAAACGACAACAAAACTGAGTTACTCCTTCTTGGCTCCCCAACAAAACTGAACAAACTAGGCCCCCTTTTCAAATCCTTCAACATTGACAATAACATCATCAAAGTATGAAATGACATCAAAACATTAGGAATTCACATTGCTTCAGCACTTTCACTTACAAGACAAACTAATGCCTTAGCATAATCCACAGCATATACTTGTAAGCTTATTACAGCTTGTCGACCTTATCTGACCACTCCTAACTGTATCACAGTGGCAAGAGCATTAATACTTTCCAAACTGCATTACTGCAATGCACTCTACTTAGGAACTTCCCAACAAAATATTAACAAAATGCAAGTCATTCAAAATAATGCTATCCGCTCGGCGTGCAATATCCTAAGAAAACAGCACATCACTGCAATTAGACAGAATATCAAATGGCTTAATATCAAACAAAGAATAGACCTTAAAGCACTCTCACTCACTCACAAATGCCTTAATAACAAAGCACGCATATATCTTTGCGACACATTCACACGCCACTCACCTCTGCGACCCAGTAGAGCAGCGCAAACACACTGCGCTGTCATCCCACGATTTAACCAACAACGAGCTGGTGGAGCTAGTTTCCCAGTTCTCGCTGAAAAAAAATGGAATGCACTTCCTTTATCTATTAGAGAAGTACCTACCTTTTCTCTCTTCCGTAATAAGGTTAGGTCCTGGCTCACTGAACAAGACCTCATCCCACCCCTACCATAATATATGTATACTCACCTAGAATGTCTCCCTATTGTCAGTGCTGTATCCTACTTGTTGGTAAAATGCATACTACTTGTTCTTAGAATAGTAACTTACTTCCTGTTATGTACACATCTGTTTCTGTAACTTACTTAGCATTGCCTATAACTTGTATCACCTTTTTCTCTTCTGTACAGCATTGATTGATTGTGAAACATGTAAGTTTATAGTGCCCAGCTGCCCCAGGGCTTGGTTTGTGCTTTACAAATAAATAAATACAAATACAAATACAAAATCAAGTATCCAAATGACACTTACACTCAGGGTTTTCTAGTAAAATAATTATTGATTTATTTAATGGTCAGTTTTAAATAAGCATTCAAAATACATTCTCAGAATCAAGGCAAACAAGTAGATACTCTAGAGATGTTTCATGAACACTTCATACACACTGAGGTGACTTCACTAACTAGGACAGTATTGGTATTTATATTTCACTTTTGCACGTTGTAAATTCTGAGGTTGGTAGAAAGGAAAGGTTAAAGGAAGGAAAAAGGTTAAACATGTTCTCAGAGCATGTGAGCACTTTACATATTCCAATTAAGTCTAGATAAAAACCTTTCCCAGCAATATTAGTTAGAAATCCATGCATCACCCATGATGGACAGTAAGACCCAAAGTCAATGGAATAGAAGAGTCTACAGGGAGCCAGGACAGTCAAAGTCAATTGGAGCAAAGTATATGGCGCTGAGGCACTTCTTAGATAGGAAAGGTCTTGCACAAAGTTATAGAATTTGTTGAGGAAAAATCACTGTATGGTCAGAGGCTGTTATACTTGTGAAAGTTAGAGCTACGATCAACTCTAGAAATGCAGCTACTGCAACTCTCCACAGAGAAAAGCAATCTACAGTTGATGAGGCAAGTACCCCAAAGTCAGAATAATACCTTCGGTTAGAAGAAGAGGATCCAACTGGCTTCTGTCTGGTTGCAGTGATGCAGTTCCAGTGTTCCTGGGACTCAGTCATGGGGACAAGAGGGAGGACGTCTAGTGGACTCCTGCACAGTAATTCAAAGGTCGGCGGTAGCTACGGGCATTCTTCGGTCAGTGGCACTTTGTGGTTTCAGCGCTCGGTAAACAACACCGGTTGGGCGTCCTTCACTCCTTGAGTCCAGTACTCTGGCGAGGTGACTCGAGCTTGGGTCGTACTGCTTCGGGAGGGTCACCAGGAGCTTCCTGGAGCTTTTGGCTGGCTTACATATGTTGCACCCAACTATGGATTTCTTGACCCCTGGCACTCGGTTCCAGCAGCAGCAAAGAAGTACAGCCAGTTGGGGAAGGTCTACCAGTCAAGTTTGTCTCAGGGTTAGTTGGTCCCACTAACTCAAGGGAAGAAGCCATCCTCTCCGGAGCTTCTCTTGACGATCAGAAAAAGGGATTTCAACACAGCAGCAGGGCTTCACCATGCAGTTCAACGGTCCAGGAGGATACAGCAAGCTTTGTTCATGGTTTCTTCATTGGGCTGTTTGTCCCAGTTGTTGACTCTGTCTTCAGTCCAAGAAGCCTCGCCTTTTAAGCAGGTTTCTCCCATTCATGCACAGCCTAGCTGCCACTCACATGGCCGGGTGGCTGACCTGCAGGGACAGCCAGCCAGTCAACCAGGACTGGGTGCATTCAGGTAACCAAGGAGACAAAGGACAGAGGAGTTTCAGGCGCCTTCCTCACTTCCTGCACTTCCAGACACACTGGAGCCAGAGGGGGGTTTCAGTACTGAAGCCCGCCAAAGGCAAAAAGAACAAACGGCCGGTCAAATGGCACAGCGAGGAGGATTGCCCGCTTTGACATCGTGCAGAGCTTGCTAACGCAGGTTCGAATCCCGGCAGGGCCAAACTCAGCCTTTCATCCTTCTGAGGTCGATAAATGAGCACCACACACCGTGGGTAATAATAAGCAGCGCTCAGATACCTGAGGGTTTGTAGCGCTATATAAATGCCAAATTATTATTATTATTAATTAAATTATTATTATTAAAGCTGGTTTGGCGGCAGAGTAAAACCCAAGAAAGACCTCACAAACAAGAAATGGTGAGGAAAGAAGACCAGGGCTATTTTCACACAAAGGTCACCCATGGGTCCTATACTGCAGCTGAGGATTCAGCCTGCAGTAGAAAAGCACAATGGTAGGAAAATTAAACCACTGCCATGAGCCATGGAACATGACTTAGCAGGAAAAGGGGCTACTAAGTAACCCCCAGCCCTCCAGATAAGATGGTGTGTGCCTGACCCACAAAGAGAAAAAGTAAGTAAAGTCAATGTCACTTTACTATTCTTGGGAACAGTAGTTCACACAAGAAAAGGTATTTAAACCTTATGAGAAATCTGAAAGGATTTCTCTGTGACACTGCACTGAAGGTGCTGTGAGTCACCATACAAAAAGTAGATGGCTATGGAGTCTGGCAGACTCCAAAAACAAAGGAAACATAATGTTGATGCTATAGTGCAATATGGCAACTGTTCACTGCTTCTTGGCCTCTTCCATTTGAGACATAACTTTCTCCATGACCACCATGGGTGGTGGCTTTCTAAAATAAGACTCTGCATAACCCATAGACACTGTGGACAGTAGTAAAGACCAACAGTATGGAATGGTGTCAAATGGGATGAATCTAGACCACATTAAAGTGAACTTTGGAGTGAACCAATGACCTCCCTTGAGTGTGGATGCCTTTGTTCAAAAATACACTAGGACATATTTTAGGAAAATATATATTGTCTTTAATTATTACAGCCCTAACACATTTTAGGTGAACATTGTTACATATGTATATGAAATGAATAACGACACTCACCTGAATCTGAATTGGCAGTAGCTATGAAATGAGAATCATTATGTTTCTGTGTCAAATCAAAGGGATTGTTTGTGTTTCCTTCTTTAAGGTATAAAGTGTATTATGCTCGCATTTTAAGTAAGGTTCGTAGTCGGACATACCGATAAAAATAACCGTCTATGTTGGCAATGGGCTCTATGGCGTACCATCTGCCAACAAGATTAATGTTTTCCACTTTAGCTTCACTTGAGAAGGAGTCTTGAATGCTGTAAATTGCCTTCCTTTCTGGTCACAAGTTTAGTTCCGCGTCATTCGTCCTCACTGACTACCTGTTATGAAGGAAATGTGTCACTTCTAAACATCCTCTGTTCTAACTTAATACGTTTCATGAACTATGTTATATGCCGTTTTTTTTGTTCCTATTTTTGTAACTATTGTAATTATTGTTAGTATCACACATGTAATAATGTTCCCAAATTGTTTGGGGTGGGAATGCCTCATTCAGACATGGAGCTCACCAACACCAACTACAGGAGGTCGTCCTTGTGCATCTATCAGGGAGTATTTAGCACCCCTGTAAGAAGCACACCTGACACAGCATGTAAGGGGATGGCAATGAGTGGAAGGTTACTCGTTGGACCTGCTTCATCATATAACACCAAGACACCAAGCGGTGAAAGAATCCTGTGGTATACATGAATACATGCAAAGACATGTAAAATAAATGTCTTTCGTTATCATCATGAGGGCAATGCGTTAGGCAGATGTATGCTTCCCGATCTTAGTGTGCTGTGCAGGAACACATAAAGGCCGAGCGAGGCATTCAAGGGGGCATCCATGATCCTGCCCAGCAATGCAAGGAGTGCATGACGAAAGGTGGGTCTGACTTATTCACGATCGCCCTTTTCCTCTGCACACAACGCACTTTCATGGATTTGTACTATTGCAGGGAAATGCGGTAGGCTGACATTTGGTGCTCATGCCATGAGATGGCAAGCAATGAGACTTACCCCGTCTATCAGAATTAGCACGTGCGCCTTGAGAAACTTAGGGCCTTATTTACAAAGCGTTTTCCAATGGGACTCTGCTATTGTAAAACGCGTTTGTCAATCAGGCACTTAGTCTCAGGTGAGTCCACTAGTGACATGTTCTTCCAATTTCGTGCATTCACCGGTAGTCTGTGTGCCAGACATGCGTGCGTGCCTCCCCGTCACCTGACATTTCATGGATATGCTTTTCTGACTACTTGCTCCTCAGTTGTGGGACACTTGTAGGGACGTGACCTTTGCATAGAAGTACGTAGGAAGGACTTTCAAGCTCTTATTCTGGTTCTCGTGGTTTCTTTTGGTACAGCATTTCAGCTTTGCCTAAGTTTCGCATGTTTCTAACACCTTTAGATGCTTGCCCGGCCAGCAGCAATGCTGTATCTTGAGAGGTCTTTCATTCCTCACGCTGTGGGTGCTGTCATCTGAGACAGTTGGGGATGTGATGTTCGAAGTGGAAATGGAAGGGCTGAGGGTGCAGTCTGCTCGGTGTCTCCGGTAGGGCTGGTGGAGTCAGAAGGCCTGTCCTCCTCTGTCAATGACTTGTGAGGAAAGGGATTCCACTGCGCAGTGTGCTCGGAGCTCTGGGTAGTATAGTGTTCTGTGTCCAATGATGGCTCTTGCTGTCTCAACATTCCTACATGCTCCACGTTATCGGTTATTGAGACCGTGTTCAGGTGTTGCTGAATGTGCACTTCCCAACAAGTAGATTGAGAGGCTTCCGGTGCAATTACACCCGTCTGTTGGGTGCGTACAGGATGTGCAGGTAGGCCTTAACAGTCGTCGAGTGTGGGCAGGCATACCAGTATTTCATTCTGTGTTGTGCCCATTGCCGATTGACAGGCAATGTTACGGTTCCTGGTCGTCCAGTTCTGCAAGGCTTCAATATTGTTTTGGGCAGGGTTGCCCTGCTGAAGTGCTATCTGCCAATTGTTCTCTGGCCCTCAAAGGTCCTGTCAGTTGATGCCTCGTGTCTTTGCTGCTTGCTAAGTCAGTAAATCTGCAGGTGTGATGTATATGGCAATCAATGTGTGTATGTAATCTAGGTGGCATGCCCCGTCCCTCTGCCATAGGTACTGGGGGGTGGCACTGAGGTTGCAGGGAAAGCAGCTTCCAGGACATTTACCTGAAGATTGATGACAAGTGTGATCAGTGTCCATATAAGCACGAGGCATTGATTGTCTAAGCACGTTTGGAGAGGATGTCATATCTCCGATGCACAGAGGTCTGGCTGTGGCTATGTGGTCTCCGCACCTGAGCCTGGCTGCATGGGTGGCATTTTGGTCTATGGCCCGCCTTTGCCAACTAGATGTGTATATATTGTGGATAAGGCACTCATCAGCATTTACTTTGGACTCATGTGCTGAGCATGCCCTGGTAGGAGCAGTGTGTGTTTGTATGTTCACTGTGTAATTGCAGCAGCACATGGATGGGTAGATGCTATAACGCCACAGGCACAGTTAAGAGATTTAAACTCATTTGCCTTTTGTGGTAATGTGGGGGCGAGGACATGGTATACCTTCAAGAGGGGTGTGAATGTGGTCCAGTAGCAACCCACACAGTGAAGTGTAACAGTCCAAAATAAAGGAATGTCTAATCAAGGTTCTATACAAAATATATACTTTAACCAAAAACACCATGTACAATAACAAACTGGAAAACACTTCAACAACTCACTGCTGTAAAAGAACACAGTCAAAGATAGAAAAGAAAGATGCAGCACTCTGAGTAATGATGCAGGTAACAAAAGAGAGTTAAAAGACCACAATTGATGTGTGAAAAGTTCAGTTTTGTACTAAACACACAATAAATAAATATTAAAAAATAATTTAAAAAAAAGACCACAATGTTCAGAAAGGATATTTCTTTAGGTTCCAAGGGGGATTAAACTGGCCTATTCAGTCTCTAGGACCCAAAAGATGGACGAAGTGGTCAGATGTGAATCGATAGTACCCTTTTGCAGTTCTTGGTGGTTGGGCAGCACCAAACTAGACTTCTTGGCACTGTGCGAAGATTGGGAGAGTGCAAAAGCAGCAACAGAGGGTCCTGGTGGCTCAGACGTGTGGAACAGTTCTTGAAACATGGCTCCAAGCAGTTCAACAGGGATTCTGTGAGTCCCAGTCCAAGAGCTCAGTGACAAGATGAGCCCTTATCTCATGCTCCCAAACATAGGGGACGTTGGCACACAAATTCAGGATTCCTTCAACACAGTGAGGTCCTGGGTACCACTGTGGCTGGTACAGAGGCAGGCCTTGCTGTAGCAGCAGGCCCCATCTCAGGTTGCTGTGAGTCCCACTCCAGGGGCTCAGGGTCAAGATGGGGCTTTGTTCTACGTGAGGTCCTGGGTGCGGTGGATGGCAGAGAGGCAGGTCTTGTTTGTTACCAGCAGGTTGTACCACAACAGTCCCTGGGGATGGCTAGGGGACAAAGCTTGCCTCTCCCTTGGAACACCTGCCTTCAGAACTCAAGGACTTAGGAAAAGGGTTGATCTTCTTCATCAGTTTAAACCCAAAATATGATTTCTGGGATACCAGGAAGTGGTGGGAGACCTCTTCTTTTATAGGCTGAGGTCTCTAGGGGTTTGCACCACTAAAGGTAGCCTGCTATATGGGTCCTATACTTGCTCTTGAAATATGTTGACTTTGCCCATCTGATGTCACTCACAAAGTGCTTTGCTCTAGAGGATGTTAAGGAAACAGGAAAGAGAGAGAATGAGATTCAAGATGGTGGAGGTATCCTTCCCTTGAACGTAGTTCCTCTGACTACTATAACCCTGCCCCTTCCCTCCTCTCTAACAAAACAAAGGCCTTTAGAAATGCAGTCCCCTGGTGTGAGACCAAGCTCTTTGTGAATAGGTGTGCCCCTTGATTTCTGCTCCAATGCCAGCATCCTGTGGAGTGACTGTCCCTGGGAGAAGGGCGTTACCGGTCCTTACAAAGCAACAAAGAGAGGCAACCCCACCAGGCTACATTCGTGCCAGTAGGGCAATGTCTTTCCTATCTGGGGGAATTCACATAACCCTCTGCCAGCTGAACTGGGCCCACAGGGCTGGCACATGTTTGATATCAATGTTTTGTGGATGTGATCACTGTGAGAGATGCTGCCCATCATGCCCTATCTCTGGTCTGGCTTATTTTTACAGTTTAGCGTGCCACCAGAACAGGATCTTCGTAGTTGTACCATATTTCTTAACAGAGGTGCATATTTTAAATGCAGCCCCTGTGCTGCAGAGACTTGGATGTCACTGCAGCTGGCAAGAGGGCACCTGTGACCACTGAACCTGCTCTGTACCACTGGTAGAACAGGTCCTGGAAGTCAGGATACTGATGCAGCAGGGCATAAGTACACACTATGCTTTTGGCATGGAGCTTATTAAAGAGGAATCTGGTAAACTGAACCCTCTTTCAGAGATGGAATTAGCCACATCATTATTTAATTGAAAAAACAAACAAGTCAGGGCTTTTACACCCTTGCTAGATGGCAATCCATCACAGTAACTATAGTCTTCAATTGGTCATTTAAAATTTAAGAGGGTGACAACTTCACCTGGCTGTGCGACTGCCCCATTGTTTGTGAGGTTATAGCTATTCTTGTCTTTTATCATTGCATATCTCACGTGATTTCACATGACTGCGAGCCCGGTATGGCGACTGATCACTCATCTGCATGGGCAGGAATTAATGAGAGCAATGATTCTCATGGAAATGTACTTGTTGCTTTGCAATTTTTTCATGCGTTTATTCTGTTGTAATTCAGTCCACATTGTAGTCCTTTCTTTGGCAGAGGTCATATTGCAATGCTTTTGACCTATAAGGGGTTTTGTTAATGTATGTTTCCTGATGCAACCACTGAGGCGTTCTTGTGCACGTGCCAATATTGAATAATCGTCTTTACATTTTGTGCTAAGTCACATTCATTGGGTATTTTGCATCTGTTTTAGCAGATGTGCTCTTTTTTCCTACATTTGTGTAGAAGGGTTTCCATTTTTCTTTGTGCTACCAAGGAAGATCTTTGGAAACACCTATGTTTAACTTTTGTGTTCCCTCGATCAAGCCCTTATCCAGTGACCAGTGTACCCTATCCTTCTCTCTCAGTTAGCCTGTGCCTCCCTTCACACCCTTTCTAACCAGTGGTCAAAGTGTGCAGGAGCGGTTGGGATCAGTGCTCCTCTACTTTTTATATTTAAGATTTATTATTCCTATACTTTTATCTTAAAAAGAAACCATTCTATCTAAATGGAATGTCTATCTGTTGTTGTTAAGCAGACAGGATGTGAGGTTAGTAATGACCTCTATAGGGAGAGTTAACACGTGTGCATTTATTGCAAAAATGCCTCTCACTTTTATTACTTACCTCAGAACCTGTCCTCTTAGCAACAACAGATAGACAATGCAGAGGAGTATGATATGTTAGTTAGATACAACATATGCCAGTCGGATACAACAATTGTGTTATAGTATTTTATGATAATGTACGTGTTTTTAAATGTGTATATTGATTAAAATATGAATCTTTTTTCACTGATTCTGTGCCACTGTCTAAATAATGTAACCTCCACATGTAAAACTTTGTTTCAGGACCTAGATCCTGCCTTGTCTATATCTACCTACTGTAAATTGTCTGATGTTCCTACTTACCATGTACCTGTAACTAAGCTGAGCATATTCTTGTCTTGTGCGCCCTGATGCCACAGGGTCTGGCGCGCTCTATAAATAATAAACTAAACTAAACTAAACAGACCTCTATAGTTTGACTTGTGGACATCCACGGCTATTGTGTGTGAAAGTAGGGTAGCTGTCTGTGGTACTTGTATGCTGATCCCTCTTACAACAGACTGTTAAGAAAATTGCAGCTAAAAATTACGACCTAGAGAGACAATCTTGATGCAATAATGTGCGTATCCTTGGCGTGCCGGAGTCCACCCCTATTGGAAACATGGAACACTATGTTGAAATGGTACTAATGGCAGTGCTTGCTGAACCCCTGGTCTCCAAGATCTTCCTTGTGGAAAGAGCACACTGCTCCCTTGCAGACAGGCCCCCACCGGGGGCCCCCGAACACCCTATAATCTCACAGATCTTTAACCACCATGATAGGGATGTTCTACCTAAAGCAGCTAGAGAAAAGGGAGAATTGCGGTGGCGAACTGCGACAATCCGGCTGTTTCTAGATTTCAGTCCCCAAGTCCAGAAACAAAGGAGAACCTTCCAGTCGGCCAAGAATATCCTGCGACGGAAAGACATTCATTATGCAATGATGTTTCCGGCTAAGCTCCGGGTGATACAACACCTGAAGTTGCAGAAATATTCACACAAGAACTGCCTGATCCACGTCGATCTACGGCCCATGATCCATAACCCACAATGTATTTTCTAACATGTCAAATGTGGGTGCTTAACCCATGAGATGGATTAGCACTGGCAACGGTCAGGGAGACTACTTATCTTCAAGAAATGAGCCCAAGTCACAGGAACATATCTGCTGCCAGCAGCTCCCCGTTACCACTGCTACAGTGGGTATTGTTGATTTCTTAGTTTTTTCTGAGAATTCTGTGGATGAGGGACACTGCCCGTATGTTTAGGTTTCTGGCGTGGGTGGGGTTGGGCTAAAGGGTGCTTCAAGTGGGTTGGTTGGGGGCGCAAGCATGCGAGTTCACCTATGTGTGAAGAACCAGGTGGGTTCGTCCTTGACACAACCCGTATGGTGGGATTCCTCCCATGTGTGGCCTTTCCCAGACTGTGCTGTCATGGTCACACATCTACGCGAGTGGTTACCATGAGGACGAAGGATGAATATCAGTAATGACATGGAATACACATGGGTTTACCAACAAGAAGAAAGCAAGGCTTATTGACAATTATGCAAGGAATCACAGCGTTAATGTTCTGTGTTTACAAGAGGCAAACTTGCCCAGAGATGGTAACCCTCTAACATTACCATGATGGGGGTTGCATAGGTACGGTTCCTCCTTCACATCACACTCCATAGAGGTGGCCACCTATATACATCGATCGTTGGAATTTAAGTTGCATGACCAAGTTGGAGATACTGAGGGCTGGTTCCTGCTGTTAGCCAGGGAACCCTGGGATTTAGAGTGCTCATTATAAATGTATACGCTCCTAATATGGACTCCCCAAATTATTTCAGAAATGTGCCTCCTACTTACATACATTTCCTCATTATGAATCAATATGGGTGGGAGATTTTAACATTGCATTATCTCTAGACATGGATAGGCCCTCATCAGCTCAAACAACCCTTCCTAAGGCAGCACAGAACTGGCTAGATATAGCGAGCAATCATGGGCTTCGCTGCATTTGGTGATCATTGTATCCAAATAAACAGGATTATAATTTCCACTCTGGGGTACACAGTAGCTCATCTAGAATAGATTATATGATGGTATCATCTGAATTGACCATAGGGTTGGTGAGACCAGTATCCTCCCCCGGACCCTCTCTCATCACTCCCCTGTTTGGAGAATCTGGCAAATAAATGCAAGGCCACTGCATTACCGCCACATTACCACACTTCTGAACTATGTGTTTGGAGGTAAGGTAGAGGAAAAACCTCCAGAAAAATGCTGGAGGTAATTCCCCTGCCTTACCACCAAAAAACAGCCAAATCAGCAGAATTACCACCAGGGGAATTACCGCTGGCAGTTATTCTGAAAAAATCCCAATGGATTCAAACGGACTCCAATTAATGGGGACTAACAGAGCCTACCAAATCAGCAACAGTAAAGCTGTTTGGTGCTATTTCGGTGTCTTTACCACCAAAACAAAACCCACCACACTTGTTATGAGGCCCACAGCCACGTCACAGCAAGTTGAGTATATCAATATCAAAAGAGCATGGATATTGAATGTTATGTATAGTCATGAGGTCTGCACATACATGTCTGAAAAGCATTCAAAGCCACTAATAATCTTGTGTATTTGCCTGCCATTCAGCTGTATGTCCCACAGTGTCGCTCCTGTTGGTTAACCAACACCACATTGTACATCACATGTGAAGGCCATGGCACCGAATATCACATGCACACATGTGGTGGTACAGCAACGACATAATGCATGGCAGCCCACAAATAGGCAAAATGGTGCACAGCCATTGAGCAATATAGGGAGATGTTGGTGCCCAAAACATGCAGAGATGGTCCTAAATATGAGAGGACCAAATGTTTATTTCCATGTCGTGAAGAGTAGTACAGGGGGCCACCTTATCAGATGCTACTCTGAAACACATACCTATAATGATATGCCAATTTCGCAACACATGGTCTGCCTACATGAGTCTCCGCATGATCACGTCTCTTTTCCCTCCAGAACCTGAACAACCAGAAAACGACAGGGGTGCATCAGACCTTGATATGCTTGCTCCTTGGGGAAAAAGACGAATTGGCAATCAGGAAGGGAGGACACCGAGCCCATTTTGACACACTCACATTGACAAATGTTGCCCTACATGGATCACAAGTCCTATAGGAGGACCATGGCCAGGACACCCAGCCTACACAACCATACTTGCCATCCATTAAAGCAATCAAACCCCAGCATGCTTGAAGGGCTGCAAGATCCAACTAACCCTGCACCACCCATTTTTCACCACCTGGGAAGAAATGATGGATCAGCATCAGCTGACAGTGTGCACCCTGCTTACCTCCATTTGGAGCATACCAGGAGAAGGCCACTTTGGATTGTCCCTGGAGTTGCCTAACAGCAGGCATGTGATAGCACAGGAAGCAGTGTCCTCCACAGAAGATGTGAGGGCATTTGGATATCAGTTAGGAGGACTATGCACTTCAATGCAGAGCCCTACCATAAAACACATGCATCTGCAGATGAGCCATCATAGCTGCTGCCAACTGCCTTACTGTTGGCCTTGAGGGGTATGTGGCCACAGTGGCCAATGGCTCTAATCACAATAGTGCCTCCAACCTATAGAACACTGAGGCAGTGCAAACCCACCATTTTCCCACAGCCAAAGACACCAGCAAGATAGATATCCAGTGGACAGATCCGACAAAGGTATGCCACAACCCTGCAGTGCAGCCAGCACCATGCAGATCAAAATTAACTTGGAAAAGCAAGAGTATGACTTCATATTGTTAGATGTATTTTGTTGATTACATTATCTTTCATGTTCTGTTTTTGCTGATTCTAACATCTGCTGTCAAGGCAAATACATTTTCTTTCATGTGCTAAGCCAGCTGTGTAGTCACTTCACTTTGTGAAGTGTGCGCCCTGCCTATGGTCAAGAGACAGCATGGGGTTGGCACAAAGATCAGCCTAGCTGATAGACTGTGACATTGAAAGTGGCGTGCTGAGTCTTGGTGTAGAATTCCATTGGCAGGCCCATAATGAGCTGTTGTTGTTTATCCTTTCTTAAAACCCTACAGGCATCACAAGAGAAATATGATATGTGTGCATAAACCCGCAACTCGCCACCTAGTAATCCAATAGAATAACAGGCGGCAAAGAGGGAAGCATGTTTTATTCAATAGAAGCTTTGCAGATATGGGTTACGAATCCGGAATTGGATCTCTGTCGCAAAAGAGGGCTCTGGGTACATACACCTTAGGGTTTTGATACAGTTGTACAGTTGTACACAATGAACCTCATACAGGAAGTCGCTACAAAACATTTAGTCTGTTACATTAAGAAAGAACTTACTAACAGTTCAACCTGGGGGTTTGGCTTTCCAGGAGCACCCGAGCACGATGTAATACTGCTCTGCCACTGACATGGCACAGACCACCTCCTCTGCAGGATCTTTCCCTCACAACGTATAGTACCAAAACTGCGAACTCAGCAGTCACATAGTGATTGTTACAGTTTTCAGTAAGCTAAGCATGCCTTCATGCTGTAAGGGGAATTTAAGTAGGCATACCTGAGCATCGGACATTGGATTCCCTCTTCCTTGCACAGCATTATGGGCACTTGTGTGCCTGCCAACTAATCAGAATACAGTCTGCACCTCAACCTCGAGTTTGGCTGTGGTTCCTAAGTCACTGCCACAATGAAGGCAACTGTTCTGCACCTTGCGAGTCACATGTAGTCCACAGTTTACAATAAAAATGCCATCTGTTTCCACACCATCCATCATGTCACTGGGTATGATATGATATGATAGGTTATTTATAACGCACTTAATACCAAGAGGTATCTAAGCGCAGACCCGGGATGGAACCTGTGTTGCTCCGTGTCATGTTGCTTCCAAGGCAAGCATATTGCCCCTGAGCTATCATGAGCTATCCTCCCGGAGCTGGGACAGAGATTTGCATTGGAAGCGTGTGTGGTTGGCACTCCTCTGTATTCACACACATGACAATTGCAGTCTGGTCATGTGGCCTATCCTTGTGGTCATCATAGATGCATTTGGTCAACATAGTGGGAACAAGACAGCTCGCATGGCAGCTCTGGAGAAATGTTTGAAAAACACATCCTCACATAATGTCGATGTTGAACTGAGGGCCCTGCTCTCCATGTCCATCAAGCACCAGACATCTATGAACACTCCTCAGATGGAGAAGAGAGAAAATCAGACACCTGTGAGATTTTTCATCATGGCCTTTATTTACTGTAATAGCAAGCCACGCGCTCAAATAAATGTTTTCCTTTAACCTTCTTTATACTCTTTTTAGATGATGCAACAGGTTTATGCAAATTACTACCATGTACATGGTATGCTTCTGATAGGTCCCCTTATTCAAAGAAAAAAAACATTCCTTCAATATCATAATGTCTGTGTACAACAAGCCCACATTAGCATAGCTGGGATTCACAATTTTCTCTGCTGCATGAAACTGATATTCTTATTTTAGACTTGGCTGGACACAACTATGACAGTGCTCAACTCCTGCCAAAAACATTTTCACAAACCAATATCTAATCCTTATGTGATTGCTGAGGTTCTGCCAAGTTAGCTAGTGCTCTATACTGTTGGAGAAATATATATACTCTATTATATGGTGTCAAAATAATACTGCTGGTCTCTCAGAATAATCTGCATGACACACGCTATACCCTCTTCAATAAGAACATAGATAAATGTATCTTAACTTCCCTTACCTATCTGGCTTCATCCCAATCCTGTCTTCTTTTTCGGCCAATTTCCATTTTTAGCCTAACAAACCTAATTACCTCACTGTGAGATACTGCCAAACACTATCTCCAATGTATCAGCCTCTGTTGCTTGTCTGAAAACTCTTGGCATGGGTCATAGTCCTCCACAGCTCGCTTAGGCATAGAAACCATTTTGTGCTTGAGTATCCATTTTGAAATATATTATTGTCTTACACTGTATTTTCCTTCTGGGAGCTATTATTTATTTAATCAAGCATCTCTCAGTTTGTATCCTTGTGCACGTATGGAGTGTGTGTAACATTAAAAGTACCCTTCATTTCCTGGGCCATCCCAACCCAAATATGCGCAGTGGCATGTGCACTTTTCACTTTTCATGAAGGCATTCTAATGCTGATTTCTGCAATGATGGATGGGAGGGTGAACTTATTTGATATGCCTATCATGTTATCTATATTCAGTTGAGGGGGCAAGCGTTGGCACACCCTATACAATGTTTTTTCCATTTGCCCATCGGCAGCATCATGTTGGACATGCAGCTTCAGGCACAAATCCGGACAAATGTCAAAGTGCAATTATGTGCCGTACAGTCAGGGAGTTGAACTTTATCACTCTCACAGAGTTGTCAAGGCACCTGAAGCATGACAGGTATGCCAAATATGGGCTCAATGAGATTCCTTGAATGTATGTATGCTGCATTTTAATGTTGCTGCTCTCATGTCACAGGGTTCCAGAAAGGAGTTTAGTGGGTGCTTCTTCAGGCTGTTTTTAAGGCAATATTGTGTAATAGGGTTCAGATGGCAAACTCAGCAAGGATTTATATAGAATCCAGGCCTCACCAACATTTTAATTTTCAAATAGTTGGGCTATGGCTGAGTGGCAGCATATGAAGCTGTGATGTGTTGTTCCTGGAACATTTGCATCTATATTGAAGATGTTCCCTGCATCACACAATGTCTGCACATTGATTGAATGTAGAAGTGTTCTCTGGCTTCCGTATGAGGGCCACATGGGTGCAATTACAGCCTCCACACACACACATACACCAAGGACCCCTGCAATGCGGTAGACTGTCCACACTATGGCAACCCATGTGTAAGCATCCTGTTCATTGTTGTAAGTTTCCTGACAGAGGTGATGATCAGATGGATGACCTGATGTAATGCCATTTACTGTGAGGACTGGGAGATGCCTAGCCTGAGGTTATGCCACTTTTTCTCTGGAAAGAGCCTGTGGCAAAGAAATACAAGGCAGTCACTACTTTTATTAATGGTGATAAGGCATGCTCTTATAATGTAGGTGGGTAAAGACCCTCCACCGACAGTCATGTTGTTGCAAGAATGATATTGCTTGGGAAACAGTACCTCTGGGAGACCCTCATGTGCCAGTTGAAAAGAGGTATCTTCCTCTGATTGATTCTTTCTTTCCTCTACCACCTCCTAATTAGGTGCCTGGTTCCCAGTGATATAGTCATTTTGGAGATGTGCATGTTCCGCAAAGTGGAGGTCTTCAATACTCTGTAGGCTGCTGTCATTGGAGTGTTCTGTTTTATGGATAGACTCGGTTGCACTCTTGTGCATTTTATTTGTATTTTAATTGGTTATTTAGAATGTGTGTAATACCCAGAGGTATTTTAAGTGTGGACACAGGGATCGAACCTGTGTTGCTCAGCATCTTCTTGCTTCCAAGGTGAGCATATTGACCCTGAGCAATCCTCCCGAGACCACCTGTTCCACTTTTGAATTGGACCAAATCCAGATGTGCATTTTATGGAGATAATGGTGTGCTCAGCTTTTGAGAGTCAGGGCTCTAATGGATTTTTGCATATCACTTTTGTGGAAACTCCCCTCATGTATTTTTAATTTTCGAGATTTACACTTATAGTGCCCACTTTGTGCATCTTTGCACTCATTTTGCACTTCTTCTGTGCACTTGTGCATCTCGGAGATGTGGATCTCTGAGAATCATGTACATCTATGTCTTGCACATTTGCACAATGCAAGTAAAAAAGTGCACGTGACACTTTTTACATTTTCGTTCACTTCAGAAATGCACAGATCACCTTGCCCACAAAGGTGACCTGTGCATTGTGAGGGTGTTGGTCTGCAGTGAAAATGATGCACTGACCAGCCTCTTTGCATACATTTGTTTTTGGATTCGTTTTTGTAGCCCAGTCCTGACACTATGTATAACTTTTTCCAGCATGCACGTCAGTTCTGCGAGAGCATTTCACAGTGATGGGTTCATGGGCAGCGACAGCCTAGTACTTGGGAGGGCCAGAGCCTGACACATTTCTCACCTTGGACAGTGGTGTATTTAATTACTTTTACACACTCATTAACGTTACTGTAGCAGCAAACAAACAGTGGCAGGAAACGGACACGAGTCTGCCCAAGCAATATCAATAGATACCCTACAATGAATCTAACTGCTGGGGTCCTCTTTTAGATGGCCGACACCGCCAATAATTAGCATTGCTTTACTTTACTATGTAGCATCTGAGTTGGGGTGAAAGATGCATGTAATGGGCCAAAGGAAGGTGTAATATCTACTCAGCCTCTAGGTCTCAGAGGGAGGGAGGCAACAGCACAGTGGGATTAAAGGCCCCACTCACTACCAGCTTTCAAAGCTGCCATCCAGCACCCTCAACGTGTTGTGGCTGCCTCTGCCCCTGCAAGGGTTGCTGAAAAGGTCATAATTATGAAATAAAAGCAAATTAAAGAAATTAAAATGTCTATCTCTGTTTGGGGGACAAACATGATAGCGTAAAAGCAGTGTTTTATACTGTCACTCTTAAAAAAGAAAATGCATGACTGGGTCAGAAATTACTCGCCCTGCATTGTGCCTCCTGCTAAACGTGTGATGAACAAGCACAGGTGAATGTGACTATTTTCTATTTTCAAACAGGGTCAGATTGGCCCATCTGCCACTCGGCCTGTGACCGGGCCAAAATCAGGTGTAGTCCCTGGGGCCGGTTTCTACCCTCGCCTGGGCCAGTTTGAAAAATGTTTTTGTAAAAGTTACAAAAAAAATGCATTTAAAAAAAAAAAAAGCACCCGCAACGGCATAATCCATCAAACCAAGGTAACACACGTTTCCTTGCTTTGATGATTGATTTGCATGCATGATGAGTACATCATAAACTATGATGCATGCATCATTGACATGCTGCTGCAGCATGCGGCCAACTTTGCACCAGACCTGCAGATTAACTTAACTGGTCTGCTGTTAAATGTCAGTTACCAGTTTAATGGTATCCACTACAGAATAATTGCTCGTTTAGTATAGCCAACATGATAGCTCAGTGGGTTGAGCGCTCGCTGCTGTGATGTGTGCGTGATCTGCAGGTTGCAGGTTCAAATCCCAGCAAAACCATCTCAGCCTTTCATCCTTCTGAGGTTGATAAACGAGTACCAACACAGGTTGGGTGATATTGTGTGCATATTTGTTCTATAAAAAAGAGCTTAAGCGTAAGTGCTATACAATAACATATTATCATTTGGCCTTGGACGTCTGCTTGCATTCACAGTTATTTGACAATATGGATCTATACACACAGATACATATGGTGATCCATTCTTGTATGAAATGTATATCACATTTGTGAAATCATAACCATATTTTTCGTAGTGTACTTAGGAACAATGCTATTTTATGCCACTTCCTGTTTTGTCAAGGGGTGAAAGGTCGTGTTTCATCTCTTCCCGCTATGTCACTTTCAGGTGGGGTCGAAGAGGAAGAGGCGCGTGGTGTGCAACTTTCTCTTGGATGTCCGGGTCTATTTCTTGTCCCAGTCCGACCCTGATATCAAAGAGCATTCCATTTGTGGATTTGGGACGCACATTGAAATGCAAAGACATCTCCCTTAATTTGTGAAATGTGCAAAAGGGGTGAAAAAGGCAACTGAATATGCGGCTTTTTGGGGTTCAAGTGGTGACATGTGCTACCACGTCTCATCACTTTCGCCATATGTCTAGCAAATCTTCCCCACGGCGTCTCCACTTCCTGAAGCAGGTAAGGCTGTCAGCTTATCTTTGGATTTGACAGAGGACTAACTGTTGTTCATTGTACTTATTGTGTAATTGTGTACTTGATCTATATTTTGTAGTCTTATTTTTAGATATTAGGTAGAGTTTTAGCTGTGATGTGTTAAACATCATATTTTTTAAATATGCTGCTCGATTGTTTTTTTTGGGGAGCTAGGTTTGTGCCCTATAAAACTGGAAAATACAAAGATAAAATAACATGTGAAAACACAGTGCTTTCTTGTATCGCCCAACCTTGTCTCCTGAACACTTCGTAGCTCCAGGAAATAACCGGAATTAACCCCCAACCACGACATCCAATCCTAATTCCAGCACCTTATCATGCGAGGTTCATAAAGCAATGCATCTTCCCTTTACAGTGCCCTGCTGCACCTTGGAGCTAGATCCAAGCCCTATCAGATGTCGGAAAAAAATAAACTGCAAAGAAACTCTGAGTCACGGGCAAGCCTTTTGGCTATAAAAACGGTCATCTGAATGAGGGTCACATTGCAGGCTCACAATTGAAATGAGGGGATTTCAACAAGTACTTCTGGCAGCCAATAAAAATGGATGCCTGGTAGTGAGGGCTGCATGGGAAAGCAATTAGCAGAACTGTGCAGCACCTGGCGCCTACTCTCTGCAGACATATTGCATAGCCTAGCAGACTGTACAAAAGACGTAATAATGAACGTGGATACTAACTCTGCTATTAAAGCCAATTGCAGTCCAGACAAGGTATAGTTGAGTAATGGAAACATGCAGACCGCGATAATGGAGTGAGACGAAGCCAGCTGAAACACACACCTAAGCGTTTCAATATGTGGTTAAAAAAAACAATCCCAATGCACTATGCGACTAAAATATGACCGTACTACTCTAAAAGCTTGGACAGGGAAACCATACATTTCTACTGCTAATTTACGGCAGAAACAAAATAATTATTCTGAACTTTTATTATCAACAGCATTCCGTCACCCGAGGTAGGCAGATATCTGCCTCAAATGCAGTGTGGAAGCAAGGCGTTGATGAACTTTTATTTTCTACTCAGAGCTAGAGTGGGAAAGAGAAAGTGGCATTCATCCTCATTGTGCCCTCATAGTAGGCCTGGATCATTGTATTCGGTAGAACCTTGAGTTGTCAGAATGATGGGTGGTTTGACCAGGTAGAACTTCAATGGAATATTTCAAGGAGCACACAGGGTTGGAGTTTGTTTTCAGTCTTAGGTAGCTTTCAAAGAATTAGGAGGCTGTTGCTTAGACAACCATAGGACATTTTGTAAGAGTTAATACATGGAGATTAGAAAGATGGGGGATGGGAGTGCAGTGAGTAACTGTGGGCTCAGAGAGTTGGATTAAAGAAAGGTTTTCCAATGCCATATGCTCGACAAATTCAGTGATTTGAAGTGGGAAAACAATACAGAGTTTAAATATAAGAAAATACAACGTGAATTGACACGTCTTTAGTGGAACATTTAACAACCAATAGTTTTAATTAATTAAGACATTCATAAAACAAGCCTTAAATCATTAGACATAAATTCAATCAGTATGTCATAGAAACATCATGACATATAGCCTATAATGGGCTAAACGTCAATTGGAGCATAGAAAGATACAAGAAATGGTGAATCATTATTTGCAATAATTAGTATCTTAACAATTGATGCTAGTGTTGTGACTCTGTTGTTATACAGTGACATCTAGTCTCAACATGTTTCAGTTCTAAAATGTCATATATACAGAACTTTCATCAGGAGGAAGTAACATGCATCAAATTCCTATTCTGTGTCCAGCTTGAGTGAAGGTAAACAAACAAACACAACCTATCAAGGTTAAAGAGAGAGAGAGACTCTGTAAGCTATCACTGCTATTATAGGTCCCTGAGAGTTCAATAAATGAACAAGGAACCACTCCACCAGGACCCCAAAATAAATAAAATTACCTCAGAGTGGTTCTTGTGGGGGCGTACAATTCTTCTGCTGAATTGTGGTATGAGCAAGAGGTGTTCCTACTGTGTGGCTGCAAAAAAAGCAAAGGATTAGCTTTCCATATGCTCACAGAGCGTGCGGCTCCCTTGGGACAGATGTAGTAGGGTTGGGAAGGTCATATTCAAATTAAAAATATTAGTGTTACACCCACCTGTAGTGGGAGCTTGCTAGCCTTGCTGTGCTATAGAGGAGTCTTGCCAAACAACGTGCAAGTGAAGTTACAGCCCTTATGTAGGGCTGAACGTCTTTAGGGATTCACTCGCATCGGTGGTGCGTGGCACTATGGTCATCTAGAGTGAAAAACAGCCCGGTAAATGCCTACTCTTTTAAGTCTATATGCTGTGTGCGCCAGGCACCCATAATGGGGCGTAATATGTGCGTATGGCTAGTATGTGATAAGCCATTGTCTGAACCTTCTTTTCTCTTATAAAGAGTAGAAAGTAAAAATATAAATGTGGTGAGGAGAAATACGTGTGAAACGTCTCTCACGGAATGGCTGGTACTGTAGTTTTGTCTCTACTCGGAAGCCTGGTGCCGGTAGACAAGGGGCTGCAAGTCACCCTGTCAAGGAAAGACATAAAATATATGAGGGCAGGGAGCCGTCGGTACCGTGGAGAGTACCCAAGTAGTTAGGCTGCTACATGGAAGTTTATCAATAGTAAGTACTCCTGGGAGCCATTTTCTGCAATGTAGACCCGCTTACCCCGTAAACGTCTGTGGGTAGAGGATATGGAGTTCCTTCTGAGTCGCTAATATCACCCTCTGATGTGTTAGTCTTTACCGCAGCAGTCTGCTATCTGCTGGTAAAGACGCCACGGAGCAAGCGTGTAGGTAACTATGGTTACCCGATACTCGGAAAGTCCCTTGTTAGAGTACGCAGTCTGTCTGGTGTATCCCGGTGGAGGGGAAGCCATGGGCACCATTATTAAATTTAGCCTAGTCAATGATGCAGCCCTGCTCAGTGAAGGCTCCTAGTGGGGTCCAAGTCTGTGCACCAGAGCGGCTAGGCCTCCTGTGATAGCCGCAAACTAAGGTTAATAATCTGTGTAACAGAATGAGGAAAAGTGTAGGTCGACCCTGTTAGTGCTGGTATTCAGTGTGTGTCCTGTGTGACGCCATGTTCTGCATAGTTACATAATGTGATACCTGGTACCATAAACACATTCTTCTCAGGCAGCTTGTCTGTTCCGCTAATGGTGTTTAACAGTTCTCTTTCCATATTGTTAAAGTGAGCTGTAAACATTGCCAGGTGTCCAGCCCCAATTTCACATTTAGATCGCCACTGTTCCCCAGTGTAGTCATGGGAAACAATCTCCTTGTCACTGGTGTCACACACAAAATTATTACAAATAGTTTCTACATCACAGTTACAATGAATTCATTGGCAAGTTCTTTTGCTGGGGTTTCTTGGTCATTGTTAAAGTGTTTATCATCACATCAAATCAAGAAAAATGATATTAACAGGAGATATTATTACAAAACCAGAGTTCCAATGCATCAATTGGATGAATGTCTTAATGGGAATACAGGGCCACTGTGACAGTGTCTACCATAACGTTGTCAAATCCAGTGTAGTGACTATTAATGGACAGGCTCAGACTCTCGCTAGAGAGTTACTAGATGGGCCAAAGTAATTCTATTTTGTAACCTATAGACAAACAACTGAATACATGAATAGATATGGATCAGCTGGGTGTCCTGCTGTGTGGCGCTCTGGGGCAAAGTTGCAGAGCCCCTAATCACATGTTCAGTTCTAATGAAGTGGCTACCAATAGGACGGCACCTCCCTGGGCATTAACTGGGACACACCTATTAAAGAAAGGATACGTTTTTTATCTTGTTCCATTCTATCGGCTCGTTCAAGCCATTCATGTCGCTTCTCATTCTGAAAATCATCTCCTGTTCCAATTTAAATAGTTTGGGGTTGACCGTCGTGCTGGGACCCCCCTTGAGTGTCTGTAAAATTGTCCATGTCAAGTCCTCGTGTCCATGTTTCATGGAGTTTAAGTGTTGAACCATCAGAGCATTCTCAGTTCTGTTTTTCAAGCAACTTCTGTGTTCGAATATTCTTGTTTTTACTTTTCTGTTTGTTTTTCCTACATACGGAAGATCAAATTTACAGCAAATGAGTTACACAACATGGTCAGTGTTATAATTCGTCATGTTTTTTTGTTTCCATGGTCTGTCTGTGCAAATATCTACCTCTGTTGTCTTGGTGGTGAGTTTGCATGCCCCGCAGGTACCACAGCGGTGGTGGCCCATGACTGAGTTCATCCCCCACAGAGTGGTGACGCTAGGCTGTGAGGTCAGGTTTGGTTTAAGTCTGCTGTTGCTCACCCTATTGCCAATCGAAATGCTCTTTTTGAAGGCAAAAATGGGTTGTGGCATCGGTGCATCCTTGGTTTAAAAAATTCTCCAATGTTTCTGTATAATAGATTTAATCCTCATGCTGAGGTTGGTAAAAGTGTTGACACACACCATCCTGTCGTCTTGTTCTTTCACTGGTTTCTCTTCAAGTAGGGCATCCCTGTTGTTGCTCAATGCCCGCTTGGTGGCTTTCTTCACCAGCCTCTTCGAGTATCCTCATTGAGACAGTTTTTTAGTCAAAAATGTGGCCTCTGCTTCGTATATTTCATTATTGAAGCTGTTTCTTTTGAGGCGCAAAAATTGCCTGAAGGGAAGATTTTCCCTGAGGTGCTTCACGTGGTGGCTGGAGTAATCCAGGAGAGAATTCCTGTCTGTAGGTTTGTGAAATGGTTTCACCTTCAGTACACCTTGTTGGTGAAAAATCGTGATATCTAAAAAGTTGGTGCTGTATTGGTTACTAGTTATTGTGAATTGTAGATGTCTGTTGAGGCAATTGAGCCATCTGAAGAAATCTTGGGCGGTATCAAGAGTACCAATCCAAATGACCACAATGTCATCGATGTAGCATGTCCATTTGGTGATATGGGCCCTCATTACGACCCTGGCGGAAAGGGGAAAACGATGGCGGAAATGCAATACCGCCATCGAAAAGCGCTCGGTGCGACTATGACCCGTCACCGCAAAGTACGAAGCCATTAGCGACACCGTAGTGAACGCCAACGCTAACTGCACTAAGCACGCGCGCGCGCACCATGCCAAACCGCAAACACCACCATGGTGCAACGGTACGGCAATTCCGACCCTAGCGGACATGTACCTAACGCCATCAGGCATGGCGGAATGGACCATTCCGCC
Organism: Ambystoma mexicanum; assembly: GCF_040938575.1. Classification (NCBI taxonomy): domain Eukaryota; kingdom Metazoa; phylum Chordata; class Amphibia; order Caudata; family Ambystomatidae; genus Ambystoma; species Ambystoma mexicanum. Next base: position 1,184,233,575 of record NC_090925.1, read on the forward strand.
ATGGCTAGAAATACGGCATCGTGAACCAACCGTAAATGGCCCACTGAGTGCCTGTACTCCACTCCCTGGCCACATTGCACAACTCCTGGCAGGCGCAATGTACTCACACCATGCAACCAGTGAAATCTACAATTCACCCATGCATGCCAACGTAGAAATGCATGCAGGTGTTCGAAGCGCCCCGTGAGTGGGCATCCATGTACGGCATTTCACCATAGCCGTACTGATGCAGCACAGGCATGTGAAGGTACAAGACATCAAAATGGAAATCAAGAACACATGACACAAAACAACAGTAGTCCCCCATCGCTTGCCACCAGCGCAAGGCAACATCCAAAACAGCATCCTGAGGGGGATTGCACCAGACCTGTACTCTTGCCAGTAAACAAACCAACCATCAGCAGAAGCATGTACCACACAAGTTGGCAGAGTGACTGAGCAGCCAGGCACATCCCAAGAGGGGCCGATGGGAGCTGCAGGGCACAGATGGCATGAATACAGAAGCTATTCCAATGGACATGACCCCAGTCCCCCTCCAACAAACGCACGCAAACACAGGCACCTGTGAGCAGCCACATTCTGAACATCCCATCATACCATCAATCGACCTGGCTGACAGGCACCAGTCGGCCAAAAGCCAATCCCCCGCCCCTGAACAGCACATCATGTAAACAGTCACAATGGCAGCCCCTATCCGTGACCACACTGTGCTACGTAGGCAAAAGCGGCCAGTACTGTACCACACAACTCAACTCAGAAGGCGGAACACAATGCAGATCATCTCGCAATACATACCGCCACAAATCGAAAATCGCCACATCACCTGCAAAGAATAACGCAACACGCCAAATATCGGAATACAATTTAAATGCACATCCAAATGACAAAGGCCTCACAGCAATTTGTAAAATAACACCAAAACATCCATCATCACCGAGGGCTGCATCTGCAATAATTGACCAGCTTCCACTTGTGTGACGCCCTGTACCATCATGGCACACAGGGCCAACATCAACGTTCCAAAAGGCAACATGGAAGCGGCAAGAACCGCAGGTCCGTCCCATGAGGCAGGCACTAGTCCAGCTGAAAGGCCGAAATGTTGCACCTAGCCACCAGAACAGCGTAAGGGCATGTGGCCCATTGGCGATCGTCCCATAAGATCGTAATGCTGCTCCACTGATTCACCCGAAGCTGCAGGTGTCGAGAGTAAAAACCATCTGGAGGAGTGGCGTACAGATGGCATCTGCAATAGGGCAGGAGATACCTGTCACCAAAATGAAACACAAATTAACCGATTGCACTACATGACACATGATGCATCACTATCTTCATTCAACACACCAAATCCACACCCATATGCATGCTAGGCCACTCCAAAGGAATATACACACCCCTAAATCAGTATCGATACATAACGAAACCAATCGAGGTTAATACACCATTGGCAACGTCGGTTACTGTGCATGCGTCCGTCAAGATAGAACCCATGACATGGGATTAGTAACGTGCCTAGACACAAGTGTATGAAGGCGCGTCGAGACAGGGAGGATCCGACAAGGGCAGATAGACGTAAGTCCCACTATGGCAGCCTTGCATCACATAGCGCAGGGGAAGGGGATTGAATCAAAAAACACATGTACATGGCAGACCCTAAATGGAATCATCTGTCCATGCATCCATTCATCATTCCCTCATCCCGCAATGAAAACGCATGAACATTCACTCACATAATATGTGAAACTTCCATCGCGTCTGTGCGTAATGCAGTCTGCAAAAACCACTGTGCTCCTGGCCGGATCTGTAGTGTCGTGAAGCTAGATGGACTTGGGAACGTCCTGCCTTATCGTCCACTACGCTATTGCGCATCCCATTCAATTCATGTCATTCATTGCTTGCTCGTTATGGGCCCTGTCCCAAGGACATTCAACAATAGAACGTTACATTTCCAGGCAGACCTGTGGGCGTCTCCTCACCGCTACTTCGCAACCAAAAATCCTGGCCTTCGAATTCCTCACTTGCAACATTACGTCGAAAAGGCTTCTGTGAACGCTTGCATTCACAATTACATCAATGTAGTGCGGCTGTGTGTCATAATGCTAACTGGCTGCAATCACAAATGGGACGCCACGCCCGTCGGTGAAGTACGATACTGTGCTGCATGAGGGTCGGCCATCGATCGAGCCCTACATACCACTGACTCTTCACAGGTATGTAAGCGGCTGCAATCATAGCATGTGTAACAATGGGAGCATAGCATGAAAATCAGTCAAAGTACATCACACTGCCATCGGGATTTGATACATGATTCCAACCCCAAGATGCCATGCGGCCAAATGCAGCCTTACGTGCGGGACGTGCTCGGCCAGAAGGGATTGCATCTGCCACAGATTCATTCAATCAGCACAGGTGGAGGCCATACAGGCCGACAGCACATATATAGCAGACCCAAACCCCTCCCACAACCACTCCCACTCCAAAATGCTACCGGCAGGACTAGCGATGTTGGGCCTGGGGCACCAGATAGCACTGCAAGTGCTACAACTACAAGAAGACGACGAACAACAACAGGTACAACAACCGGGCGCACAGGGGAGACGGAGGAGAAGGAGGAGGAGGAGGGCAAGGCAGGGTCAGCAAGGCCCACAAGCACTGCCACTACCACCACGCAGGCGGCCCGCAATCCCACGCCTCCGAGCTGATCCGTTCAACCTCACTGCTGAGCAGATCCACACCCTCTACCGTTTGGACCGGGACACCATAATCGCCATTGTGGACATGACACATGCTGACCTCGTGAGCATGATAGATAGCCCAACCGCCATCCCACCCCTACTGAAGGTGGTGTCTGTACTCCACTTCCTGGCCACAGGCACCTACCAGCACACAGTGGGACAGTTGCATGGCATTTCACAGCCACTGTTCTCACGGACACTCTCCCAAGTGCACGATGCCCTCCTGAAGCACGCCGACGACCACATCACACTACCACGCACGTACCAGGAGATTACCAACGCAAAGGTGGGATTCCATGCACTTGGCGGCATCCCGGGTTGCATTGGTGCCATCGACTGCACCCATGTTGAATTGGTTGTCCCACATGCCATGGAGGTCCAGTACCGCAACCGGAAACAATTTCATTCAATCAATGTGCAAATGGTGTGTGACTCCAACAAGATCTTTACGCATTGTTGTGCCAGATTTCCAGGATCTACCCATGATTCTATGGTCCTGAGGAACACAAGAATACCACGCTACATGGAGCGACACGCAGGGCACAGATCCTGGCTACTCGGTGAGTCTCATTCCATGCATGACATCGTGGCCCATTTGATGCGTCAATGACCTTGCAGGAGGGGTGGGGGGCTACTTAGCACTATCATTCCACTGACACCCTTTATTCGTCCCATACAGGTGATGCCGGGTATCCACTGAAGAGATGGCTCCTTACACCAATCCGGAACCCACAGAACCAGCATGAGGAGGACTACAACCATGCCCACTCACGTAGCCGTGTGGTCATTGAACAGGCATTCGGCCTACTGAAGGCTCGTTTCCGCAGCCTCAGCAGGTCTGGCGGGGCACTCATGTACAGCCATGAGAGGGTTTCTAAGATGGTCATGGCATGTGTCATGCTGCACAACATGTGCATACGTAGGAATGTGCCCATGCCCCCTGACGCTGTACTGCATGCACCTGAAGATGATGATGATGAGGGTGGGGATGTGGAGGGACGCCAGGGAGTCCATGAGGCACAGGATGCACGTGCAATCCGACAGAGCATCATAGATGCATGCTTCTAGCAACCACGCATGGTGCCTATTACACGGAAAGGGGACCTGTGGCACTGTGTGTGTGTAGTACAGGCACATAGTGGACTGTACGCCTATGAAGGCCTCGTACGCAAATATCAATGTCCACACATGTCATTGGATGATAATGAAGTGCTGTATTGTTAATGTGATTTGATTCATACACCCTATGGACCCGCCACCCAGTGAAGCCCAACACACCCCCTCCACCCTACTTCCTCCCCCCCCAACACCAGTGTCCAGATATGCATGCTGCCCGTGGGTAGACGCTATTGCAAGCCCCCTCTACGGGTATCAGGGGCACCCCTGCCCGTGGAGCGCAGGTTCCTGCCAGATCTGCGTTGGGGGCTGCCCTGGACGGAACTTGCCACGGATGACGTCTCTGCCTGCTCGCGTCCATGCATGTCTCTGAGGGTTTGTGAGAGCTCCGAGAGCACACGGCGCACAGCAGCAAGTTCAGCACAAACGTCTTTGGACGTCGCATGCAGTTCCCCCCTCAGGCTCTCGGTGCTTTTCTCCATTTGTGCTCTCAGGCTCTCGGTGCTTCTCTCCATTTGTGCTCTCAGGCTCTCGGTGCTTCTCTCCATTTCTCCCCTGAGGCTCTCACTACTTTTCTCTATTTGTGCCCTGAGTGTCTCGGTGGATGTTTCCATGGCTGCCCTGGAACCCCCGCATTCATTTGCATGGTCCTTGAGTAGCGTGGACGCTTCCTGCTGTTGCTCGATCAGCAGGTCGAGGGACTGTTGCCTCTGCTGGGCCATGGACATTTGCGGTGGTGTGACAGGGGGGCTGCTCAACACATGTTGCCTTGGCACAGGACTTGTGGGGGTTGGCCAGTCGTCGTCTTCAGGGTGCCCCTGCGTGGTTTCGTCATGGTGTAGGGGATGGAACATGCAGGGGGATTGGGAAAGGTCATGGATGGTACCTACGTCGCCAGCACTGTTTTCCGTGTCGGAGCATGCTGGCATGACAGCTGTGTCACCTATGGTGCTGCTACCACCAGAGGCAGTGCCATCAGATACGTTCTTTGGGGGGACCTGTGGTGCTGGGGTTGTGGACTTGCTGGCTGCTGGGGTGCCTGTTGCAGTCCCCTCCAGTGTGCTGGCACTTGATTCCTGCTGCTGCCGTGTCTTGATCCTTGCACCTGAGGTGGAGGCTCTTGGGACGTTGGTCCTGGCCCTCTTTGCAGGCGTGCTGGTAGGGGTGTCCTGCAGCTCGTCGTTGGTATCGGACCCTGTGGTGGAGTAAAGAGGGGCGAGCGTTAGTTATGGGTCTGTCGGATTTGGAATGGCAACGTGTCAAATGCATTGGGGTGGTACATGAGGCTGATATGGGACTGGGCCTTGGAGGTGGTCTCATTTTCGTGTGGATTGAGGATGCATTCATTTGGCTGCCTGCAGTTAGGGGGTGCATGCTGCACATGTAGGGGTTGTTTATGGCATCTTGATTAGTTTGTTTATTCATTCTGACTTTTAGAGGGCGCTGTCAGGGCAAAGTATGTATTGCACTATGGGGTCACATGGTACTGCACATGTTCGTGGTTTGTGGATTTCGCATTGTTTCTCTTGGCAAACCTACCTGATTCTCCGGATGTCGGCACTCCTTTCTCCATCCCTCCGACTCCCTCTATGCTCTCCATTCCTATGGTGGAGGCGCAGATCTCCTCCCAGGGGGTCAACTTGATGGGCGACTCTGATCCCCCCCCGGTAGCTGTGGCGATGTTCCTGTTCGCAGAAAGTATGCTGCGTACGCGGATCCGCAGGTCGTCCCACCGCTTGCGACATTGCTGTGGCGTGCGGGGTGTTGTCCCCACCGCACTTACGCGCTGTGCCACAAGGGCCCATATGGCCTTCTTGTTGGCAAGGGCCGTCCTGGTCATTTGACTGGAGAAGACGACGGCGCCATTTTCCTGCAGGGTCTCGGTCAGCACGGTCAGTTCCTCTCGGGAGAAGTGGACCTGCCGCTTGCGATCACACGCTTTCTTGGCTACCTTTCCCATATTTATTTTTTGAACTGGGGTTGCTAACGGGTTGGGATGTGTGTCAGGGTCGGATTTTTAATGGTTGTGTTGGGATTCGGATTTTATAGTTGTGCGGCGTGCTGTTTCCCGTTCCGGCCACATGCTTTTACTTCCGTTTCCGTATATTTACGGTGCCCGTAATTTGCGGTGCCCGCTCATTACGGTGCCCGCTCATTACGGTGACCGCTAAGATGGGTGGCGGTATTGCACCTGGTGCAGCGTACGGCGGCGGTAAGGGCCGTTTTGGGGTCATTTCCGCCATCGCAGCCTTTCGGATTCCGCCATGGCGTAATGCTCGTGCCCGATGGGTCGTAATTAGCCGCACTTTGCTCCTTCGTGCAATGGCGGAAACGCTATTTACGCTGTTGCGGTCCGGTCAGTCAATTTCCGCAAGGGTCGTAATGAGGGCCATGGTGTTTCTAGGGGTTGGTCTCACTGTAGATATGCGATTTCTCGAAGATTTTCACATAGAGATTAGCCAGACTGTGTGCACTCGTTGCCTCTCATAGCCATCCCTTCCATTTGCTGGTAGAATCTTCCCTTAAATTCAAAATAGTTCTTGGTCAGGGCCCGTTCAATACACCACATCAAAAAGGATGTTGGTACAGGGTCCATGTCTTCTCTGGTGAGGAGAATATCTTCGATGGTTTCTAGGGACGCCGGTTGTGGAATGTTAGTGTAGAGTGATACCACATCCAGAGCGAGTAGTAAAGATGTTTCCGGGTTGAATGCTACATTTTCAAAGTGGTTAATTGCATCTCTGGAGTACTTAAGAGTTGATACCTGCCACAGTAGGATGCCCCGGTGGATCCACCAGAGTCTTATGAATTTTGGGGAGGCAGTAAATGGTGGGGGTGGTGGGTTTGGTTTTGATGAAGAAATCGACTTTCTGTTTGGATATCCACCCCTGTTCTACTGCTTTCGAGACTATATGCTTAGTCAAATCATCTTGAAATTAACATTGGAAAAACAAAGGTGTTAATAAGACAAATGACCGAAAGGAAATGCTCATATAAATGGAAACTTAATGGAAATTAACTGGAACAGATAAAGCAGTATAAATATCTTGGAATTAAGAGAGGAAAACTCAGATCTGCTTTATTATCAAGATCTTCAGGGAAAAATAACGAACTGCAACATCACAGGCGGTTCTCCTAAAACATAAGTATTGTAAGTTTTCTTAAAGTACATTTTGCAGAAAACAAATCTTGGGCCTACCACAATGTGTATCGATGTCTCTTATACGTTACACATTGGGATTGCTATCACTGTATGCCATGTATTGTTGGAAGGTGTTAAGCCTGTATAGGAAATTACTTATGACATCTACTGGTAAACGACTAATTTGTATTATAGCGAATATATGCTTGCATCTGATCATTCATTTCCGTGCCAATGGCGTTCACTTGCAAAAACTGTAATGGATATGGCAGATATCACTGCAGAGACATTGATTGCAAATCCCCACAAAGCAAAATCTAAATTGTGGCATATGGATTGGATACGTACAATTGAGCAATGTAAACACCATTCCATGTATCATGAACTCACAAGAATGGAGAAGGCTTTTAAAGCACCTGAACAATATTTCCTAAAATTTCCTTCACTGGAATATATACAAATTTATGTGAGGTTTCGATTTAATGTGTTCAAAACTAGACACATAATAAGGCAACGGCAGTAAATAAAAGAAGAGCAGTCGTACTGCAGATTCTGCAATATTCCAGCATGCAAGGAAACGCTATGTCATATATTAACAGAATGCAATGCTTTAATGATTAAGCGATGGTTGCTAATTAAACCTCTATTTGACCAATATACCATTCTAACACCACAAGATTTGTGGGGAAGATTGTTTCACTCTAAGATGCATATGGTTCAAGTGGCAATAGAAAAATACATAAAACAACTACAAATAGAAACTTGTATAAAATGAATAGACAAATGCTTTTATCATTTCAATGTTATTTTCATTCTCTTTTCTCTCTACCTTTTATCATATTTTATAATTGAAAAAGAAACATTTTTGTATGTAATATGTAATTTGTGAAAAGTTCTTTGGACTAAAACACAAATTAATTAAAAATAAAATTAAAAACAAGAATGGGCCTAAGACGCATCACTGACAAAGGCCACGTGCTGCATCGATCCAGTCAGTACAATTTAGCCCTTGATCTAATCTAATATTTAATCAAACCTTTGCATGCAATTGTTCCAGAATACTCACCCGGTGTTTGGGGCAAGCACTTTGCATCTTCCATGGAAGGTCACAATCTACACTGTCGAATGTCTTCATAATATCCAATAAGGCCAAGTGAAGACTGTGCTTTGGTAGGAGGCTTGTTTGGTAAGCAGCTGAATAAGGAAACAGTTGAGGGGTGTGCTAGTGCCCCTTCTAAAACCAGATTGGTTAATATCCAGCATGCCTGAGCCCTCTGCCCAGCATTCAACAGCTTGCAATAAAAATCTACAGAAAATCTTATATAATGCATCAAAAAGTGAGTTAGGGCAGTAATTGGCAGGATCCACTCTATCCCTCTTTTTTATAGATCACCACAATTATTGCCTGCGTCCAAGTCGGAGGAAACAGCTGACTTGCTAGAATATTGCAAAACAATTGAAACAACACCTTTGCCCATAGTCGAGGTGCCGATTTTGGAGTTACATTCGTGACGCCATCTGGACCCAGGGCATTGGACTTTTTTGCCCATTTGATAGCATACATAATCCACTCAATGTTTATGTCCAATGCCTCCCATTTAGCCGAAGTTAGTGGCACTATGTCCCTAGCCAAATGAACAGCCTTTATGGGGTACAGGAGGGCATACAAGTTACGGAAGTAGTCCTCCCATTGGGCCCCAGATATTGGCTGTAAATGGAGAGATGTTTGAACAAGAGGTCCTCTAATTAACCTCCAGAAATTGGACAGATCACTTTCCTTTCTTAACTTCATTTTCTTTTTTTTTTTTACAGATTACTGAATTACATTTATTAGTTGAATCCTGATTCTTAGGGTTTGGGTTTAACACTTTCAGTGATAACTACCCCTGTAAAATATTCTGGAAATACAAGGCAAAAATCTGAGGGGACATCTAAAGAAAAGCATCTGCCAACAGATCTTGTTCAAGTTTATCACTAAAGTGATGCGCAATTTTGGGTGCCATAGTGTAGCCTGGTCTCTAGGTCTAACTTTAATGGATACCACAGAATGAGCCGTTGGTCCGACCATATTAACTCCTTTCAGGACCACCACCAACTGCGAGTGGTCACTAATTGGTCTGCGTCTCACCCTCAACGAATGAAACCTATCAGACATGAATTTCAAGGTAAACACGTAGTCCAACATTGAACTGTGGGTCCTGTTAGATGGGTATATTCAGGCGGTATGTCCCCATTGATATTGCCATTCAGAGGAGACAGAGCGCAAGTTTCAAAGAGAGATTAAACCACTCTCCCCCTTTCTCTAGCACTCCGTGAGCATTGCCTTGCAACCTCCTGGATATGCCAGCAAACATAAAGCCATTCTGTTTTGAAGACCCCCAAAATAACAACCCACGCTCTTGTAGGGACACAATAAGGCTCAATAGACTTGGTGATTGTTGACAGAAACTCTACCAAACATGACGAGGCAGGGTTATATTAAACATTAAAAACAATCACACATTTCCATGCACAGTCACTACAATCCCACCAGGTAATTTTCATGCTCAGAATGTCTATTATAGGCTCCTCCTGACGGAGTTGGGGATCATGGATATATTTTGAGGATCAACAGTGATCATCTTGAGATATTATATTCAACCAAATGGTGTCTTTATCTGTGCGCTAAGTCCTATATTTGTTGAATTATAGGGTGAATGCTTCAAATTTAGTCAAAAACACACTGTCCAGGCATTGATTGCACTTTTCATTATTAATGTATTTATCTTGTATTCCAATTTTCCAAATATTAAAGATACTTTTGTTTTCAAATTTTTCCAAAATAAAGGATTATTTGTCTTTGCCATGTTGTTTTATACATATTACAACATTTTATCTCTCTACACGTGTTTCACCATGTATTTATCATGTATCTTCAGGAGAGAATCCTGTTCTTAATTATGTCCACATTTGTGTGTGAAGTCACTTGTCTGTTTTTTTGGGCTTTTCATCCCTCACTGTTCATTTGCACATCTTGTACAAAACCTTTGCGATTGCAGATATGCTTGTCCCTCGCGCACTGGCGGTGAAAAGGGACAAGCGTATCTCCAGTCACAAAGGTTCCTTTCTTGACTCGGTTCATCATCTTTGCGGGACAAGTGTATCCCTATTTCCATCAAAGTGGTTATTGCTACTCCCCTCCCTAAAAAGATGGGCCATGACTCTATAGACCCTGAAAATCTCAGGCCCATACCAAACTGTCATTTTCTCTTGAAGATCTTGGACAAAGTTGTAACATCGCAGCTACAAACCCATGTTGAGACAATAATATTTTGCATGGGGGAAAATCAGGTTTCAGGCCGGCCCACAGCACCTAAACGGCCTGGACTATTGCAACGTGCTACTACTTGGGACTAGAAATTCCAGCCTAATAAGATGCCAGCAGATTCAAAACGACGCGGTTGAAATCATCAAAAGGGTCCCTTGGAAGAAGCACATTTTGAAGCACCGGAAAGACCTGCGACGGCTGTCCATAATGGACTGCATTAATTTCAAAATGTGCACTAATGTCCACCACTGCCTCTATAGCAATGCTCCTTCCTAACTTAAAACAGCAGTAACTCACTACTCCCCAGGTAGATGTTTGTGCTCAGCGGACTTGGCCCTGGCCTCCTGCCCCGCTTTCAAACGTACAAGGCTCATAGGCAGATCCTTTCCAGTCCACGCTGCCCAGTTGTGGAATTCCCTACCAGGGAACCAGAGACAGGAAGAAAACCTCCTACGTTTCTCTCGTAACTTGACTCGTCGTGAAGAATATATGGGCCTCTGTCCCCAAGTTCCACAAAGAGAGAAAGAAAAACTACTCCCTGTGCAAGCCTTGAGGCCACAGGTGGTTGTTGTTGTTTCGCAGGACCAGACGCCGCCGAGGACCCCAGAGCTGTGGAATTAATTTAGGTATTAGTACAAACAAGCACAGTACTGTAAACAATATAACTGTTATTGAAATAGGGCTTACCAAAGGGTGATATTCTAACTGCCAGGAACTCTGAGGCTGTGGTGCAGGGAAGCGTCAGTAATCCTTCAAAGCCAAGGCGCCAGAAAACTCAGCGCTGGCTACCACCTCATGATTCTTGGATGTATTCTTAACACTGTGGTAACGTAGCAGTTCAAGGTACTCTGGAGAGCGTACAATACTTGACAAAGCAGATAAGGGTAATCCAATCAATTCGTGAAACGTTAGCTAGAGTCCAAATAGTCTGTAAATCCAAGCAGAAACCAAACGCCAAATGCAAGGAACAAGAAAAACCAGTCCGTAATCCGTAAGCTTGAGATCTGTAACCAAATGAATCCAACGTGAATCGAAACGCCAAACAGTGTTGCGAAACAGCTGTGAAGCGGCGAGTGATTCAAAGTGCACCGCTTTAATACCTGCCGACTCCCGATCACTTGAGCAGAGTTTAGGGCACGTGACCGAGAGTTCGGCCCGGAACCGGGAAGTAGTTGTCGCCGATTACTCCTGCTCCAGCCCTCTCGTAATCTCCATGGCAGTTGCCAGCGGAAACGAGGGAACACATAATATCGCCCTTTGACAGAGCCTGGAAGTTGGTGACGCTTCCCTCGCACCACAGGTAGCGTGATCATGTGAAGGGCTGACTGTGACTTGGAGATTCTCGCTGTGTTATGTGTCAGGGAGTCCCCGAGGGTATGAGTGGTCTGTAACGCGGTGTGCCTGGTGTGCCTGACCTTCCTACTGCGCATGACAGTTTCATTAAAAACTTGAAGACAATACTCTCATTTGTGATGTCATCTTTGATGTCCTGGGTGTTAGTGTTAGCAGTGCACGGTGGCGCGAGTTATGGTTGCTTATCTTACCATAACTGCCGAATTTCAGGGGTTTTTCGGTTTTACTTTGAACCATAACATCCCTTTTACAACGTTTTTTTACTGAATTTCATAGGTTTTTCGTAGTGCAACTTAACCATAACGTCCCTTTAACAAAGTTTTTTCACTGAATTTCATAGGTTTTTAGTAGCACAACTTAACCATAATATCCCTGACTTCATATACATGTAACATAGAACATACTGAACCCCCACGTAGTGATTTTGATGTCCGCGGACTACTGCCATGTCCGCGGACATATCGAGAATCTGAGCGTGGTGAATGTAAATTTAAATAGTGTGCCCCATTTCCCCTTTGAAGTTGGCACTGAAAAGAGCCGTTATTTTTGTTTTTTTTACAGATGCTTGACAGACACATGCTATTTTGATTTTTTTTCTTGTTTTTTTTTCTTACTTTACTTCTAAAATCTTCACATAACCTTCTCCAAAGCAACCCTTACATTCCAAAATAGAAAGGCATTTCCCGTAAAAGATAAAGAGATGCCATCTTCTTTAAAATTAACAGTATTACTGGCATCAATATTCTCATTATTACAGAAGAACATACCAGCTCTAAGCATGAAGGCACACATGCCTCGGTTGATGACACACCTAGCAATGTTTTGCTGAGGACAAAAAACTTAACTATTGTCCCATATTGCCCTAGGTAGTAATCCAGAAAAAATTACTTTCGCATTTGGAAGGATCTTCATTACGGCTTGAACCAAGCATTCCAAATCGGCCAACAAAGTAGGGGCACTGACGTTGCCCAAATGGAAAGCACCATAGTGCAAAACTACCACATGCGGACTGTTCATCGTGGCCATATCCTCACAAACTTGTACAATTCCCTGTACATTGCAATCAGGCACAGTGCTCCACACCACCTCCACTCCTTTCGCATCAAAGTTCTTTTCAACATGCCTGCATCGAGCGTACTGTTGTAAACCATGCACAAACATATCTCCAAGCACCAACACCCTGACTTTCTCTACTTCTGCCATCTTCACCACACACAGTCTCTTTCAACACAAATCCACAACCTCGACATCTGATTGGCTAATCCGTACAGTCTTCTTTCCATGTTGGATTTGCTGGAAAACCCCGGATGTAGCACGCCCTGTCCACGGACAGCCGCGGTGTCCGCGGACCGCGTAACTCTTTGACACCCCTTTTACCATTTCCACTTTACTCTCTGTGCCATTCCCTCATTGCATACAGCTAAGCAGTCACACAATACGAAGAACGTCCTCAGAACACCCCATTTTGTTTATTTTCGAACATTTCAGGACAATTATCATTTCATTATTCAACACATTAACATTACAAATATTATACTTTCATCTTGTACGCTGCACACAATGCTATGTTTCTCGATTAGTAGCTCAGTATACTAGATAGAACCCCATAATACAATGCTATTTATATCAATGCATCGTTCAAAGCACTAATTACTGTATGATATTTATTGCAATGATCCTTGACACTTTTTTCGCAACATTATAATAAAAATCCCTAGTACACAAATTTCATGAAAAGTAAATGCACATGTGATGTCATCAGTGATGTCATCAATGACATTTGCAATGTCATCTTTGATGTCCTGGGTGTTAGTCTTAGCAGTGCACGGTGGTGGCGCGAGTTATGGTTGCTTAGCTTACCATAACTGGCGAATTTATGGGGTTTTTCGGCTTTACTTGGAACCATAACGTCCCTTAAACAAACTTTTTTTATTAGCACGCAAACAATATACAAAGATGTAGTGTAAACAGCAAGTTCTCAAAGATGGCTTTGCACAGAATGTTGCAAAGTAAGCATTTATGCTCGTTCACAGTGAAGGTCAGCTGCTTCCATTTTTTTCTTGCGGCCCGGAGAGGCCCACGACTCCCAGTATAAGGTTCTATTTTTTTTTTACCTTGACAGACAGCGATTGTGCTGAAAGACTTCTTTTGAAGAAGTGTAGCAAAAACGTAAGACACGATAAAGATGACATTTCTGAAACAAAACCACTTTTGTATATTATATCACTTTGAGAAAGATCGTTGGCACAAGCGGAGTCATATTTTGGGACTGCACTACACTTGGACAATGGAAAATGCAATTATAATGTAAGTTACCCTTTAGATTATTTTATTCCGGAATATAATAACAATAGCGTGGCATTAAAGCCCGGTCAAGTTGTACTTGTTCGTTCAATGTGGCATATTGTTTTCTACTGCGCACTATCACCGCTGAATTGATCCCCTGTCGTTTAAAGGGCTCTGAAAAAGGCAAACGACACAGGGTGGGTTAATAGAAATAATTTAACCGGTCTGTAGCCGGTCAAGTGCTCTACTCGCTGTGCCCCTTCACTGTAGCTGGTCAAGTGGCACAGCGAGTAGAGCGCTCGCTTTGACATCCGTGCACAGCTTGCTAATGCAGGTTCGAATCCCGGCACGGCCAAACTCAGCCTTTCATCCTTCCGTGGTCGATAAATGAGCACCACACACCGTGGGTAATAATAAGCAGTGCTGAGATACCTGACGGTTCTTAGCGCTATATAAATGCGAAAATTTTATTATTAACATACTCTGTTGCACTATCTTCGCTAGCAAATAGTTTCACGCCCTAATAAATAAAATGAATATTTTTAATAAAGATCGGCTGGTGAGACTAATATATGTTTTTTAAAACAGGTATGTTGCCCCATTTTGCCAATGTCACGATTTTCAGACTCCAGCGGATGGATTTTTCAACTGCCAGGTGCAGCTCCATGTAAGCAACTTCATGACCCTCTCCATTTTATGGGACAATCGCCAAGGACCAATATGCCCTTACACAGTACTAGCGTCTAGAAGCAACATACCAACCATTATGGTGGTCTAATGCCTCGTTGTTGGAGCAACCTTCCGATTATTAGTGCGACCATTTACTGCTTTTATCATAAACCAACAGCCTATCTACCGCAAAGGAACAGCGCGTGGCTCAAAATAAACTTTTGCTGATCGACAGCAGAGACAATTGCAAATCCCTGAATATTCACTATACATTTCATGTGAAATAAATGTACTTTACCAAATGTACAATCCTACTGTTTACTTTTAAACCACAGTTTCATATTCCGAATTGTGGCGCACTGTGTTCTAAGCTGATCTAACACCCTCTGTACCGCAAAGGAACATCGCGTGGCTCAACATGAACTTTTGCGGATCAACAACAAAGACAAATGCAAATCGCTGAATATTCTCTAAACATTTGATGTCAAATAAATGTACTTTACAAAATTTACAATCTTGCTGTTTGCTTTTAAATCACAGTTTCATATTCCGAATTGTGGCGCGCTGTGTTTTGACATAATGTGTGTTGTCTTCCGGGTTCTGTGTAAAGTCGCGTAGGACTGGAGACGACTGGGCGCGTTTAATGACGCACCCTCTAACGTCATGGACAGAGGCGGGGAATATGAATGCTTTCATAATGTCAGGCTTAGGGGTGGGAGATATGATTTAGTGTCGCAAAAGCAAGTCAGCCAGGTCAATAGCGCCAGTCATAGGATTATCACATAATGTCGGCGCACACCAGCCTGATTAATTGTTTCTTTAGTGGACAAAAAGTTGGGTGAGGCCCATAGGAAATTGTACTATCAGCGGACAAAAGGAGGGTTCTTAGAACACTTTCAACCTGACAACGAACAATACAAACAACGTTCTGAGAATACCCCCATTTTGTGTAATTGCAACCATTTCGGGACACCGCAAGTGTTCTTAGAACACATTCAACTTGACAGATTACAATACGGACAGCGTCCTCAGGACAGTTTGTGTATTTACGAACATTTAAATACACCGCGAGTGTTTTTAGCTCAATTTTATCTTCCTTGCGAACTAAAAGGACACATACTCCGTCCTCTGAACACCCCACCATTTAGTTTATTTCCAAAATGTCTGAACAGCCGTGTTCTCCGCGGACAAATCGAACACAACAAAAGCGGATAGCACATAAAAAAACAAAACATTGAACCTATCTCATACTCCCCCATCCTCCCCAAACACTCTTACACACCATCACACTCCACTAAATACAATTTTTAATCCAAGTTTCACTGCGCTGTATGCGGTCGACGGCGAATACAAGATGGCGGGCGCCACAGAAAATCTGACGCGCTTCACGCCCCACGCCGTCCAATCAGCGAACACGTCGCATGTCCGCGGACATGACGCAAGCCCATGGGGCAATCGGGGCGCTGGCCGCGGAGCGAACAGGGAAGTCCGTCCGCGGAGCGAACACAGATATCACTAATTTTTTTGCCTTACATTTTGGTCATTTTTTTAAAAAACTATTGGACGGATTTACACCAAATTTGCAAAAGCTCGCTTTTGGGACCATGCCGCCGCTCCTGCCACATATTTGGTGTAAATCCGTCCAGCGGTTCGGGCTGTAGCCGTGCGCAAAGTTTTTTCCCATTATGTCTATAGGAAAAAACAAAAGTTTTGGGACCCCCCCTATAACTTTGCTCCCCCTGGACCAAACCTCTCCACTCCAAACTTTGCAAAAAAATTCAGAGTGGGCCATATACTTTTTTTGCAAAGTCTGGTGAGGATTCGTCCAGAGGGAGCAAAGTTATAAGCCACCCAAAAAGTGTTCTTCCCATGGAAACACCAACTTAACCATAACTACATGGACGCTACCGCGTCCATGTAATATGCATAATAGCCTGCATCCCATCATTTATGTACCAACATAATAATGAATCACACTCAAAATAACATGAACACATTAAAATTAGAATCAATGCTTGGTTGAGCATGACACTTCACCAAGTCACATTATCAAACAATGATGTATTACCAAGTATATATTTTACCAAAAGTCATTATCCCGAATGACATAATTAAGTCAGTCAATCAACCACAAATCTTAATTAAATACCATGCTGCTTAACCATGATGGAAATGTATGTATGGATTCCTAACATGCCTGTTGTTTCTTCTCTCTTCTCTCTTTGTCCACTTTCTTTGAATTTCCAAGTTGGACACTTATATAATGTAATTGTTGTTAGGATTATACTATGGATGGATTGGATCTCCCATTGCTATGTATAGCAATATCTAATGTATCATTCGTTTGTATCATTTGAAAAAACTATTTATTTGTTGATATATGTATTTATTAATTTATATATACAGGGAGGAATAATGTTCCTTTGATTCACAAAAGAATGTAAAATAGATAATAAATCAGATTTGACAGGGTGAGCTTCTTAGAATGTTGTGCGCTTGAATGACATTCAGGCCAGGCTGTGGGGAGGGGATTAATTGGAACAGTCACCAGGGACAATACATGGGTGGACATAATTAGATTAAGGACAACCAACATTAGACATTTTTAAGTGCAGGTCGTACGGCCAGCTGTTTTAGGAATGTGACCATGATGGATGACGTGCTTGAGTGGAGGCAGTAGACAGTGAGGGACAAAGGCAGTGTAGAGGGGAGGGCAACATTTTAGCTACAAGGCATATGAGAGCCAGATTGAGAGGGTATCTCAGAAGCAAGAGTGTATGCTTTTAGTTTGGTTTTGAGCAAATTGGTGTGGACTGTTTCTCGGATGTCCGGGGGAAGTGAATTCCATGCAAGTGGAGCAAAAAGAAAGAAAGTGTGGAAGTGAGAGGAAGCACAAGGAGGGTGAGGAGCCACAAGGGTAGTCAAGGAGGCAGAGCAGAGATTACGAGAAGGCTTGTAGAGTTGGATAGATGAGGATAGATATGATGTTGCCTTTCTGCAGATAGATTTATGAATGATAAGAAGACAATTAAATATGGCCCTGTTTTGCACCATCAGCCATCCAGACTGATGATGGTACGAGGAAGTAGGTGTGAAGTGAAAGATCACAAACACATTCCTGGTAGTAAAGTCAATTATCATGTCAAGAGGACAGAAAACATAGTTGGATAGACCAAGGAGGATGCTGGCACAGTAGTCTAATTTAGAGAATACAAGTGTGGTTAAGCAATCAATGCTTGGCAGATGTTGAAAGGAAGGAGGTGCCTGATTTTAGGCACTGTTGCAGTTTTGGAGATGAAAGTAGAGCAAGTGTGAGAAGGGTCATAGATCACACAGAGCATTCTATCTGAAGAAGAGTAGGGGAGAGTGTCAGGTGGAAATTGGATAGGCAGGGGAAGAGATGAGAGAGAGTATTTGGCAAGGAAGAGGAGCATCTCTGTATCGGTTGAGATTAACATCAGAGAGTGTAAATCCATACAATATTTAATGGCAAGTGAGTTTCAAATTTTGATAGAGGTATTAGAAGAGAGTTCAGGAAAAGAGAAGAAGATGTGGGTGTCGTCTGCGAAGAGTTGGCACGAGAATCCAAATGAGCAGATTAGTGCACCAAGAGCAGAGGTGTAGAGTGTAAAGAGGGGAGGACCCACGACAGAGCCTTGTGGAACACCAACAGTTAGAGGAGTGAGTTGAGAGGTGTTGTTGCTCCAGGAGACAGAGAATTGGCAAGGGCCAGGTAGGATTCAATCCAGGCAAGGGCTCACTACCAAATCCTAGAAGAAAGAGAGTATTCAGGTGATCAGAGTGATCCACGGTGTCAAAGGCAGCAGACAGGTTAAGGAGAATTAGGATAGAGGATAGGTTGGGGTACTTAGCACAGGAGATGAAGTTGGAGACATTCATGAGAGCAGTTTCTGTGGAGTGACAGAAGCAGGAACCTGCCTGTCAGTGTTAGAAATCATGGTATCAGTCACGGCAGTAGGATGTTACATAGTGTGGCAGGGCAGAATAGCAACATCCAACGTTCCGTTACCATGAACCATGGCATTTTGATGCGCCCTATTCAATGTCCTTCATGTGCTCCGCATCAGGTCTTCATTATGGGCAGATCCCGAATGCAAGAGCGTGACAGGTTGCCCTGGAGACGCTGGCGTCCTCTCCATGCATCACGTCATTGGGCACATATCGGCAGGATCATGTGACTGCTATTTAAACCACAATGATTCCTGCCGTGGTGCTTCTAATTCTTACTCTTGACTCCTTTTGACTTTGTTTGCTCGTTGCTGATCTCAGTTTGGATTTCATACTTCCCTTTGCCTTATGACTTCATCTTCTGTTTGCTTACCAATGTTATGACCCAGACCTCTCCTACGGATTGCTTCTCGTATCATGCTCTGTGTCAGACTACCTCCCGGCAGTTGCCGACCTGTTTCCTTACTTACTGGATTGCTGCACACACATTCATAGGCATGGACTAGAGACATTCGATTGTGCGTCTTTCTTTGGACTCCTTAGGCGTCTGCGTGCCGTTGGGTGCAGGTGGCCGTGGGGAACTAGAGACTTGTGCCACCTCAGCTCTAGGCATCCCCGTTCCGGTGGTTTAGGTATTTGTTTGTTTGTTTTTTTTTATTCTGGAAAGAATTCCTGGACTGCTATCCTGTTTCTTCCACCATCAGACCCACGGACTGCCACAATTCCTATAACTTCAATCCCTTCCACATCACTGACCCACGGTAAGCAGTGTCTAGTATTGTGTCATATAATATTGTTGTCTTGACCTTACTATGTTCTGGTTCTTATATTCCACGTTATTTCTAGGGCTACACAACATCCATCAGACCTAAAGGCCCTAACTCTAGTTGTCAGATACATTAGAACTGTCATTCAGGTTAGTTCTTTTTGTGTTTACTTCATAGTCTCTGTTTGTGTTATCCACTTTACCTTGGACTCCTCTTCTCTGCAACCTGCGGTCTTCGTTTGGTGTTCCACCTTCTCATTAATAGATTCCTTTGGGTATTCTTTCAGCCCACTTAAAGGGATACATTACTAAGAAGAATTTGTCCGCTGCTCTGCGTGTTCAACCATACGGAGGGGATTAATTCTTACAGTCAGGGGTCTCAAAGGTTGTGGATGTCTAAGAAATTTGTTAGAGAGTTTAGCACAGCTCTTTAAAGCACTTTAGAGTAGTGAGGAAGGTGATACACAGGGCAACAGTTAGCCGGTAGATTCGGGTCAGCCCCTTGCTTTTTTAGGAGAAGGACGACCATGGTTGTTTTGAAAATAGAGGGAAAGTAAGCAGAGTGTAATGACAGGTTGAAGAGTTCAGTGAGGTGAGAGGCCACTAAAGAGGCAGTAGGCTTGACTAGCTGAGGAGCAAGACGGTCTGATGTGGCGCGAGAGGGGTTGGCCTTCATCAGTAGAGATAAGACTTTTTCATTATTTGTGTGACTAAAGTGGGTGATAGAGGCAGAAGATAATGGTAGAGTAGGTGGAGTGAAGAATGTATCAGAATAACCGAATTGTATTTTACACAAATCAGAACTGTATTAACAATTTGTCACTTGGAAAACCTAGAAAAAGCCCAGTAGGTAAAACATGTCTCAGCAAAAGTCCACTCAACACTGTATAATATAACTATGTTTAAGCAATAGTCCAACAAGTATCTTGAACTTAAGAACATTGTTCTACTCTCTCTGTTTATATTGTAAGGAGGAATCTTGATTTATGACAATGTGCTTAATACTTGACTATGGTTAATTTAATAACTGAATTCTAAACATTAATGTGACTGCTATCTCTCGCTTTATTAACATATTGAGTTGATTGTGCTTTCTTTAGGTGTCATACAGCAAGCTCTTTTATACATAGTGTATGATTTATTTTTTAGTTGGATTTTGAAATACACATGTTTGTACAATACATAAACCCATTGTGCATTTATCTTTTATTTTGGCTATTGAACAGTGTTCATTTATGCAGTTGACACTTAACACAGACAAAGGTACATTGGGGATTTATCTTGACCAGGAATTCTTACCTAGAGCTCACACATTTCCAAATCCTTTGTGTGAAAAATCCATCCAGTTTTGTTTGTTGCATTGGAATTCTAGTTCTTGTAGTTTTGACATATGTGCATTTTAAAGTTAGGATAACAAATTTCAGTAAAGAAGAAAACGGGATTGAATGGCTTCTCATGCTATTCACCATGTAATTATGGTTTGACCAAAGGAGCTAAACTGAGAAAGCATTCATGAATTCAGACTCATATTACACTTGCACAGCAGGAGTGCTATACCATCATTGGCTGTGTATGCGGGATCAAACTAGTGACATATTTGGCATTTCTAAATTCCAACTAATGATGACATTGGAAGGCCTCAACCAGTTTCCCTCGGTTACCCATGCATGCCAAGCTATATGTATCAACTGTCTACTTACATTTATTGATGATGACAAGGCTTCACAAGGGATCAATCCCTGCGCCCATGTTAGAGCCACTGCTACCTAAACCTCAACCATTGCTACAAATACTTATGAGGATTATTTTAAAAACCTACACCAAAATGTTAAAGCAGCTGACCTGTTGTGAGAAATGCGACAGATGAGCACCAGCCATCCACACATTTTGGAAGAATGTTGATATCCAAGAAAATTCCAAGCATTGGGGGAATCAGAAAATAAGGTTACCATCTGCTGGAGAAGTCTGGGAGGCAAAACATTAGTTTGTGTATATTGACTCAGCTAAACACTATGAAATTCTGTTTTTGGCCGATTGCTTCATCAAATAAAGATTGATTAAAAGAGCATTGGTTGGCCAAAGGGAGACAATAAGTTGGCCAACTAGTAGTTTGCCGACAAATTGGAGGATTCACCTCAGCTATGAGCTTGAGGTAAATCTGCCACCTTTCTGCCAAATTTCACCAGAATGACTGCTACAGAAATTCTGCCGATATCCCCCATAGAGTCCTACGGACTTCAAGTAAATAGAAACAAACACTGCCACCAACACTTGTAATTCAGAGGTAATACCGCCGGACCAATTTGCAGAACGGTATTACAGTTTTGTGGTTTCTCAGGCGATTTACAGCCGAGATACCACCAAACTTGTAATGAGCTACAAACTAAGTAAAACCTTTCAATTTAAACTCCTGATCAAGCACTACTTTTGTACAAGTTCCATACCAGCATTGCTCATGTGAATGGGATTAAAGTTGTGATTTATTTGAAATCCCTCTTCTGATGATATTTTCAGGACTCAGTGGATTCCCCAAAGCATCCATGTCCTGATTGAATATGTCTTCAGGTTTAAGTACATGCTCTTTACGTGTCTATTGGTGATGTTATGGCTACATGCAGGCATAACTGGTAAACTGCCCAAAACAAATAAAACAGAGTATGAACACAAGTTAACATATCTAACATTTCTATCATACATTGTGGCCCAAGAATACAAGTTACCCAATGAATTTGGCCAATAAATGTAATTCCAGACTGCGGAAGTAGGTGTGTGGAAGAATTAGAAGTGACTAACCACCCCAGCAAGATGTTTGAGTATATAGACTCGACTGACCACTGTGAAATGTCATTTCCAATCTCCAGGCAGGTAAAGAAGCATTTTTCTTGTTAACAAAAGGTGGCCCAAGTTAGTAAATATGTATGAATTTCACCTGACAATACTGCACTTCTTAAGCACGAGCCCATGCTACCATTGGGTTTGTAATAGACATCAAACTGGGGACGTAGTTGATTTTTTTTTTTAAATCAGATCGCAAAAATATGCTAAATGCAGAGTCAATAGTATTCTCATCAACCTTATTAAGTAGGATGAAAATCTCTGGGTGCAAATTCTCACATGTTTCTTTAATTGGTTCAACACTATAGTCTATGTCCCCTCCAGCTAGAACCAGGCCATGATTGTACATTCAAAAAAGGCAAAAAAGTCAACACTGGGGAATTTTAGATCAATCAGCCTGATCAATAGCCTTTACAAAGTCTACTGAAAATTAGTACTTCTGCATCTAGAGAATTGGGTGGATGATGAGAATGGCACTTCCGATCTCCAGGCAGGTCTTGGAAATGGGCTAAGCACAACAGATCAAGCCTTTTGCTAACACTCCATTATCAGCAAGCACATGATTTTAAATCAAGGCACCTTTTTTTGTTTTCATTGATTTTAAAGCAGCTTTTTGAACCATTTTATGGATCGTTTTTGCAGATCTTAAATCCCCCAAAATGCTACATCCTATAAAAAAAACTTTATGGTAATAACTCTGCTTCACTCAGATGTGGCTAGGATGGAGAAATTACTAACCCATTCCCTTTCACAAGTGGAGAGCGCCAGGGCTGTGTGCTTGCCCCATTGCTCTTGTCACTATACGCTCATGATTTGAATTTAAGAATTTCAAAATGAAATTGCCATATGCAAAATAGGCATTCTGATGTGTGCAGAAGACATGGATTTAATATCAAAACCAAAAAATGGCATTCTAAAACAGCTTGCAGTATTAACAGAGTTTTGCAAGGAAAGACAACTTTTAATAAATGCTCTAAAGCTATGGTGATGATGTGACATGCCTCATTCAAAATGTCCACTAACATCACCATTGAAGGAGAGAGACTCCAGCAGTTGAGCTTTTACGACTACTTGGTAGTGTGATTCAAAGACAAAGCAAAATAGTCTGGTCAAATGATTAAAAGGGAGCTCACCCTCAAAAGAAGATTTGTGCTATCCACACACTGAACATTCAAACAGGACATTGACTCCTATTAACTGTTTTAGAGGTTTACTCAGCCCAGGCACTGTCCACCTCCTTGCATGGCAGCACACTCTGGGGGCTTGACGTTACCTTCTCCTTGTTCAGGATTGAAAATAAATTCATAAAGAAAACTCCCTATCTTCCTACCAGCACCGCTACTATACAGTTACTCTTGGAAACTGGTTTCAATGCAATTAGATTTATGGCCCTCTCGAGATCTGTCCTCTTCTGGTTTCGGCTGACCTCTTCAGCTAACTAGACCTTTTACAATGAGGTGTTCCAGCAGATTTAGTTAATGGCACTTCTTGAAACTATACAGACATCTCTACAACATATTGCAAAGCATAGAGATGATACACCTCCTTAGTGAAAATGTTCCATTATGGAAGAGTATAAGAGGGTAAAAAAAATGTAAACTCAAGACTCTGTTCTTGGAAACCTTGATCCTTGACTCTATTTCCCAGGTAATTTTATATTTAAAACCAACTTGTATCCTGAACCCTTCCTCAAATGCATGTTCCTGAGCTCAAAGAGAGCTTTATATATTAAATTCAGACTCAATATTTATAATTTACTCATAAAGGGTCCAGAGGTTCCACCAACCAATGCTCACTCTGCACCATGGAAATTAAATCTGACATGCACTTTTTGTTGATCTTCCCCATGTTCACTAATTCAAGGAGGAGATGGTTTCACCCCATTCTCCTCGAATATCGGACGTGTTCCATCTTCGAAGCGTACACATTATGCACATCTACTGAATATCAGGAAGTTGTTTTTTTCTTTTTTTTTTCTTTTTGTACAGGGCCTGGACTATTGGATCAAAAACAATTCCATGAAGAAATAGTTACAGGCCAGTTCTTTATGAAGTGTACCCACACAAATGGATGTAACCCCTGTAATCTTCTGTTTATGTAAAGTTTGGGTACAACATTTAAAACAGAGGCACTGCACTTTCTAGGAAAGATTAGTTCACCTCGTTGTGTAGCCATTTATGAATTGTTCTTTTTCACAAATAAGAATATAACGTGCTTCACACCTGTCATGTCATGTATGTGGTCTACTTCTATGGGCTTTACTCGAAATAAAGTTTATTGATTGACTTGAAAATGAGTCTAATTAAGATGTTTATTGAACTCCAACGGTTCCTGTTAACCAACCTACTGTCTACCCTACGATGGGTTTTTTTTGTTGACAATGTTAAGGGCTGGATCAGTTTGATGACTATCCTAATATATAGTTACAGACAGATTGCTCAATATACAAACTTTCACGAATACAAAATGTGCAGTTTGGAACAAGGGGGTCTGAGTTCACTGTGATGCCATGTTGATGCTCGGATTATTATCATAGTACAATACATTCCTCCATGGCATCACTTGTTTTTCCAATCAATGGGAGAAATGCACAGAGCTTACCTGCAGTGTTTATCTTAGGATACTGTAGAGCACATCCTGATTTGTGGGGTACGTGGGAACATAAGATAAAGAAACAAAGATAGAAGAAAAGGCTGGAAAATGGAACACAGGATAATAGTGAGTTCATCAGTAGTTTAAAGGTGAAAGATAGAGGGGAGGAGTTGAAATAAGTGGTGCAGTGTTATGGGTAGCAGAAAAATTAGTAAAATGAAAAAGCACGAGGTGCTATGTTTTGAATCAGTAAATAGGAAGTAGGGAGTGCGTCCTTTATGCAGCAACGGTCAAAACTCCTAAATGTCTGTGATCCATTGTAAGTAAATAAGTAGCATTCCACACTGTAACAATATACGCTCTGAGTATTATATTTGGATGAACAAAGGAGGGTCGGGTCGGTTTGAGGGTGAATGGGGAAGTGTGATAAACCTATACATGAAAAAAGAAGAAAGGTGATTGCGGGAACGCTGGTAATTATCACCCAATTGCCTTGATGGAGATTCAGAGCAAACATTGTTGAACACATTGGGCCTCATTACAAATCAAGCGGTCCGGAAATAACGGTGGCGGTAAACCCACCGCCACCATTGTTTCCGGACAGCCTGATCCCGACTCCTGCAGGCGGGAGGTGATGTTCCCGCCAGGTGTGACCTGGCGGGTTTAACACCGCCCGCCTGGAGGCGGACGGGGAAACACCGGCAGCATCACGAGATGCTGCCGGTGTTTCCATGATCCCCATTCCCATTGAGTCCACTAGGACTCAATGGGAATGGGGATTAACACCATTCCGCCTCCGTGATTCCCGGAAAACCGGGGTTGTAATGCCCCGGTAATTCCTGGAATCACGGAGGCGGAATGGTAATACGAGTCCGGCGGTAACCAGGCGGTTTTACCGCCTCGGTTACCGCCGGACTCGTAATGAGGCCCATTGTCTTCAAAGAGTTGGCAGTATGGGCAGAGCAGGCGAATATATCATCTCTAAATTCCAAACAGGGTTCTGCAAGGGTTTATCTACAACCTTAAATTGCCTGGGGCTAAACATCCTAAATACAAAGAAAAATAATGATCAAAGACTTTATGGGGGTTGGATAGACCTATCCAGGCCATTTGACACCATCAATAAAGGTACACTCTAGTGCAAGCTACAATATTGGGGCATTCCCGAGGCTCTCTTGGCAATTTTAATACATCTTCATAATAAAACCAAGGTAGAGGTGAGACTGAACTCCGTGGGCCATTTGTCCTCATCCATTTCAACCTAGAAAGTTTTAAGACAGGGATGCATAGTTGCACTGTGTCTATTTAACCTTTTTTGGCTGATACTTGGAATAAACTTTCACCTAATTCATTAGCTGCCCCACCCCTTGGCAATCGCCAATTCACTGGTTTGGCATGTGCGGATGATGTGGTACTATTGGATCACACCATGATAGGTCTACAGCACCTGATCACAACATTTGAAAACTTTGCATGCTCGAACAACCTTATTATCATTCCAAGCAAAACCTTCATCATGACATACAACTATTTAGCTAATAAAATAATTAGGAGTTTTAAGTGGAAGATGGCAAAACAGAACTTGCCTCTGGTAAAGGAAATCAAGTATGTTGGCTTCATAATTAGGTTGAATCCGTCAATGGCAGCCTTCGAGGCAGACATAGGGAAAAATCTGGCCCAACATATTTGCCGAATGAAAATAATCCTCTGTGCTTAATGCAGATTCACCCTTTTACCTTTAATAAAAATCAATAAGGGCAAGGTGATTCCAATCCTAATGTGTGGAATTGAAATCGAGGAAATGGCCCTAAAGATCAATTGGGTTTGAATTGAGGGTCTGATTTGGCAAAAAGTTCTCAATTTACCATGCTCATTATCCATGACCAGGTTATGCTATGAATTAGGTCTACAATCCACACAATCTCATGTAGAATGGAGAAGGGTTATGTTGTATAGATCAATCATAAATCCTTTAAATAATTCTCTTTACATAGATATATGTAGCCTGATGGAATAAAATACCGAGTGTCTCCATGAGTAAAAACAAGATGCCATAGCGATGTTATCGAAATGCCAGGCCACAGAAAAAGAGCTGATGGAAAATCCACTAAGGATAAAAAAAGTTGATAGGTCTGAATTACTGGATTGCAACTACAGCACTATTTGCAAATATGAAAAGTTTTGAAGATTTCCCTGCCACTGACAAATTACAAGGCTACTTGTCATCTTACTTTAGGAAGTTACCTTATCAAAAGTGGAGGATGAACTTCCTAAGGTTTCGCATGAAACAATATGTCACCCGTGACCTGTTGAGAATCAGGAATACAGGCTCACCAGTGGATGGTATGTGCAACCTTTGCGACTCGGGTGCCTGTGGAAAATGTGAAACATCTATTTTTGTCATGTTTGGGTACTAGACAGCAAAGGGTTGCTCACTTTTCCCATTTTGTCCAGCATACAGACTGGCTAGATTCCGAGAAATTTTGGAAACGAATGTCAGCAGGAAGAAAACACGTTTTATCCTTGGAAGTTATGTGGTTGTTGGAAAGAATTGAACCACTTATTATGGTACGACGATTGTCCCATTAGAAAAGCGAAAATATCTTAATCACTCAGTTTGGTGGAATATGTGTCCTTCTTGGCCCCTTTCCTTTTTTTCCTCTTTCTCTTTTGTCCTTTTTTCTCTTTTTTTCTTTAGTTTCTTAAACAATTAAGTGAATGTAAATGTTATCTTAATGTTGTATTGATGAATTGATTTTTATTCTTATTTTGGATGTTTTGAGAAAAATCCAATGTTCTCTAACGAACATTTTTTTTAAAATGTGTTTTACAAAAATAAATGTTTAAAACAATAATTACACCTCTATGTGTTTTGGCGTAGCTTGCATTATACACTCACACAATTTCTTATAAATACATAGCTGCCAAGTTTCCCAGTTCCATGCGGAATCTTTGAACGAGTCCTGTTTTATTTTTTCTCATACTGCGTGCTGGGACTCGCAGGCCCTCCCTTGCAATGGGAAAAACAAAACTGAAAGTTCCAGCATTCAAATGGAAGCAAATTGCCGTACTGGCTTGAAGTGTTTCGCATGGAACTCGGAAACTTGGCAGGCAGGTACATACATAAGTTGTTCTATATCAAACTTTCACAAATGCAGTAAAAAAAGTTTAGCAGCTAGGTACATTGTAACTGTGTTCACTATGATGCCACATTGAGGCACTGCCTGTTATTACATACTCATTAATTTCTCCAAGCCATCATACATTCCACCGTTCTAGTAGAGAAAGGAATGAAGTTTACCTCAGTGCTTTCTAATTTTATAAATGACAAATGGGATCTCTATTAGAAGCGCTGCAGGGTGGATATTAGGATATAACTAAACATATTCCAATGTGTCGGGGAAGATGGAAGGACAAAATAATGAATAACAGGGAGAAAAGGTAAAAGGGGAATGGGAAGTCCATGTCTGGTATGAATGCAAAAGATAGGGGATCATTGTAGGAAAAAGTGGTGGGGCGGAATTAGATACTACGAAATGAGTGAAATTGAAAAGCATGGAAAGAGTGAATAGGGAATAAGTGGGATGTGCTTCTTTTTTACGTGAGTCAAAACTCCCACTCGATATCTGTGCCCCATTGTGATTGCTTGAGTAGAAAACACACAATGTCCCAATGCTGCTCTGGCCATTATAGTTTGATGAACAGAACAGGATAAGGTGAGTTTGAGGGTGGGGAGGAAAAGCAAAATAAGTCTGCAAGGTCATGTGCTGCATTATCCAGAGATAATTAAAGGCTACAATCATGGTAAAATGTGTCCAGAGGGCCAATTCCAATTCCTTGTAGGTATCAAAGATTTTTGTTTAACTGTGTGCAAAAGAGGCATTGCCTTGTAACAATTTTAGCTCTGTTGCAAGCTGATTTAATTTTAAAAGCAACATATCCTCTTTGTAGAAACGGATTAGATACTGCATGTTTCTGAAACTGTTGTGAGTTCCACTTCAAAAGAGAAGCTCTCTGCGAGCTGTTTCTCTGGAGCTGTTAAGCGTGACTTCTCATGGCCTGCAGTACTAGTATGTGACAGTGTGTTTCATGCATGAAGTAAACCAGGAAACATTCACACCGCTTCTCCTCAATTTGAAGAATATCCAACAAGCATCCGAGCCTCAGTTGCATGAAAAGATCACTGAATACAACTTTCTCCAGAGTTAGCAATTTAGATCACTGCCAAGATTCAGAACTGACACAGCCAGTGTATAGATTATTGATCATGCCCTCTTTATCATGGATAAGGTTGTCCTCAGCCTACTAGTTTTAAACAACTGTTTGCCACAGTAGATGCTTTGAACTACAACGCTCTTTTCAAGATATGTATGACCTGAATTTCTATATGTCACTCATTTCTCTGATGGTTCTCCCCCTACCTCAACGAAAGATACCATCTCGCCAATATGGGTAAACAATAGATTCAAATGCAGTTCCAGTAAATGAGGAGTTCCAAAATTGCTCATCCAATCCCCAGTTATCATTAACCTCTAAATAAAGCCACTAGAAAAAAATAAAACACTTAGCTTGACATCAAGATCCACCAGTACACTGGAGACAACCATCTCACGTAAAGGTCAAGTTCATCAACACTATACATTAACTAGAACCCAATCTCTCTCTCATTAAATCATGGACGCCATTGCAATGCCTAAAACTCAAACCCACAAGGACAGAGCTAATCCTCGTCAAAGGCTTTACCAAGCATGTTTAAGTCAGGAACTGGCTGATGGACATGAAACTTGATTTATTCCATTGCCTGCTAATATTGAGCAATCAAAGGCATAATTGACAGCATCCTTTGCTTCATTGTGAGAAAATCTAGATCTTCTGGTACCAGCTCTCTCACCTTCACAAAATCAAGAACTGTATCTCTAACACAGACTTCAGAAGCATCATTCAAGAACTGTTTTTTTGCACTTGGACATGGTCATACTCCCTTGTCAGAGTTCTGACCTCCTTTCTGGCCCCAGGGAAAACTGTCTTGCGTGATGCTTCTCATTTCATATTATCACACAAAAAGAGGGGAGCTTCGTTGAATCGAAAATTGTGCTCCAATCGCTTCATACTTCCACTTGGAAAGAATGCACACTCCCAATTAAGGATAATCTAGTTTTAGATAGTGGTGATGTGCCATCTATCTAAGAGGGAAAGCAAAGCTATCTGAGAACGTGTTTCTATCTGACCCAGAGAATGATGTAAACAGATGCTTGGAATCTTACTAATTGAACATTCAGAGTAGGGTATTATTAGTATATTATTCTCTAATCTACATGATTATTTCTAAAACCAAAATTCGAAATCATGAGCATCCCACTACCTTTCATTCTTCAGTACCTAAGAACCCTCTGTGGGTTCTTATTAATTTTGGGCCATAATCAGCAGTCTGTTGGAGTGTTCAGGCATACCAATCCCCCCAACAGTACATTGCCATTTGTTATGGCATTACAATGCTCTTAGAAGGGTCTTGACGCTTGTGTAAATCTTTCTAATATTGTATTTATGTGGTAGTCCAGACCTCCAAAATTGAGATGTTCTCAGAGAGATTGTGTTTATGAGTTTAGCCAATGGAGGACAATGTACCATTTACACGCTACTACTTCTCAATATTATTATTCTCATTGCAAAGTCCCTTTAGTCTGGACTTCTGCCACTTGGCATCCTGCATGGTGCTGTCACCGCAGGAGCAGATGAGCCTCCTACACAAACACCACTTCTTCTACGTACCCCTCATCGTCCCCATTAGGTAAGTCTGCCTCCCAATGCAGCATCTCCAAAGGCTGACACTCATCCTGAGTCTCCTCCTCAGAGTGCTCACCCGTTTCCTCTGCAGCACTCTAGCTCTGCTGGATGGAGAGTACTTCCTCTTCTATGTTCCACACCCATTCATACCCATTGCAAACACCTCCTCCAGCATGCTGTCAGCAGCCGCCCCATCCACCCATATGAGGAGCATGCCCTCCTGCACCTCCAATGTCCCTGTAGGGTCAACCCCTCGAAGCCCTCCTTCCCCTGCCTCTATGCTTGTCACCATTCTGGTGTCCTCTGATGGCCCGTCAACCTCTCATACTCCTGAGGTCTCCCACAATGCCTCAGCCTCCACACCAACACAGATGATCAATGACGTTATGTGGCCTAAGCAAACAGGATCACACAAAGGCTATAACATTATTATAGTGGAAAAATGGCATTGCTTCTTCTACTGGACCTGTCTGCAACCTTCGACTTGGTGGATCACGCAGTTTTATGCAGCCACCTCAAGCTCGTGGCCAACTTCACAGGGGAAGCTATAGCATGGGTCCAATCCTTTCTAGCTAACCGGACTATGAGAGTCTTCTCAACCTCAACCTGTGCTGATCCTATCCAAATAACATGCGGAGTCCCAAAGGGCTCCTGTGTCTCACCCACCATGTATAACATCTTCACCAAGCCATTGTTTGACATGTTGAACAGACTGGGCGTCACCTAAACAAATTATGCAGATGACACCCAGATCCTCATACCACTTTTGGGCAACTATGAAACAGACCTGGCCTTGGTGAACAAGATATACATCCTCATTCAGGCATGGATGGCGACGCACGGCCTCTGCCTGAATGACGATAAAACTGCGATACTGCTCCTCGGATCTGTCACTAACCTAAAAAAACATACCCCCAAACTACACTTCCTTCAATATTGATAATAATATCATCACAGTTATGCCTGTAGTAAAAACTCTAGGTTTCTATCTAGACTCCTCCCTCACCCTCAAAAAGGAAGTTAGCTCCCTCGCCTCCACAACAGCTTACAACTGCAAGCTAATCCACGCTGCCAGACCATTCCTCTCTAGTGCCAGCTGCACCACTTTGGCCAATACACTAATCATGTCCAGACTAGATTATTGCAACGCCTTGTACTCTGGAGCTAACAAATATGTCACAGACAAACTTCAGCGACTGCAAAATAATGCCCTTAGAGCAGCATTGAATGTCCCAACCAGAGACCACATCAGTAAATTCAGGAAGGAGACCCATTGGCTAAAAATAAAAGACAGAATTCTCCTCAAAACTGTTTCCATAACAACCAAATAGCTAAACAATTTTGCCTCGTACCTAGCGGACAAAATTTAGAGGAGAACCACAGCCCGACACACCAGATCTGCCATTTCATTCATGCTTGAAACCCCACGATTCAAGTTGACTATGGCTGGAGGAACTAGCTTCCCAGTCAAAGCTGCGCAATCTTGGAATACACTTCCAATTGACCTTAGACGTCCACTACCTTACCCCAGATTTAGACACAATGCTATCAACTGGCTCCGCACCAACAATCTATAACCCTCTTGCCACCTTACCCTCACCAATCTTGACTATGCTTAGCCCCGGTCGCTGACTTGCACCTTGATCAGCGTGATCACTGTACCATATGTTTGCACTCACATGTATACATTGTATACATTTACCCTAAATATAAGTAATGCCTAATTTGGTCCTGAGCTGTACCTGATCAGCCATACCTTGTATTATACACTGTATCGCATTTATTATTGTATTATATTCACATATATGTACTTGCCTACAACTGGCATTGTAACCAAGCCTCGAGAATCCTTGTACTGCTGCGACCATCTACCTAAGGGTTTGGTGCGCATTATCAAATTAATAAACAAACAAACAAACAGACATCCCCACTCAACAGTCATGTTGGAATCCCCCTCCTCCTCCTGCATTTAGAAATGCATCGCCTCATCCTCCCCCTCTTCCCCAACCTTCTTCCCCTTCTCCCTCCACCATTGCAGCCAGCATGCCATTCCAACTGCCAATAACACTGTTCAACCTGAGAACCAAACGTTTGTAGACCTAGAACCAGGGGGAACCAGGGCACCACCCACAGTGACCCAAATGAAAAAACAAATAAACAAACAATGCTACTCCTATAAACTACAACTGAAACTAAACCACTATTCAATACTAATACAATGCTACTACTGCAATATATAACGAAACAGTAAATACCAAACACACAGGAGTGAAAATGTTAACACTTTTATTTTTATTTTTATGTATTTTATGGGACTACAAATATGTGTATATTTCAGGATGCAAGCACTGAGTAATTATGATCACTCAGCGCTGATTAGTGGTCGAAATAGTAGGAAGATGTATGTGTAGTGCTATGGACTTCAGCAGCCCCATGTACCAAAAAGGTTTACCAAAAACCTTGACATCGTGTATATTAGTTGTAATGGGTACTGGAAATAGCGCTGGTCCTGTGACAATTAAAGGAGAGATGTTAGCCCAAAAAAAGCTCCTTGCAAAAAGACAACATGCAATGTGTTATTCTATAAGTGCTTTTATTATTCAAGGTGCCCTTGGTGTTGACACATGTTTCAACGTAATCCAAGTCTTTTTCAAAACTGGGCACTAGAGATAAATATAACATAAGAATCACAAAGTGTTGTAAACAAATTCATATGACAACATGTGGGCAAGCAGTTGTCAATGCCCAAGTACACAAACACACATTAGAAGAACCAGAATCAAACTATGTACAATAAAATACAAAAGTGCAATTTAGAGGCATTAAGAGTTATTGGACATGGGCATGGGTTGCGAGGGATTGAAGAGGGAAAACAAGAGAAAGAAAAAAGATCCATTATTATGTAAGGGTTTCAAATTTAGTTGCAGCAATGTTAGTTATGTTAATGTAAGCATAAATAATAAGGGTACTTATAGAATAACACATTGCGCATTGTCTTTTTGAGAGGAGCTTTTTGGGCTAACATCCCTACTTTAATTGCCACAGGCCCACGCCATATCCAGTGTACCCATTACAACCTACAAATAGGTGTAGTGTGCGTTAAAATTAGAAGGACAAGAGGAAAAGGCAAGCTTTTACTCTTTTTGATATGGGTAT
Source organism: Ambystoma mexicanum (assembly GCF_040938575.1). Lineage (NCBI taxonomy): Eukaryota > Metazoa > Chordata > Amphibia > Caudata > Ambystomatidae > Ambystoma > Ambystoma mexicanum. Next base: position 1,184,267,282 of record NC_090925.1, read on the forward strand.
ATTAATTAAAGACACTACCACAAAGTGAAAAAAATACTTACACAAAAGGAAACAAAAATGGCTTTAAACACCTACTGAACAGCATGAACCTACACAGAGGACCAACAATAATCAGATACAAAACCCTCCATTCTCCCCATACAGCTTCTCAAAAGCGCCAAAATGCACCAAGCACCCCCCAAATTAGACCCTGCCCGCTGTAACACCTTCCTACACGGGCTAGCGAACCCCAAAAAGAAACAGGGAGTGTGCTGGTGCTTTCATAGCAAGACAAACATCCATTAGAAGAATGGTGGGCAATGATTGGCTCAACGAAGTCCAATGAACTTGAGGAAACACCAGAGAGTGTCATATTCGCTTGGTGAACCTGACAAATAAATCAAATTTTCCCCCAACTACGATTGAATAACACATTATCAGACAAGGCCCAAAACCCCCCCTACAACTTTGTTGGGGATTCATCAACACCAAACACCTAACCCATTCTTATGGAAGAAGCCAATTATCTCTAGGAGATGCGTCCACTACTATGGGCCTTGTTGTAGAGAGGTTTGCTCATGTTATCTAAACTAGTGAGGACGCATTTCCACTGGCAAATACACCTGGGTAGATGACCCAAGTCAAAAGTGTAATTTAGAGTCTTCCTTCAAAAAGATGGCAATCATTTGAAGAATGCAGCTCACATAAGTCCCCATCCTCCACCACAAAAAACGGGCCCATTCCCCGCGTTATTTTGGGCAACATGACCCTATCCCAATTAGAGAGCAAGCAACCATTAAAATGTGTTGCTAGGAAGGTTGAGCCAGCAGATATGCCAGTCCCATAAAATTAAGCTTGTCACGAAATAGGATGGAGTAAAGCACATTTAAGAGAGCTTGCTCATCTAAGATTTGGCAATGAGGACTGTCACAGAAATACAAAGACATCCCATTCCTGGGGCTGCAAAATACCCTCTTTGGAGCTGATATAAATAATTGACACAAACCGCCAATAACACCTTTTTTTAGAAGCCATGATTTTTTTTTTAAGGTTGTTGCATTTCAGTGTCCAAAATGCTTTACAACACCGGGGTCCTTCGGGTGGTGCTTTACTCGGCTACATTTCACAACAGCAAATTAATCTGAACGGGATTTGCCCACTCGTTCTGCTGATAGGAGCAACCAGAATGAACCACTTGAATCCTATCTTAGAGTTGTCCAGTTTTCGACACTACCCCACGTTGATGCTTCTGAACTAGAAGTCCGAGCTCCTGTAAATATTGTTGGTGTTTGCTCTGACTTGTAGGCCCATAATTATGTTCCGAAAAGAGACGCCTCTTCCTTCTTGGGGTTTGCATGACATATACAGATTTTTCTAAAAATTCTGCCTTGACCGTTTTCTGGCTCATCTTCCTGAGAACATTTCTCAACAGTAGCAGCAACAGCACACACTAAAAGGCATGGACAAAGTCAAGCATGGTGACTCTTGTGAAGGCATGGTGTCCACATTTTCCAGGTACTGCCATAGTGGGGAATGGCTTTGGCATAAAATGGCAGTGCCTAGCAATGCCAATTTGATACCTATACAAAAGCCAACAGTTTTGGCGTGGCCAATGCTTGTTTTAAGAGAAATGCAGTGCAAGAGATAGATGCACTGACTGGCACACTGCTAATAAAAGAAGTGGCTGGAGGCACACTTGATTACCATAGTTGTATTACTTCAGGTGCTGGTTTAGTGGGTTTATAGCTGCAATGAATCCTTTACCCTTCAGAAGCCTGGCCAGAAAGCACTGTGTTAGACTTAAATAGTTCCCTTGGGTATCTGTTTTGTGTGAAGGTGGTGTGTGGCATGTACTGTGTGGCAATGGCCATAGCTACCAGCGTGGCCATGTGATGCCAATTGTAGATAACTAGCCAGGTTGTATGCCCCTTTTCTTTGTCTCATCCCTCTTCTACTTTCTCATGAAAATGATTCGGCATATAGGCAGCACTTTCATCGCCACCTAACAGCAAAACTGAAAACGGAAGAGACCCCTACCAAAGAAAATGGTTTCAAAATAACCAATCCATCTTGTTGTCCTCCTCCCCATGAAGCATCAATAGTAGAAAAAAGACAATGCACATTACAAGTTGGGCAGTGTGGGTAAAATGCAGCAGTATTACTGTATACCGCCATATTACTGCACCGGCCACTTAGAACTTTGGCAGAAAGTTGGAGGATTCACCCTCTGCTATGAGCTGGAGGTAAATCCACTTGTTTTCTGTCAAATGTCATCAGACTGACTGCAGCAGAACTACCGATGTGTTAATTCCACCAAAAATGCCCATTCGGTCCTATTGTCTCAAAGAAAACGGGAAGTGTCAACTAATCCCAAGTCTATAAAAATGAAAATATATAGTTATTTGGTTATCCTGTGGAGGATGATTGATATACACCATTGGGAATTGTATCCCAGTGTCAGTCAGCACAGTTGATATAGTAGATGTAGTGCAAAGCATTCTGCTCCCCAAATGCTGTCATCTTTCTGTTAGGTGGCACAGCTGCTTTTTTGACAGTATTCAGGAGGAAAGCAAAGGCATTTTGAGGTTGTTTGATCTTTGGACAGGGATCACCGACCTATGTTTAACCAATAGCAGCAATGATCCACTTTTGCTTGCTACAGAGTGAATCCCTTGGCACAGAGATTGCCATTGCTGGCTTGCCTGTACCCCTCACAGAGCATCCACAAACAGGACGGTGTGACCTACCAGGCACAGGACGCCTATTAGCCTCTATGGAGGCACTTACAGTAGAGTTGTCCAGTTAGATGAGAGTAGCAAACTGCAAGGCCGTGTTATCAGCTGAGATCACTGTCCTCTGCAACCCCAATGTCAGGAAGTAACCAACATGAGGCAGACGTTTCCTGATATACAAGGGGCCTCGTCACGAGTTGGGCAGTAACGCCGGCGCTAATAGCACTGGCGCTATCTGCCCTACCGCCAAACCCACCGGCGCTATTAGCACCGGATCACGGGTTTGGCGGATTTGGAAGTTGAATTCCCCATTGAGCCCATTCGGGAATGCCCCATTCCCCATTGGGCTCAATGGGGAAATTTCACGCTCAGACCGCCGGCGGATTTCCTGCCCGCGATATGAGCGCAAATTTTCAGTGGATTTCCCTGCCCTGATTTGGCAGATCCTTAATTCCGGCGGTAACATCGCTACTGCCAGATTTAAGGGTTACCGCCAAACTCGTGATGAGGCCCAAGGTCAAGCTGCGACAATCACTCTCCTACACTAGTCCATTGGAAAAAACTGTAGTCTTAACCTTCCTTAACCTTCCCACCCTCTGGAATGCTGTTACCCCGTTCTTCAGCCATCTTCATGCAAGCTTAAAAACCAGCCCTAGCACTAAGCGTGGTACAAGATGCTGAGAAATAAATGCTGCTTTTATTAAAATTAAACGTGAGCACCAAGTCGAGAGGGAACCTCGACCCTGTGCTTTTCTAAATGTGATGAAAATATTATGGGGTTATGTGCTTAAGATAAAGTATGTCTGCTCTTGTTTTTTCTGGCATCTAGTGCTTCTGTTAAGTCCTTTACTCACGTTTTTTAGGTTTCGAAAAAGCTGCAGAAACTTCTAAATAATATGAGTAATAGCGTCTAAGAAGTTCAAAGATTGCAGAGTTTTAGAAATATAACTTGAACTTCTATAGCCACAAGTGTCTTCTTAATCACGTCAATTGCACTTTTATTTTACCTCAATGTTTACAAGAGTGCCCCTTTCACTTCTTGTGGCCAGATGGAGACAATCCAATTGCTACTTTGTCTTCCAATTTTGTTCTCAGACTTGGAAAAAAGAAAGCAGAACAATTCTACCCATCATTTCACCAAACAATTGGATCTAATTTTTTATTGTCATGGAAGTACTTTACCCCCAAAATAATAAGTTTGAGTTCAACAATCATGAATCATCAATCATGAAACGACTTCCACATTTGCAGGGTTGATATTGTGTTTCGTTCCTAACATATTAGCTGAAGCACTGTGTACATCTGCTTACGTTTGAAAAAATAAATCTGATGTGGTAGGAAAACCTTGATGTGTGAGCTCTGGGAAGCTCACCTGTCCATCATCTCTTCTAGACCCTTGTGCTTTATGGAGAAGATTAGACTAGGGGTTGCTTGATCTGTGATTGTGAGACAGCCATTTTAACAGTACAAGTAAAGAGTCAGTAAGTTTGACCAATGTACAAAATATGTCCTCACTTTTTATGAAGAAAGGCACACGGGCCTTGATACAACATCTATGCAGCATGCTAGCATTGTGTAACAAGTGAAAAACCAAGTCAATGAAATATTCTTTGTAGCGCCTTGTACATATTTCTTTAAAGGGCGTATCACTTTCCTGTGCTCTCTCCACCAGAACATTATGCAATTGTCTTCCCGCATACAGGTCAATAAATCAATATGTTTCCTTACTGCAGCTACTATCCAAGTCTGAGAAAAGCTAGGAGTTTCAGATTTAATTTCCTGTTGTGCAGCCTGCACGGTAGCATTTGCTTTAGTTCAAACAGCTGTTTTCTTATTTTAACCTTTGAGGAAGGATTCTGTACTTTTCCACTTGCCATCCACAGCTGTCTTTATTTGAAAACTGTTCTGCCAAAATATTTCACAAGAGGAGCCTGGCCAATTGTTATAAAGGGATTTTCTACAGACTATAATAAATAACATAAAGAGCATGGATATCCATTTTAAGATTTTACATTTCTGAATTATGAAACCAATTTATTTTTGTAAAAATGATTTTTCATGAGCAAACATACAGTGGCCCGCTGTGCTCAATGATGTCCTGTACACAGCACCCGAAAACTCCACAAATGCGAAGGTATGTATACACAAAAGAATCATCAGTAAATGAATGCAAAGTAAGAACTAAATGGGCACACATATTTCAACTTAATTGAGAAGAAAACCAGTGGAAGGGGGAAGTTGGTTGGGGGCTCTGCTTTGGTCCATACAGTTTAAATCGTGTTTAAATGTTGGATGTTGGGTGAGCCCATTTAGATGGGGTGACAATGAGGTTAGTCCTAATGGGTGGGTTTTGGGCTCTTTACTAAACTTTTTTCTCACCTCTACTGAGTTTAGGAACTTTGTTCCAGGGCCTGTTGGCATGACATGAGAAGGCTTGCTTAAAGGTACATTAGAGTAGACATTCCTGGATTTCGAGAAGGGCTAAGGTTTTGGTCCGATTGTGCAGGTCTAGCCATGGTGTAGCAATTTTATTGGCTGGGTACCCTAATTTCCTTGGGAGTGGGGGCTTGAAGATAATACAGTTGACCTTCAAAAGGATGTGTTCTTAAAGGAGGAGCTAATGCAGTTATCTCAGCATAGGAGTAATGTAGTCACATGTCTGATGAGGCGAGAGGACAGGACGCTGCGTGGAGGTCTGCTTTCAGAGGGGCTGTGGTGCTGGACGAACTTCCAAAAATCGGTCTGGTGAATATTATCTTGCAAGTGTACCTCCTCCCTTTTGGTTTAATCCAAGCGTGTCTCTCTCTCTTTGGGTTTCCAAGTCGCACATTGATTTTGGGCTCCTATTTGGAGACTCGAATCCAAGGAAGACTCTTGGGTTGACTGCTCAAGGTCGTTTAGCCAATCAGAGGTGTTGAAACTCCTACAGGATGTCTGAAAATCAATAAAATGCTTACTCGCATCCTGACCCTTAGTGGGTGTTGTTATTCTGTGGGACAGGATCGACATAGGACAGTATTACAATTAAAGTCTACTTGTAGCATTTGCAAAGGCTTTGAGAACATAGTGCTTGTTTTGTGTAACTTGGGTTTGTTTGGAGAGTTACTGTTATCTGTTTGTTGTGTGTTTGTATCCCTTTCTACATTGAGTGCTTATATAGTTTTTGGTTATTATCTCTGATCAAACAAAATACAAAATAAAAACTTCTGCCCTCTCCTCTAAGCACTCTACTTTTCCTTTTTCTTCACCCTGAAAAAATGTCAAAAGGCTAATTACTTTATGCCTCCTTTACGATGGGCAAAAACATGGTTGTAATCTTTCTCTGTTTCCCACCTGCGTGTTTGTTGTTATCATCCCCCATGCGTTTGTTAGTCATTCTTGCTGTGTGTTCCTATAATGTGTGTATTATTTTGCGTGTGCCTTGTTCGTTGGGGGCCCAAACCTGGGTGTTTTTGGTTTGCATTGGGTGGTTCTCTAGTTTTCTGATACTCCTCTAGTTTTAGTTGCTCAATCGGGTAGGAATAGGGGGGGATACTTCATGCTCGGGTCCTGTGAAGAGAGGGAGCTGATAGACAGAAGAAAAGGTGTTTCTGTGTACTAGTAGAAAAGGATTCCCTTTGATTGGCTAGGAGAGTGGGGACCTCATCTTGTTTATTCACATGGTGCAGGCCATGCAGCAACCATGGGCTCCTGAGAAAGTGTGTGGGAGACTGGGGCATTATGGTTGGCATCAGGATGAGGATGAGGAACGGAAGAGAATGGATGCTCTCTTGAACCTTGAGGCAGGTGAGACAGGGCCTGTTGTGTAGCCCCCCACCACCGCTTAGCATGGAAGCAGGTGAAGCAGCGCTTGTGGTGGAAATAGTTGGCAGTGCATGAAGAGGGCACAGGTATGTTACTCATGTGGCAGGATGGGCAGTTGCTATAAGTCCCCAATGAATTTTTCAGACGGGTCCTGTCTTGGTGAAATCAGTGCATAACAGGACGTGGTCTTGATTCAGCAGCGTGAAGGTGAAAATGAGAGCGAAGGACCTGGTGGAGCATTACGTCAGGAAGAGCATCAAGTGTTTGTGCCCTAGGAGGAGGAGGATCTACCTGCGGTGCTGGAGAGAAAGGAGGGAAAGAAGTAGGATGAGTCCCACCCTGTGGCTCCCATTGAAGTGGGAGCAAGGCAGGTACTGGAGTCCCTACCAAGATTGGAGAAGGGAACAAAGAACACCAACTCTTTCATGCATCGCTCATGGTCCTCGGTGTGGAAGAAGATATGCTGGTGGAGAAATCTACCAAGTTCGAGAATAAAGCAATCCCCTGCAAGCTGGAAAGCAATGGCAAGAAATTGAGGTGGCGTAGGCGATGTAAGGCCAACACACCACGAAACACAGACAGGTAGAATCACATTTGCCAGTGGCACCCATAAATTACCAGAGCAAATGAAAGTTTGGCTGCCACTGGCCACACCAGTGAACAAGCTGCCACTGCAGCCCTTCTAGTGGTGGTAACCCTGTGATTACTAAAACAAGCCAAGGCCAGGGTGCAGCACCACATTGATGGGCATGCTGGCTAAGCATCAGACAATCTTCTCATTTGCCAATCCTACCTAGACAGTTCTAGTGGCACTGATGACTGTGGGAAACAGCAGTCCTTTGTTTCCTGCACCAACACAACAAACAGTGTGAGGCACCATGTTACTAGCAGTGCTTGCATTTGAGTATAATCAATCACTAGCTCACATACTACTTGCATTGAATGGTGCCTCTCAGTCAGAGGGAGCTGGACTCCACAGCAGTCTTCACTCTCATGGAGACCCACATATGTGAGCACCATCCTTTCCTTTTGTAGGTGGCTAGGCAGGGGGTGAAGAATGAGAGGATATACAGTTTTCTCAGGGTCATTCCACACATGTGAGAGTAGCAGTGCTCTGTGGGGGAGTATGCACATTTTAGGGGTTGGCTGCACTCTGTGGTATATCCCAAGCACTTTAGTAGAAGATTCCTATTTGTGGGAGAGCATGTGAACCTTAGGAGGAGGCTGTGCTCTATTGGGGAGTGAATGATCTCAAAAACAGTGCTGGCACAAAACTAACAGCATGTTCTCATCAGCAAGTCAACAAATGGGCAGGGTGGACTGGCCTACAGGGATCTGTGGGGTATATTTACCAGCCCAGAAGAATCCCCTGCACCACCCAACTGCATTTTCAACAGTTACAAGAAGAATAGCTGCGCCTGCTCTGCTGAGCACTTATTCCCTTGCATCAAAACTGTGTTTAGCAGTTACCAAAAATAATGGCTGCGCTGGCTCTGTTGAGCACATATTGGGCGAGATGAAACATAGAACATCCCGAGAATTGCTGCCGTGATTTCTGCATGTGCACCAAAATGAAGAATTGAAAAGCAGCCTGGTGCAACGCTGCTATGCTGCTCAAGATTTCTAACTGAAAGAGAACATTTTCTGTGTTAAAAATGACTGCACACTGATGCTATTTCCATCTTGTCCACATTACACAGTTTGGTTGCTGATAAGACACATTCATGCCCATCTATCTCCAGGTTATACAACAGCAAAGGAGGGCAGTCCACCCTGAAAGGCATTATCATGTGTCAAGTAAAATCTGTGAAATAGCAGAGAAATTCACTCCAGGCCATATGGCAAGCTTTTTACTTTTGCAACAAAATAACCCAGGCAAACTCTTCACAAGAAGCTCTCTCTCTCCCTTTGCTCATGTCAGTTTCAAAGATTGTGTTTAGGAAATTGACCATAGCTATGGAAATGTGCAGAATGTAAATGAGTAAGGAAAGTAAAATGAGCCTGTGTTACTTTTCTTTGCAAAAACAATGAAAGGACACTTTTAAACCTAAAATGTGAAATCATCCCAATGTTCACACAGAAATATATTTGTGTGGAACTGGGGTGGTTTAAGTGTATGTTATACTTATTTACTAAAGATTTGTTTTCTGTGAAAGAAAGTAAGAAAGAAAAAAAAGTGTGTTTGAAAACAGCAGAATAAATGGGCCTGGGCAGGAAATTCAAAGGCACTGAACCTTCCTGGGACAGGGATCTCCCCCACAAACTATGAATGGGCCAAGGTGTGAGAATTTGCAACCTTGTCAGACTTCCTGCCATTTCTCCAGCCAGGAACAATGGATCAGGCGAACTGGCCTTGTCACGGGCAAGTGTGAATTCCTGGTGACACCTCTCTTCAGCTGCATCTGGCAGAATGAAAGGTTGCTATGGTAGCCCTGTTGACCAGAGCTGATACAGTGGGGGTAGGTTGATTGGGGAAATCTTAACGACAGCCCTCCAGTGATAGATGCCATCCATTTGATTTAAAGGACTTTTGATACCAAAGTATTTATTTCAGTAACCTAAAGAAACAGTAATGTGCAATTATGATCGTTTTAAATGTCATTTTTGCACCATTAAAATAAGACATCGTAGTTTTTTTTGACATGTTGTGGATGCAAACACCAGTAAAATGGCATTTCTGGTGAAAGCGTCCATGGTACAGTTTTGCAACTTAATGAAAATATGCCCACACAATGTCCCTTGTGAAATATGGAATCTGCCTATTTAATTTTCCGGATGATGACATTTGTAAACAAAGCACATTGTAAAAACACACACACTAAAACGGAGTCACTTCCTTCAGTCCAAACCGCTCACAGGGAGGCAGCGACAGTTACAGGCTGACCTATCCGATTTAGAGGTATGTCTAGCTTAGTTCTACCCACATAGTAAAAATCCTCTGATGTCATCCGGTCTTTATAGGGTGGAGACATACAGACAGTCAGGACATTCAAAAGTCCAAGATTCAAGAAAATCCAGCATTCATAAACCAACATCCAGGGATCCAGGCATTCCACATTCACCCTGCAAGATTCCAGATTCCAGTGCCAGGCCAAGGGTAGCTGATAGCAGATCTAGGTAGAACCTCTTACGCAGGCTGAACCTCTACTCCAGAATGAAACCCTACAAAACTCCCAATAATTCAGGGAAAAAGAGGAGAAGGCTGCCAAACTCTTTTGGGACTATCCAGCGACCAGACCTGCTTCGTCCAGCTGATACACCCTGCTGGCCATGATACCAGACACTGGTTGCTTTGCTGTGTCCCTAGAGGAAAGCACATCTGTTGTCCAATTGACCAGATATTTGTCCCATGTCCCAAGACCCGGCTGGCTGTCCAAACTATCCCATTCAAGTGATTGTTGTAAGTATTTCCCTTCCCCAGTAACCAAAAAATGAATCCCTTGCTTTGGTACCTGGTAGTATGGCCAAACCCATAGGAATCCTATAAATACCCTAGCAAAATCCTTAACATTGTCAGAATCCTCTGTGTACCCTGCCCTTAGGAAAATATGTGTTCATTTGCATGTGTTGGTGCCATTCTTTCCAAATCATTTCAGCTATATAATCCTTACTACTTACTACGCACAGTGTGAAGGGGTTAAGCCACTAAACTATAGTCTCAGTAAAACTTGTCATTTTCCATTTAAAACTGATGTTCCCCATAGAACTGCTTTCATTTTAAATAGACGATTTTTCCTTTCCCTCTAAGAATCCCATATTGTCATCCATCCAAAAGTCACCCTTTCACTGTCATATCATACCTGGTATGTGCCTTTGTACCTTAGCAGTAAAACCACATTCCAATTTTGTTTGTTTAGTTCATTTTCCAAGCCGTTTTGCTTTTTTAAACCCCTAAAAGTCAAGAAATTGCAATCCTGCCAGGTGTGATTTTGCTGCACTGTTTTACCTTTCCAAAGCCGATTTTCTAACTGTATGCCCATTATTAGAACATTGCCTTGTAGCTTGTGAGTTTTCCTGCCTCGTTTGTACAGCCACACACATTCTTGCCTTATTCATTCAACCACACACGTAAAACCACTGTTTAGTAATTCTGTGTGCCATTTTGCTCATTTTTCAAGGGAGCTTAATCCAATTCTGCCTCCCATTCAGGAGTGGTAGGTTGGATTTTCAATCAGATTATTGCATAGTATACCTGGCTCCTTGCTACTTCTCTCCACCCACACAAAACTTGGTTAACAGGGGTTTCAAGGGGTGTTGCAGGGGGAATGCTTAATTGCGGTTCCATTTAAAAGCACTACTCAAAAAGTAATCCTGCTTTTTTTTCAGTTTTGCATTGCAAATATCATGTTAGAAGGTTATACTAAGTGTATTCTAACATTTTACTGTGCAATCATCACCACCCTGGTGATTTCTGCCCCATATTGGATGCGTTTGTTTTTTATTCATAATTAAAAATAAATATTCTACTATTACACACTGGCCTCGTTCATGGTCCATTGCGATACAGGGTGTACGTTAAGGGGGGGTGAGACGGGTTGGCTGCATTTTGAAAGATGAATCCAAATGCATACATTTAAAAGCATTTTGATTGTGCGCTGCATCCCTGGCCAGTATAAAGAGCCCTGGTCTGGAGTATGACGCCTCTTTAAAATCCTGAACAGAACTCTGGAGTTCTATGGGGAGATATAGTTCCATATAATGCCACAACGAAATTTCATTTTTATAAACATCAATTTATTAAAATGCAGAGCAGATATGATTCTCTTGCTATTAGCGGCAAAACCTCAAGCAGAACCAAAAACACTCATCGCATCTGAACACATGTTATGAGGCAGCTTTATGATTCAATAGCTTTTTGCACATATATCACTGGGCAAACCGACCGCTTGCTGCACCAATACTTTACTGGGTCATTGATGTTAAGACTTGATTGTAGCGTGGAGTAAATGGAGCTCCCTCCCTAAGCACCAAACAGCGAAATAGAAGCTACTCGCTGTTTGAGGATTAGGGCCACAGGTGGTGGCAGGAACAGGAACACCAGGTCCTCCGAGTGGCTGCAGTAAGGAAATGGGCAAGTTAGGTAAACGGGTTAACAATATTCTGCAGTATCAAAGAGATGTAAGACACAAACACCTACCAGATGATGGAGTGGAAGGAGGATCTGATGGAGGGTTTGGTGTCAGTATGTAGTCCTGTTCCCTAAGAATGCTGGTGAAGATAAAGGGGGCAACAACTGAGAGGGGAAGGCCCAGTTAGCCCACCAGCAGCACCTGAATGAAGATATGGCAGAGTCTATGAGCCAGAACTACTTGCAGCACGTAGTTCTGGAAGCCAGAGTTCAAGATCTGAATTCAATCAGAATTGCCAAAGGAGAAACCAAACACAGTCTGTGAAACAATCTGTGGTCAAGGCAGAGGAATCAATGGATACGAGATTGTAGATAAGGATTAAGCAAAGAAGTCCAAATAACACAGTCCATACTCGAAGAATACCAGAAAACACAATCCGAAAAGTCAAAACACCAACCGCCGTGTGAAACAGCTGAGAAGCGACGCTCGCCAGGAGAGCAGCTGTTTTATTTCCTGGCTGAGCGATCATGTGGTTCAGTGCTGGTGTCACGTGATGGGAAGGCATAACGTGAAGTAGTCCAAGAAGCCAAGTCATGTGACCGTCTTTCGTGCCAGCCGTTCTTCCTGTATTCCGTGATGGCATGTCTCCACATCCTTATCAGTGATGTATATAATCGCCATGGAAGCCGCGAAGTGTGAAGAAATGATGCCCGGGAACTCGGCGGCGCGCCTCTGGTTTTCTGATGCTGGAGGTGGATAGCGTGGCGGCAACAGGGGTGTACTATCTGGTGTCTTATGTGGGGCAAAGCCTGGGGCAGAGCGGGCATGGGAAGGGTCTTCACATGAGAGGGCTGAGACAATGGGTGCATGACAATTGACCCGTCCGACATATCACGTCTCCAGTAGATAGGAATACAATATCTGTGCAGTCTATTGTCCTCTGCCTGTTTTCGTTGAAGACCTAACTTTGTTGACGAGGCCCAAATCACTGGAAAGTGTATCCCACACAATTTCCTTCCCTTAGGTTTCAACTCAAAACGGTTTCAAGTGGTGTCAGTGATGAACTGTCTCATGATACATCAATCTTGAGCTTTACATTCTCTGTGAAGTTTGAAAAATGTGATCTGGTTGCTGTTTTTCCTGCTGCCTGCATTCTTTCCCTAATTGAAGCAGCGTAATGGAACAAGAAATAATATTTACTGTGTTGGCTGTTTATGCTACAACATTTCCTGTTGTTATGCCAACCACAAAGTCAGCTTTCTGGCACCCTTTTACTCTCTCTCTCTTCTCTGTAGCAATAGTTTGGGCGATATTTCGCTGGCTGTGTCACCAAAATGCAGCAAAACCAAAAATAACAGAGAATATATTCCATACCCTTCTGTGACATCATAGCAGTTGAATATGAATTCCTCTGGCACAATATCACAGCCACAGGATACAGCATTCAGAAAGGGAACCAACTGCTAATGGATTCCATTATCCTTGCTTTCAAAACATTACAGAAAAAAAGCTGATCTTTGCAAAGGAAATCTGCAAATGCAAATGCTGTAGAGTAATGGGGAGCTAGAATTCGACCAAATCCCATTACTGATGGGCGTATTGTCCTTCCTTAATGAAAACAGTCTCTTAAACTCCACTATATATATGATGTGTGTGGCTTGTGATCGCTGACATCAGGGGCATACAATATTAGAAACTGGAAATGATTGGTCCTTTCAACTAATCAATATGAGTGACAGATGGGTAAAGCACACTAAGATAATTCGGTTTAGTAAATATACTCAAAATACTGACATTCTGCAACGTAAAGTACATGTTTATTTGTGTGCTTCAAAATGTATGCCTCATAACTTTCCCCCTACTTGTATAAGGACTATTTTGTAGTTACATGGTCTTATTATTGACATGCAAACATGTTTTGCAAATGCAGTTTTTCATGCCAATCCATGTTGGCACCCATTGGCATTTTCCTTAAAATAAAATGAGAAGTGTTTTTTTTTCATTTTCCTCTAGAGAGGATGCTTTGTACATTCTAAATTTGATAATTGGAATTATGTGATTTGACATGGAATACTGCAACTCTTTTATTGAATAAAACGTGTTCAGAAGAATTACATTTAAACAAATAAAAATAATTATTAAAAACCTTGAACAGTTAAGAGCAAAAGAAAGCCCCTCGCATCCTGCCCAATTGTGCTCCTATTTCAACAATGTGTTGGATGCACTCTGCATAGGCTTGGAAGAAGCGGTGAGTTGGTAATTTAATCATAGCTCTTGCCTGGGCTGTTCAAGACTCTGCCTTACCTAGACCATATTTCCAGGTCGATTCTCTCACCTCTGCAAAGCCTCTTAAGGCTGATGGGCATCCGCCACCATCCTATCTGCAAATGGATCGCCAGATGTAGCCACATAATTGGTCTTGGGAATATTGAAGGAGGCAGGCGGGAGATCAGCTTCAAATGTTTAATTAGTTTTTATGGTCGTAAACCTGCTATCCCAGCCAGGTATGGTTCTTATGAAGGGCAAAGTGCATTGAGCCAAATAACTGAAGAGCTACTGTTTTTTAGAAGAAGGTTTACACCTTTTCGAGACTGACACTTGCAGACTTTTACCTGAAAAAAAATGTACGTATGGAATGTCCATGACCCCATGACCCTACATCACTGTTGACATTTTGATGTATCACCTGCAGCACAGTCTGAGGGATACAAAATTACGTTTTACAATGGAACGTTCATGTCATGTTGACACTTGTTCCGGGATTAGGGAGGTGGGAGGCCGGGAGGGGAAGTGACGCAGGAGGGCGGGGCGTTGGGCAGTTGATGTGTTTCCAGAATCCTCCGTGTCCTGGGTAATTCCTGCTGCATAGCAAGTCGCCGGCAAGGCCGTGACTTCCCACATTACAATGGCGATGAAGATGTACCCTTAAACAACAACCCACGACGGAAACAGCTGCACACGGAGCGGACACCTGGAGGCGTCACGCCCGTCGGAGAGAGGCACACTGTGAGGCAGTGTGGAAAGGTGCGCACACGCTGAAGCAGTGGTGCTTGATGTCTCTCCTCCTCTGACTGCTTGTGGGAGCAGCGGTTCACTCTGGGCCGCAGCAGTGAGTCTGAACATTCTTAGAACGTTTGGTGGAACGATTTCAGCTCCCGGGCAGCGGCAGTGATTCAAACGCTCATAGCAGAGTGTGCTGAAGGCCTGGCGGCCTGGAATGAGGTGGGAACAGCACCTTTCATGTTAGGGGAGGAGGAATCTTCACTACCATTTGATGGTGCTCATGCCTGAAGAGGAGGCCATCGTCCACAGCCCAGTTGGGGTGTGAAGATTACAAACAAGCCCTGACACGGTGCTTGTGCCCAGTTGGTGGCTGTGAAGTCACAGGGCCAAAGGAAGGACTAATCCTCACACTCAAGGGAAAATGTCTGCTCAAGATGGGGGACAGGGCGCACAGGCCCAGGTCCAAGGGCCGCCAGCGCAGGAAAAAGTCCCATGCAGACTGCCTGATTCCCTTCCTGCCCAAATGCTAGGTGCTTTCGACGTTGCAGACACAAGCAACATGGGTCCTAGGTGGGCCCAGTGGATAAGGGATTTTGAACTCTACATGGGGGCCACGGGGCCAATCGAAGATGACAGGCAGAAATGCCTCGTCAAACTGGCTGTGGGACCAGTCACACGTGACATCATTGACGCGATGGCAGCTGACAGCATTGACTCCATACAAGACCTAAAGGAAGCCTTATATGCGTATTTCACCCCACACACAAACCTAGACTACGACCGCCACCTGTTTCACAGCACCAAGCAGGTTAAAGGTGAGACATTGGATGCATATGTAATGAGACTGAGAATCAAAATGAAGCACTGTGACTTTGCCAACTACTCAAACACAGAGGCCCTGAGATCTCAAATCATCGCAGGTTGCGAATCGCAGACATTCAGGCGAAAGCTGTTACAAAAATCCTGCACCCTGGACAAGATACTAACACTGGTTGAGAAAAGAGAGCTCGGCCAGTGTTAGTATCATAGGTGGAAAGTTTCAACACCTCCACACCGGCCGAGGCAGTTCATCGGCTCCAACAAAAGAGAAGACAGGATGAACCATTTTGCTACAAATGTGGGTTTGAATACCCGCATGAAGGTACGTGCCCCGCCATCGGCCAGCGATGCATCGCGTGCGGGAAGGAAGACCACTTCAAGTCGGTTTGCAGGGTCACAAGAGAAAAAGGGAGGGAAAGAACAAGGGAAACACCTCTGAGAGTCAAGTCAAGGGCCGTGCAGCCAGCACCACAATCCCCTATCACAACATCACACCGCCCGCAAAAACACACTGACCTGAACCCAGAGAGTGAGATTCTGGTGAGGAAAGACAGAGAAGCGACAGAAGGGAAAGGAGGAGGTACGTCACCACCATGAGACCAGAGCGCTGGCCCAGGCGCTATGTATGCTACCTAATAGAACAATCACTGTCCGAGTCAGAAGTTAGTTTGTCAGGGAGCAAACAAAGCAAGAAAGCATATGTCTACACACTGGGCAATCCAGTGGCTACAGAACACAGCCCGACACTGATCATTAAGCTAAATGAAAGACCGACAGAATTCCTCATCGACACCTGGGCTAGGATGAATGTGATCAGCGAGAAGATCTTCAAAGAGTTGCCTCAGAGCCCGAAACTCTCCCCGCCACCGTGGACATTTATGCATATGGAGGCAAGTCATCCCTCAAATGCATAGGACAATTTGAGGGTTCGTGCCACTACAAAGGGAAAGAGAAAACAGTGCCAATACATGTACTAGCAACAGAGAATGACAGTGGCTGCGTACTCAGCTTCAAGGTGGCCATCGACATGGGTCTCATACATGTTTTATATAAAATCATGGTCCACAAATACATCGACCTGGTCGAAATGATCACAAACCTCTACCCCAATCTGTTCAAGGGAATCAGGAAACACTGAAACAGACAGGTGAAACTACACATAGATGACTCAGTGCGTCCCATAGCGCAACAATACAGGGGCATACCGGTCAACATTCAGCAAAAGGTAGAAGACAAACTACACAAACTGCTGGAGCAGGACATAATAAAGCCGGCCACAGGCCCCACCATGTGGGTGTCGCCCATCGTACCCGTGCCCAAGAAGGGATCTGAAGCCATCCGATTGTGCATCAACATGAGGAGACCCAACCAAGCCATACGAAGGGAGAGGCACATGGCTCAGCGCATCACTGGCATGATCCACCTCTTGAATGGAGCTAGGGTTTTCTCGAAATTGGACTTGAAGAAGGGGTACCATCAGTTGGTACTGAGCCCGGAAAGCAGAAACGTCACTACGTTGGTCACCCACCTAGGGTTATATCGATACAAGAAGGTCAGTTTTGGGTTCTCCTAAGCAGCATACATCTTTCAGGCCTTGGTGCCTAACATGATAAACCATATCCCAAACTGCATAAATTATAGTGACAACATCTTGGTCTTCGGGACAGATGTCAACAAGCACGATGAGATTGTGCCAAAGGTGTGCAAGGCACTGGAAGCTGCAAATCTCACTCAACCAAGAAAAGTGCGAGTTCAGGAAGGTACGCTACGCTTCTTTGGTCACATCTTCTCAGAAAATGTCATGACACCAGATCCGGAAAAAGTGGCAGTGCTGAATGTGACATCACCCCCTAATAACGTATCGGAACTGAGGTCCTTCTTGGGCCTCGCCAGCTACTGCACACGTTGCATTAAGTAGGCGAACCCCTGAGAGCGTTGACCAAGCAAGATGCTGCCTTTTACTGGTCGGACAAATGCCAAAGGACCTTTGAGACATTCCGGAGAGAGTTGCCAAAGCGGAAAACATGTCCTATTATAACCCTGATCGGGAGACAGAACTAGCTGTGGACGCGAGTCCTGTAGGGCTTGGGACTATTCTGGTCCAAGTGGACCCTAAGTACCCCTTGCAGACTCATATGGTTGCCTACGCCAGCAGGAGCCTTTCGGTCACCAAAGAAGCATATTCACAGGCTGAAAAGTAAGGCCTGACAGAGGTCTGGGTGTGTGAACACTTTCATCTCTTCTTATACGCCAAACTGTTTCAAGTGGTGACAGAGCATCAGGCACTCCTGTTCTTGTACGGCAACCCACAAGCCAAAATGCCACCCGAATCACGAGATGGGGGTTGAGACTACAGGATTACTCGTTCGAGATAGTGCACCGACCAGGGAAGGTCGAAAACCCACTGACCTTCTCTCCAGACGCCCCAGAACTGGGTCCATCCCTCAATCGTCGGTGACTGACCGGTATATCCGGTACTTAACACAGCAGGCCATACCAGAAGGGATTGAGCCAGCTGAGCTGGCCCGAGAGGTGAAGGCAGATCTGACATGTCAGTTCATATGTGAAGGACTTCTGTCAGGACTGTGGAGGAGAGCCAAGGAAAGGGGATGCGCAGCAGCGATGATGTGAGAGTAGAAGTGGAGCAGCTGCTGCAGGAGAAAGAGGAACTGGCGCTATCAGATGACAACATGCTATTAAAAGCCTGCAAGGTGGTAATCCCAGCGTCCCTGTGTAAAAAGGTAGTTGAACTCGCTCATGAGGCCCATCAAGGGGTGGTCTCCATAAAGCGCATGTGGCACCAAAACGAATGGTTTCCACAACTCAACGCCATGGTGTTAGATCAACTAAAGACATGCCCCACCTGCTGTCTCATTATGCCAAACAGACACCCAGAGCCATTAAAGATGTCCGAACTTCCCAACGGGGTGTGGGAGGCGGTGGCGGCTGACTTTTTTGGCCCCATTGAGGGGGGAAATATGTGATGGCCATCATGGATGAGTACTCCAGATACCCAGAACCCCAGCTCATATCGTCGACAGTGGCCCATCATGTCATGACTGTGCTCGACCACATCTTCACAACGTATGGGGTACCGAAGATACTGAAGACCGACAACGGGCCCCCATTTTGTGGACACAGCTTTGCGAAATTCGGGGAGTACATGCGGTTTCACCATCTGAGGATCACGCCATTGTGGCCCCAAGTGAATGGCATGATCGAGAGTTTCATGGCAAAACTAAAGAGAGCATTGCAGGTCACCAGACTCACTGGGCAACCCTATGAACAGGTACTGTACCAACTAATAAGGGACTATAGGAGCACACCCCTCAGTACCTCAGGGAAAACCCCGGCAGAAGTAATGTTTGGACGAGACATCCGGATGAGATTACCCCAAGCCAAGATGTCCGATGATTGACCCAGTGTAAACGGAGAAGTAAGGGAGCGAGACGGGGCCGGGAAGGAGCGCCTGAAAGCATACGCGGACGAGTGCCGGAGAGCACAAAAACCTCACCTGGAGGTGGGAAATGTGGTGGCCGTAAAACAGCCTCAGACACATAAATACACTGCCTTCTTTCACGAGGGAACCTTGATCGTCAAGGAAAAGAATGGATCCATGGTCACGGCACAAGAGATGGCTGGTTCCACCACCCGTAACTCATCCCATTTCAAGAAAGTTCCACTGTCCGGGTCTCGACGACTAAGCGGGAGAGTGGGAATCCCCATTGACTACGCATCTGATGATCCCTATCAAAGCAATCATGAGGAATCAGGAGCCTCTGGCCAAGAGGACCAGTTCGAAGGCATGAGTACCAATGGATCTCCTGAACGGTTTAGCTCTCGACCCCAGAGAGCTAGGAACAAGCCTCGCCGCGTCATCAAGGAGATGGCTTAGTGAACAATGTTCCTGTGGAAGCCTGTTACTTAAGTTGAGTGACTGTTTAAAATGGGGGGAGATGTCATGTTGACACTTGTTCTGGGATTAGGGAGGCGGGAGGCCGGGAGGGGAAGTGACGCGGGAGGGTGGGGCGTTGGGCAGTTCACGTGTGTACTGAAATAAAGAAGACGTGTTTCCAGCATCCTCTGTGTCGTGGGTAATTCCTGCTGCTTAGCAAGTCGCCGGCAAGGCACGTGACTTCCCACATTACAGTTCATATTCTCCATATGAGATTTCTATGTTATCTCTTTGACTTGTTATATTTTTCGGGAACATGGTATGAAGCAGGTCCGTAGATTTATGAATTGTGTCCACGGGATGAATGAAAGCAGGTTTCACAGACAGCTTAGGGGCAGCAGGAGGTAAGGAGCTCTTGGAAAGCCGTCAGTTGCAAAAACGTCACTCCAAAAATTGCTTAATTCTAAAAGTTATTCATTTTAGAAACTTTGTCCTTAGCCTTTGATCTAATATTCTGGATTCCCAGTCCACAGTAATGGTTTGCTTTTATCTTAAAGTGGATCTCTTTTGCATGTTCGAGTTTATTCTATTTTCATTTTCCTGAATGTCTGATTTGCAAATGGCACAGAGGACCCCTCGCTATCTAACGATGGACGGAATTAAGCTTTGGGGGTTTGTGGGCACACTCAGTCAAACAACGTATAGAATTGTACATTGGCGACTATCACCAAAAGGGAAATTTTCCACGCAGGGTTTTACAGTCACATCTGCTAGAATAAGCGCAAAGCTCGAGCTGTCTGTTATGTGACTTTGGACCCGTGGTGTATTGTGTCCCCATAACAAGGGATGGTTAATTCCACTGCCCAGATATTAGAAACAAGGTTCTATTAATTCTATATCAAGTGTGAAGGCGAGCATTATGCATCTCTTTCTCATTTAACCAGCTTCACACAAACACTGGAAAAATACCCGAAATTAACCCAAAATCAAAGAAAAACGGCATTTCTCAAACTGCAAAGGAACGCGTAGCCCTAACAAACTCAGAAAACGTTCAGCTCCAATCCCAGCCTCTTGTCAGCCCATACACTGGCTGGCTTCTGTCTCCTTTCTTTGCTGATCGAGCATATTGTTTCTTGTGAGAGGCCTAGATAACAAGAACCGCAGACCTCTGGGAAAGGAGACATTAGAGCAGTCCCGGAATATCATCAGCAGTGCTAGTAGTTAGAGTGCAACATGCTTGTCCTTGCACTTCCATGACCATAAGCTGCCAGTGCGGGAACGGCTCAGCTGACTGATCCACGCGTGTGTTTTAGCATTTAGACCTCCCCAGACTTCTCTTTGCCATGTTCATAACTTTCGTTTCACTGTGTTGCAATTTTAATGTTGAATTGCACCCAAATTGCTTGATGACTCCCCATATGGAAACATATTGTCGTGAATTGTGGGCACTTTTAAGAAGATTTGCACTTGATAGAAGCGTTGCTGGGGGGGAGGGGGTGAGGCTGAAGGAGCTATAGCCCCGGGTCTTTTGGTCGTAGCCTCAGATAAAAGATGAGGGGCTACAACCAAAAGCTAGTTAGCCCTGAAACCCCACAGTCCCGACATTAGCTTAGTGCCTGATCTTTTCCAGACCTAGCAACACCCCTGCATATTTACATACATTTTGTAAAAGCTTACATTGATTATTTGCAATGTTATTTCAGTAATGGAACAAATCCAAAAAGTAGCATGGCTCCAAAGTTTTAGTCACCTGGTTTGATTTCAGACAATTATATGATAACATTAACTCAGAACTGAGTAGTGGACGCACCAATTAAAATAAATGCAGCTTTTTTTAAAAAAGAAATGAGAGCTCCTAAGTTACTATGGGTAACAAACGTGGTCCCATTTCACTCTCTACCCTTAGAGACATAGCAACACAGCCTCACATGAGTGATGACACCCAACATGGCAGAAACCACAGCTGGTATTGCTATTGGTACTCTTGTTTACAGGGAAATTGCCTGAACATGACTGTAGGCCTTCTGATAGAACAAGGTATTTTGCTACGCCCATTCTAAGCAGAGGGCTTCTCCCATTTTTGGCAGACAGTGGGTCAACCTGTATCTAAGCATGAATGGGTATGTTTAATTAATTAAGAGAAATATGGTTCCATGTGATTTTATTGAATGAGAAAACAAAGAATCATTTTTTTTTTTTTTAAATATGTTTTTATTAGCATTTTCAACAGCAAGACAATTGCAATATTGGTTGCAACAACAAAGTTCCCTTGTATTATTTTCATGTAACATTTATATAAGAAACATAGAGAGGGGAGAAGTGCAAAGCAATGATGAACTCTAGTCTTGTGTTTCTGATTCCCCTCCCTCCCCCTCCCCAGCCTCCCCCCACCCCCCCTCCACTCGACTCGTTCGCTTTGTACACAACTCTGAATAAAAGTTCAAAACCACTATAGGCATTACAGCATTGCGTGTGCTCTGCAAGTTGCTACTGAAAGAAAGGAAGAAGCCCCTACAGGGCTTGGGGTAAGCAATCGTCCGGTGGCATAGGGCATTGCCCTGATTCCTTTGATTGGCTAAGATGGTAAACAAGTGTTCTTAGTCTGTGGGCTCCCAATATGTCGTATAATATTCTAGAAAGGGCAACCAAATCATTTCGATGTTTCTGCGTGATTCATTTACCGCTGCCGTTAGGCTTTCCATTTCGTATATTGCGTGGGCCTTTATTAACCATTCTCTCTTTGATGGTAAGGCCATCGATTTCCATTTTATGGTTAGGCACACTCGGGCTGCTAATAGAAGATTTCGTGGTAGGTACATTAGAGATTCGTATGTTTCATCATCCTCCGACTCAACTCCAAACAAAATTAGTGTGGGCGTTGGGTTTCTAAGGACCCCATCTATGTCTCGAATCCAGCCCAGCACTTCCCGCCAGTACATCTGGACTCTGTCACAACCCCACCATTGGTGCCAGTAGTCACATTGCTCTCCGCAACCCCTCCAGCAATAGGGTAATGTCCCGGGGAACATTTTGGACAGGCGAAGGGGTGTGTAGTGCCATCTCATCAGTAATCGCACATTGTGCATTTTGTATTGCATGGAGACTGCTCTATTTATTCCTTTCCATACCTCCCCTTGGGTTTCTATGGATAGGTCGGTTTCCCATTTCACTTCTGAAGGTGGGCGTGGACTGTGACCCCTCGTGATTAGTGCTCTATACAACTTTGAAATGAGGCCTCTCGATGCTTGGGGGGAGCTTAAGATTTGCTCGAATGGTGTCAAAGGGCGTTTTAACGAGTTGCCCCACCTTGGGTCGTGCATGGCACTTCGCAACTGGAGGAAGGACAAGGGGGAGACACTCGTGCCCTGCAAGTCAGCCTGTAATTCCTCCCGGGTTGTAAACACCTCATTTTTCCAAAGCTGTCCCGCCCGACTTAAACCCGCCTCGTACCATGACTGTGATTGCTGGACTGCTCTCAGTGAGTTTTGAATAGATGGGGACCAGATACAACTCAAAGGAGAGGGCCATGTTGTGATACCCTGCATGGCCCGGGATGGACACCAGAGAGACCATAATACCTTCAGAATGGGGTGCTGTTTAATCCTTTGTGTCATGGCTGATCTCGGGACCCACAACCACTCTCCCAGGGTGACCGGATTGAAGATGTCGTTCTCTATTGCCACCCACTGTTTCTCTGGGTTCTCCCACAGATGATCCGGGAGTATGCGGAGTTGTGACGCTCTATAATATTCTCCCAGGTCTGGAAAGCTCATGCCCCCCACCTCCTTAGGTTGGATCAGTGTGGAATATGGGATCCTTGCTCGTTTGTCAGCCCATAGAAATCTTAATAGTATGCGCTTTACCTCTAATAAGAAGGAATCGGGAACAATGACTGGGAGGGACTGAAATAAAAATAGGAATCGTGGGAGAATGTTCATTTTGATGGCAGTAAAACGCGCCGCCCATGACATGGAGAGTTTGCGCCACCTGGAGATGTCATTTTGGATGGCTACCCACAGTGGTGTGTAGTTGGCTTCGAAAAGGTCAGACAGGGAGACCGTTATATTAACCCCTAGGTAGCGGACTAAGTCGGTTTGCACCTTGAAATTCCAATCTGTCTCTAAACGTTGCGCTAGGTCAGTGTTGTCTTTCAAGGGGACAGCTATAGTTTTTTGTAGGTTGACCCGGAAGCCTGATAGGGTCCGTATCTCGACAACTCTTGGAAAAAAGCGGGGATAGAAGTATAGGGTTCGGTCAGGTATAAAAGGATATCGTTGGCAAACATCGCCAGTTTGTACTCCCTGCCGCCTCGCGGGATTCCTCTGATGCTCGGGTTGGACCTGATGGCTTGGGCGAAGGGTTCAATGACCAGGGCATAAATGAGAGGGGCGAGCGGACAGCCTTGTCTTGTACCTCGAGTAAGGTTGAAGGATCGCGATGAGATACCATTGATTGATACTTTGGCCCGGGCAGATCGGTATAGTGCTTTCGCTCCTTGTGTCCATGCGGGTCCCAACCCTGCCCACTCTAAAACAGCTCCCAAGAAGGACCACTCTACTCGGTCGAAAGCCTTTTCGGCGTCTACTGATAACAAGAGGGGGTCCTCGCCGGCCTCTCGGAGAGTTGCCATGAGGTCCAGGGTTTTTCTTATGTTATCTGCCCCTTGCCGGCCTCTTACGTACCCTACCTGGTCGGTGTGGATTTGTTGCGGGAGAATCCGGGCGAGGCGGGCGGCCAATATGCTAGAGTAAATTTTTGCGTCTACATTTATGAGGGAAATTGGCCGGTATGATGTACACTCTATGGGGTCTTTACCTTCTTTGGGGATTACGATGATAATAGATTCAGTGAAGGAGTCGGGAGCTCGACCCGATTCTAAGATGGAAGTAAATAGTTTGGCGAGGAATGGCGCAAGTGTGCCGGCGTTTCTCTTATAAAAGGCTGGCGTGAAGCCATCCTGTCCCGGGGCTGAGCCTACCTTGAGGGCTGAGATCGCTCCCTGCACCTCTGTTGCCGAGATTGGGCCATTTAGCATTTCTAGGTGTTCTTCCGTGATGGGTGGGCGTGACATATTGGTTAGGTATTCTTTGATGTCGGGAGAGGTGCCATCAGTCTCAGCAGCGTATAGGTCTGCATAAAAATTGGAGAAGCGAGACACTATGTCTTGGGGATTTGTGAGTGGGATGCCTTGTTCATTGTTTACTTTGTGGACTGCTCTATCTGCCCTCTGTTTGCAGAGTCTGTTCGCTAGCATGGTGTGCGCTTTATCCCCCTTTTCAAAGAACTTCTGTTTGAGGTATTTAATCTGAGTTAGGGCTTTGCCTTTCCATATATCTTTTAGTTCCTCTCTCATTTTCCTAATTCTCGTTTCTGTATCAATATCGCTAGTGGGGAGCTCCCTAAGGGAGCGTTCCAGTCGAGTGATCTCTTCCTTAAGTTTTTTCTCCTTGAGTAGCCGGAGTCTTTTTTTGGCGGCCCCCTCAGATATAAGAAGGCCCCTTAATGTGGCTTTACCTGCTTCCCACACTGTGACATACCGTCAGTGTCGTTGATGTCAAAGTATTCTGTGATGGCTTCCGAGAGGAAGTCCTTGAAAATTGGGTCTCTGCATAACAGGTCGTTACATCGCCACCGGCGGTCCAGGGCGGGGAGTGGGCCCAGGTCTAATTCTAGGGCGCACAGGTCGTTGTCTGACCAGGCTACTATTTGGATGGATGTACTTAGGATGTCACCCTTGTTTTCCGCCCCCAGTAGTAGGTAATCAATCCTGGAGAAGGAGTGGTGTGGTGGAGAATAAAAAGTGAAGGCTTTTTCCCCTGGATGAGTTACACGCCAGGTATCTATTAAGTGATGTTCCCTGAGCTGGCTTGCGAACCTATCGCCCTGAAGCGTGCTTGGGGGTAGGGAATTTGGTCGAGCTGAGTGCCAATCGCATTCACGATCTATAGCTACGTTAAAGTCACCCCCACAAATTAGTGAACCCTCCCTCCATTCCTCAATGAAATCGAACAGGGGGTCAGTGAAGCTCGATTGCCCCTGGTTGGGGGCGTAGATTGCGCACAGTGTGATGGTACGTGTTCTCAATGTCCCCTTGAGAGCGACGTATCTCCCGTGCGTGTCTCTGTGTATATGAAGAACCTGCATTCCCAGGGACCTATGCAGCAAAATTCCCACGCCCCCCTTCTTCTCCGGTCCAGATGCCCAGAATGCTTCCCCTATGTCACTCCCTAGGATCTTTCTTTCTCCACCCTTGATGTATTTTGTTTCCTGTATGAAGAGAACATCTAGTTTGGATTGCGCGAACTGTCTCGCTAGCATTGATCTCTTTTGCGGGGAATTTAAGCCCTTGACATTGAGGGAGCCGAAGACTATGCCCTGTGAGTTAGCCATATTCTAGGGTTTGGATAGCATTTTTTGTATTGTGGCTTGCTTGACCCCTTTGTTCCATATTAGAGTTAGTGAAAAACTGCCTTGTGTTGTGGTACTTTTGAGTTGGGTCTTTGTGCTTCACGAGCTTGCTTTGTCGAGTGGACAATTGAATCCCCCCCGTCCCCTCTGCCCCTTCCCTAGTGTGGAATGCTATACGGGACATCCTCACCACACGGAAAGGGAAAAGAGTAAAGAAAAAAGAAAGGAGACGCCCTCGTCCAAAGAGGGCCACTTTAGGAGAACCCCTCTTCAAGCCCTAGTTGTAACTTTGTTCTTTGTGCAGGGACGGAATGCATAGGAGACCGTAATGGTGGACAAAGACCTAGAGTGTCTCCAAGCTCCTAACCCCATCTAGGCAAACAAACTTTAAAGAGAAAAAACTTCAATGGAGCTTCATGGCGACCATTTCGGCCAGAGTTAGAGCACCTAAATAGTGTACAGACACAAGGTGCAGTGTAGGCAGTTCAAGGAGTGTTCAAACGTTTAAATTTCCATTTCTGTTGCGCACGGCCTCTTCTCGAGGGCTTTTCAGTTGGATCTCGGCGCGGGCCCTTTGGTTCTCTTCGGCCCTCTGCGTCCGAGTCTCTTGCTGGACCTTGTAGGTGGCGACGAGCTCGTTCCGCCTCTTCCACCGAGGTAAGCCTGTATTCTTCGCTGTTGAACTCGAATGTGAGGGAAAATGGGTGGCCCCATCGGTACTTCACGCCTTTCTCTCGGAGCCAGATCGTGAGGGGACGACACCCTCTTCTTTTTGCGAGGGTCATCGCTGAGAGGT
Organism: Ambystoma mexicanum; assembly: GCF_040938575.1. NCBI lineage: Eukaryota > Metazoa > Chordata > Amphibia > Caudata > Ambystomatidae > Ambystoma > Ambystoma mexicanum. Next base: position 1,184,293,787 of record NC_090925.1, read on the forward strand.
CCTGGTATATCTTGACTGTTGAGCCACGCAAATTGATCGTGTCCTTTATTCTTGCTTTTTGTAGAATGTCCTGCCTTTGCATGTAGTAATGACATTTGATTAGGACCGATCGGGGGCCTCTCGCTGAGCCCCCTGCCCTGTGCACCCTGTCGAACTCGAGGGTCGGGGGGACGGTTTCATCATAGAGAGACAAGATTAGGGATTTCACCGTGCTCTCCAGGCTTGACTGTGTCTCTCCTCGCTCTTCTTCCAGACCGGTTATGCGGATGTTGGAGCGTCGCTCCCGATTTTCAAGGTCGTCCACTTTTGATTCTATGTCCCTTTCCTTCTGCTCGAGGTCTAGGAGTCTAGCCTCGTATTGCATGGTGGCGATGTCTCCTGATTGTTGGTTATTTTCAACCGCTTCCAGGCGGTCCTCAACTTTGGCCACTTTCGTTTGTAGGTCTGATACTATTTCAGTTAGGTTATTTTTCATTGATCTAATCTCCCCAAGCAGCAGACGGATGTCCGACTTTGTTGCGCTGTCGCCGTCATTGCCTGGAATGTCTGACGTGCTTTGGGCTTCTTCCGCTTCCATGGTTGCGTTGTTACGTCTAAACTTTCTCAGGGTTGCCAAGGTTTGTGGATCCAGCTTTGTTACCTATGGAGGCTCCAGGCTATTGTTGCAGTGGGCAAGGACTGCCGTGCCGGGGTGTGCTTTTACCCACAATCGTGTTTCTGTGGTTGGTTGGATCTTCGGGTGGAGACTCTCTCAGCTCCGTGGTGGGCTGCCCCGGACTTCGTAGCACGTTGCCAGCGTTTTTGCCCTAAGTAACTCCGGTGCGGACTCAGTATCGCCCCCACCCCTCAAAGCACTGCTCGAGTGAGTCGAGTGCCCCGCAGCACGGCTGTCTCCGCGCCTCGCAAGGTGCGTGGAGGGCCCTTGATGATCCTTAGGTTGGCTGCGAGGCTCCGCTAGTGGTGACGAGCTACCACAGGGTTTGGTACTCGTGGGGGTCCGTGGTGTGGGAGCGGCGGGTCGGAGCTGTTGGGGTAGGCTCTGTGGTCACTCTGTGTTTGGGATTGCGGGAATGGCCGCTCTGCTCTCTTATTGCTTAGTGAGGAGGGGGGAGCCTCGGTTGGGCGAAGGAAACACGGGCCTCCTTCTGCGGGCGGCTTGGTGTCCGTGGCCGACTGCCGTGTACGGCCCCCTAGGAGAAGGGTGGGGAGAACGTCCAGCGGCTGTATGCCTGGGCCCGCGAGGGTTGCTGGGCGGAGGTGCGGCGTGGCCCGAGTGTGCTCGCGTGTGTTGAGGTGAGGCGTGGGTAGAGGGATAGGACCCTCGCTTGTAGTTCGCGCCGTAGAGTGTGACTGCCGGGTCCTAGGAGTTGGCCCCGATGGAGAGGGGGGGGCTGGCACCCAAGCGGAAAGGCCCGCTTGGGGCACTGCTTACCCGCACGGGGCCGCTCACTCCGGTTGCCGCCTGCCTGGCCGGTCGCCCGACCTCCTCCTGCAAGCCGGGCGCTGCGGACCGCTGTGGCTGTTCTCGTAGCTGCCGTACCTCGTTGTAGGGCTGGAGTTCTCCCGTTCGCTGGGCGCAGGATGCTGTTGGCGGGCTGTTCCAATCCTTGTCAAGTTTCTTCTTACGAGCGCGGCACGTATCTCAGATTACGGCGGCCATTTTTTTTTCTCCCCTCTCCTCGCTTTTCTGAGTACGGGCCTTCTGTGCTGCCCGGGGGCTCCCGATCGGAGGCTGATTTCTGCCTTTCCTCGCAGCCTCGTCACCTGGGTTATGGCTGGGTGGGTGCCAGGACGCCTTATCTGCTTCGTCTGCTGGTTTTTATGAGCTTTAGTTTCCCCTGCACTGCTCGAAAAGGTGATTTTATCGGGCTTGAAGAGGGAGACGGTGGCTCAAGCGACCATCGCGTCTGCGCCCCCTGGTGGTCTCCAAAGAATCAATTTTTAACGAACACAAAACATCTAAAAAAATAACACATTTTGTTTTTCTTTGTTTTTGAGGGGGTTTATGCCCCCCCCATCTCCCCTTTTTAAAAAATAAGTTTTCCCCACTTTTAAAACTACTACCAAACACATTAGTCTTCTAAAATTCGTAATTTTTTTTCTCCAATGTTTTGAGTTCGTCTAAAATTGCATTCTTTGTTATCTATTCGATAACATGACTGCATAACGAGAAATATACCAGCCAATATGCAAAAGCATGTCTATATGTTCGGTGCACCCTACACATCAATAAACAAACAAACAAACATATAAAAGAAAAGAGGAAAATCAATAGATATTTATATTTCGACATTGATAACAGAAAGCACAAAGTTCAAATAAATGTGAATGCAAACAACCAGGAACATTAGTATTCTGTGGTGATTGCAATACATTTTAAACTGTAATGATTCAGTTAAACCTCTTGCAATGAATTGAACCGCTTGCATTTCCCGAGTTGTTTTCCCGATGATCGGCAAAAGGCTCCCTTTACCATATCTTGCAATATAGTAATCTACTAATGATGAATTATGATTGAATTTAAAAAACGAATTACAAAGTATGTAAGATAAGATGTGTGGAGTTAAATATTGATTTTAATCGTGGATCAAGAAGCGAGATTGCTCGTGTGGCCACCCTAAAGAGGTTGGTGGGTGAATGACATTGAACTGGGCTTGCACCAAACATTTTTCAGATTTTTTGAACTATGACTCCCATGATCATTCACCATAGACTGTGCTCGATATGGATTATGGGAAATGCAACTCAGTGAAATCTAGAGAGCGAAAGGTTGCCAGCTCCAGGTATAATAAAAACAAGTTTGATTGCAAGGTGAGTTAAAATAGTTCCTTGCAAAGGGCATCCCAATTCTACATTTATTTGATTTGATCATTGAATTGGTAAAACACAGTTAATAACTATCAGGATTGAAGGAGATTAGGGAAAAGGAGATGCAGTTGAGTTTTCAGTTCCCAATAAATATAATGCATGAATAGACATAGGTGTGGAAATAAAAACAAATGATGAGTGTGCAGAATGAGGCTTAATCAATTGAAAAAAATATGGTTACATACACTAAGAAGAGTCATTCGGTTACAGTGGTGTCCACAATTGAATGAGGGGACAATGCATTGCAGCAAGAAGACAGAACAAGCCACAGTGTCAGAGAATAACTTTGATGTTGTCTGACACCATGAGAATGAGCTGTTAGCACTACTTCTGGAAGCCTGATTGAAAATTCAAAACTCTTGCAAATGATGTTGGCGCTAGTAAAATCTGGATCTGGTGGACATTTTGCTGATACAAGGTACAATGAAGTACATCATTGTGTTATTGAAGAGAACATTGACATTGTTAGAACTGAGGAGCAGGTCAGAATGGAAATCAGATCCAGTTACTCATAATGCCAATCTGAAGACCACCAAGAAAAATGTCAATTTTCCTTTGCTATTCCTCTGCTATTCATTAGGATCTGAGATCACTGTTGGTAGTCAAAAAAGCAGGTGGTGTCATGACAGAAGAGAAGAGTGAAGCTTGTCTAAGGAGTAAGCAAATAGGAGGTCTTGCGAATGGAAAGCTTATGGGGCAATGTGTAAACATAACAAAACCCTCTGAGTTGGAATAGATGGTGTTAGCAACAGAAGCAATTATTCCAAGGGATCATGTTGCTATTGTTCATATGTTTCGACACGTGAAGCTAAGAAATCAGTGCCTCATCACTCTCATGATTGTGCTACAGGTGTGCTACTCAATAAAAATAAACTTCTCCCATGGAAAATTCCTATTCAATGCACAGAATTTTCAAGGAAAAATGTGAAGAAAGGTTTGTGTTTGTCAGACCCTAGTTCAAAAGCTAACACTCAATTTTTCATGAATGTGAAAAAGAGAGCATATCAATTATGCACAGACAATAGCAATGACATAACCATTACACTTTTGATACCAGGGCCCACTGCTGTTGACTGGGGAATTTTAACACCTGATGCATGGGAATTCATTATATTGTTCCAATGTCTTATGAATCTGTTTGATCAACAAAAGCATTGCGTGGGAGGCAGCACTGAAAAGTACATTAGGTCATTTTGACAACAAGGCAATGATTTCGGGGTTTTATAATGCTCCAGCAATATTCTTTCACTAGTTTGTGATAATTTCTTTGAACAACGTTTACATTCATGCCAAAAATCTAAAGGAATATAATAATAATATATAAAATGTCCCGTAGTATTTATGATAACATATATTCTTTATGTCAAGCTGGAAAGGTGTGGGTTTTCTGTATGGAAGGTGGAGTGTCTTGGGTATGTGATCTTTACAGGAAGGCTTCCAACAGCTCAATGTAACGTTAAAGCGTGTTGGGGTGTTGAGTAAGGGTCCCCATGATTTTGAGGGATTCTTGTCACGTGCACTGTATTGGTGACAGGGAGTGGCGGGAAACTGGGTGTGATGTAATTTCATATGTATTGAGTGTAGTTAATTATGTATGGGATCTGTTACTTTAGTGTTACTGTTTGTCTATAATTGATACGTATTAGCCTGCATGCATGCAGGCATATAAACTGCTAAACCCTCCAAATGTAACATGAACAGAGTTCACACATTGGATGCTTTGAAGTACACACACACTAAGATATGGACAAGGGTTTTAATGTAGATGCAAGGAAGAGGACTAGGTTTAGAAAACAGGTGTTAAACATACATGCACATTGATACAGATGCATGGGGAAATCATCAATCTCAATATAGTCGGCTTTATACAAATGAATCAAAACCACGGCAGTTGGGTCAGTTTTCAAAGTGAACTTTGACTGTTGAGAAACTGTTTCTGTGAGGTTTTAGAAGCCATGGGATAGGTGAATAAGTAACATCACAACCAGCACGGTCAGCTCAGCTGCAGAAACTGACGTGAGATTTATGGTCAAATAAATATTGAACACAGCAGAGGTAATCTACTGATGCAAGGGAGTGTAACAGAAGGGTTTTCCCTATTTGTTTTGGCTAGCATTAAAACAGAGGGCGAGTCAATGCCCAAGGCTACAATAATGGCAAATCTGGATTTTCAACTGCATTTTCAGATGTCCGATGTGCGATAAAGTGTCAGTTATTCGAATTAGATTTTTCCAATAAAACCAGTGACCTGGGCAATGAGATATTATTGCTAACTCAAAGAGAAATTATGTACCCAGCCTTCCTCATATCATTTGAAATATTTACGTAAAATATGTGCAAATAAACATTATGGTTAAAAGAGCTTAGGCCAGTTATTGCTAGTAATGAATTATGTTTGCATACAAGTGTTTATTCATATGATGATGTCATGACCCACCACAATGAATCCTAAGGAGAGGTATGTTCTACATATTTGCTAAAGATGGTAGTTCAGATAAGGGCTACCAATGAACATGTAGGAATTCGGGAAACATGCGATTTATTTGAAGAGGGTTTTGTCCAATCACATGTGGAGGGTGGATTGTATTAAAGTATCTGGGAGTGTTCTAACTGTTGCAAAAACGTATATACAATGGTTGTTGAGACTTAGGTCAGTTTGGTCATACAGTACAGTCTAACTGCTCCCCAGATTTTTGTACAATAAACTTGCTTTGCGTACAAAACATGCGCTTGTTCCTCAGGTGGTTGACCTGGTTTGGGCTGAGGTGATTAAGGGTCTGCCCCCACAAATTTGGTGACCACGAAGGAGCCCCAGGCTTTCTGTGACATAGGGGGTCTTCTGTCTGCACCACTCGGCTGCAGCACCTCACTGCGGGGACTAGTCTTCCGTACACAGTGAAAAAGAGGTCTGCGGATGCCATACTGGTTAAAGGTCTGTCTGCTCCCCAGAGACGTTGTGTTGTGGCTCAGGGGTGCTGGACGACTTGACAGAGCACGACATCAAAGTGTTTTGAGTTCACATGAGTGCAAGTTTGGGGTGTAAAGCAAGAGGGGAAATATGGGTAAATAATGGTTGTTTCTTTGGTTTATGAGGTTTGGTAAGGGTAGACTTGGAGTATGGGTGTGACATAAATTGAGGTTGCAGAGATTGGAAAAGTGGACATTTTTGATGGAGTTATTGAACTGTTCTGTGTTGTAATTCCCTTGTATATATTTTTTACCTAGTTTGTTATTTTAAAGGTGTGGTATCCTACCCTGCACGCCCAATGTGAGGTTTGTCCTGGTACCATTTCAGTTGCTTTTCTGGTAGGCTGGAGCCCTCACATGAAGGTGGGGTGGCATCTTATGGTAAATCCAACTGTAGATACCCTTCTGAAGTAGGCCTGGACATGCTTTTCTGTTAGCTGTGCGGGCAGTGCCCTCACCTCGATTTTCTTGGTTAGTCGAAGTAGTGAAGGGAAAACTTCCTGTAGTCAGAAAAAGACAGTTTTGTTGTAGAGAAAGCTGTATTAGTGATAAAGAGAGCAAGAGCAGCGGTGCTGTAGTGGAAAACATTGCACCCCTCCTATGTTCGTGTGGTGTGGATGTCTCTGAAAATTAGCCAGTGAGTGCTTTTGATAAGATCCTGTCTTTTGTGTAAGAGTGAGAAGTAGAATTGAAGTTAGTAGCTGAGTGAGGTAATTGTGGTACAAACGAGTACGTAAAAGTAATTGTGGGGAATACAAGACACTGGGTATGGTAAAAAGGGAGTTCTTTGTGTGAAACATTTATGTCCCGCTGGTTTGGCTCATTTTTTTTTTTATGTCTCTATGAAATTATTTTCGATAACTTGGGTAGAGTGTAGAACCTCCATTAAATAATTTGTGACAGGTGTTGCCCAGCTATAAGGTGAACATTCTAAAGTACCACATGGGAGTGGTTGTGGTAAAGTAAGGGGGAAATGATCAATTCTTGTCCTGTTGAGGGAACTTATGATACATGGATATTGGAGAACCTGCATACCTTTTTGTGAATTCAAAGCACAAGGTCGTGAAGTTACAGAAACAGTTAAACATCTTGGAATTATGGAGGATGTATGAAAAAGGCGGGCAGGGCCATAATGTTGAAATCATGGACGGAGGGACAAAAAAGGAAGGTGCAGGACTTCCTTCTGCACTGCCCCCAAATGGTTGCTATCCCTTATTGTTCACAGAGGAGTACAAAGACCCTGAGTTTATACCACCATTTCCCCCAGCGGCTACTCCACCGATTGCAAGACGGACACAGGTAATGCCTCCATCAGTTACGATTTCTAAGAACTGGGATATTGAGGAAAGTGGAAGAGTAACTCCTTCAATGGTTAGGGCTGCAGAGAGGTTGAAAACTGAGAGTGGGAAGAGAATAACTGTTACGCTCACCTGACTCCCACGGAGGTGCTGGCCTGGTTCGCGCTGCTGTGACCTCTTCTAAGGTGATGCGCAGGGTTCGGAAGACGGACTGGACCGGGCCCCCAAATCTGGCTTGTCTGGCTCGCAGAAGTATCCTTCTGTAGGCGAAAATAGGGGATTAACTGTCTGCGGGGTAATGCAATCGGCCTCCCACTTTCCCCTCTCACCTTCCTTGAAACCCTTCTGTGATTTCTCGTAGCGTCTCACCTTAGGGTCTGGAAGGACGAGCTCTCCATCCTGCTTCTGATGCAGGGGCGCGTTGGTATCCAGTTACTTCACTGGATTTTCGGATTGGTGAGAACCAAACTTGCTTGGCTTCCAGGTAAGTTTTTTGATAAGAGGTTCCCCTTGTGTCCATGCATTAATGTACTAATGCTAGTGTCTTTTACCCCATAGGGGCCGGGGTACGGAATGCCGGGGAACAGGCACTGACCCGAGATGAGAGGTGAAATCCTTGTAGAAATCAGGTAAGTTTTTTGATAAGAGGTTCCCCTTGTGTCCATGCATTAATGTACTAATGCTAGTGTCTTTTACCCCATAGGGGCCGGGGTACGGAATGCCGGGGAACAGGCACTGACCCGAGATGAGAGGTGAAATCCTTGTAGAAATCAGGTAAGTCTTTAATGAGCGTTTTTTGGTAATGTCTTTTCATTCGCTCATTAATGCTGATGTCTCTTTTTCCCCTTAGGGGCTGGGGTCCGGAAATGCCAGGATGCGGTGTGGACCCGAAATGAAGAGGGAATGAATCAACAGGTAAGTCTTAACATGGAGATTTGGCTTTCCTTATTCCCTTCTCTCTCTCACCTTTTGTTCTGGTCTTTTTCTCCCTAGGCGCTGGGGCGTGACTGCAAATCCGGATGATCGCTGCTGATCATGGAGGGCCCTGTAAAGGTGAGTGGAATGCGGCGCTGCAGCGATCGACGCGATGAGCTATTAGATTAAAGTCTTCCTTTTCAGGAGTGTCAGCGAGATGTCTCCGGGATGCGGATTTAGCAGGTAAGGACTTTTCCTTCTTCTGTTCTCTTCTTCTCTTCCTTGCAGGTGATCCACGATGCTGGCAGGCGTGGCAGAAGTCAGGATGCAGGAGCAGACACGGTGAGCGTCCAGCTGCTAAATGCAGAACAATGCAAAGCACGTGTGGCTGTTCGGGTGGGGTTTAAATAGCCTTGAAAGAAGTTCCAGGTATGTATCCTTCCTCCAATCAGGTATGTATCCTTCCCCGACCATGCTCGGGTGGTAAATTAGTCCCACAGGTAAAGTAGTTCCTTTCAGGCCTCAAGGAGGCCGGGATCCTGCAGCATGGTCAGCATCAGGTAAGTGCACCCAAGCATTCCCATAATGAGCCTGGCGCCTATGGCGCCAGGACTGATGTCTTTTATGAGCCTGGCGCCATAGGCGCCAGGACACTGTCCAAAGGGCCCCTATATGGGGTTGCTGGGTCCTTCCTTAGGGACTGGATGTCCGCTTTCGGGGACGCCGGGCTTGAACTGGCTCCCCGGGAGCGGGCATCATGACAGCACTCCCCCCCAAGGCCCCTCCCAAGGTTGCTCCCTCCGGGGGTTTTGGTTTGTCTGGGAAGAGTCGGTGGAATTTCCTGACTAATCGAGGTGCATGCACATGTTTGCTGGGTTCCCACGACCTCTCCTGAGGTCCGTACCCCTTCCAATAAATTAGGTAGAACAGTTTTGACCTAAACATTTTTGAGTCAAAAATTTTCTTCACTTCGAATTCGGGCTCCCCATCTTTTAGAATAGGTTCTGGAGGTTTGAGTAGTCGGGTTCCGGGTACCACTGGTTTCAGAAGTGACACATGAAAAACAGGGTGAATTTGCATACTAGCTGGTAAATCAAGTTTAACAGCCACTGGGTTAATTATTGCCGTAACAGAATAAGGTCCCAGATATTTTGGGTTAAAAGTTCAAGGCCCGGAGTCGGCCACCAGGGGGCGCACGGATGCAGACCTTATCCGCGTGATCTCCCGTCGCACGGTCCCCTAAATTGGATTGAGCCCCCGTTTTTAGGGACCCCCCCGGACTGGAAATTGGCGCAGAGGTGTCGGAAGGCCCCCCCGCAACACAGCGAAATCCCGTCCAAAATCGGACAAGAATTCCGGGAGAAAAAGGCCTGGGCGCTTTGCGCCGAAAACGAAACCAACTTTGCCCAGAACGGGCACCACGCTGCGGTCCCCAGAGTCCCCGGCAAACTTTGCGCGCTTTGACCCGCGGTGAGGGGGCAGCGCCCAGAGACCAGCGTACCCCACCCTCACAGGAACGACCCACTGGTGGAATCCGTGATTGCCAGCACCCGATCGAGCACTGCGCTGTGAACGCTGTCACGGCTCCAGCGGACCCAGCCGAGATATCAAGTAAGTGCGCTTACTGGCACTCCCCGCCCGCTCTCGCCCGACTCCACACTTGCGATCCGCCCCCCCACCAAGGAACGAACCAACCCAATGCTGTGGGTCGAGGCCCCACACGAGGCAGAGTAGACCCCGGAGACCTTGCTGCGCCCGACTCCACCGGAACCCCCAACCACACAGGCCTACACAGGCGGGGCCCTGCTCTCCCAGGCCTACGGGGGGCACCCGCGGCTTCCCTGCACCGCACGTGGTGGACAGACGGTGGCCTCCGGTCCACCCGGATAACACCGAAGAACACGGCCTCACAGAGTGGACTCAATCCATCGTTCTTGTCCAAAGCCAAAGAATATAGTCATAAAGAGAGGGACCCAAGCCCAAACAGAACAAGTGCTCCTGGGTGGTCGGACGGGTTGCAGGTTACGGAGGGTCCCCCAAAAGGCCCGCACGGTCCGTTGGGACTATCCAAGCACTGCGGGGCCCGCAAGAAGAGGGTGCCCCACAGATCCATTGAACGTTGCGACTCCAAGATACTACAGAAGAGGAGTAGAACCCTCAACGCTTCACATGGGGAGTACTTCCTAGGCTCAACTCTCCTTAAACATACTGGAGAACTGCCTTGTCACACAACGCTGGGGGAATGGCCCCCTGACTCATCATTGTCCTCTCGGACACACCAGTGACACGAAGAAAGATACAGGGGCGTGTGCCTCCTCAGCGGTGTCCACAGTCCTACCGACCGAATTCACCTAAAAGTCTAAGACAGATTCTCACAAGCGCATGAACCCCCGACAGAAACTCGCCATCTACGCCTACAACGCAAGTCCCGATCCCAGCGGCGACCTGGAGATGGCGTCTCCGATAAACCCGACCCCGGATGGGGACACAGCGGCAACGAAAGGCGATATTGCAGCCCTGCTCGCGCTCGCAGAGATCAGGAACATGGGTGCCAGCATTGGCGGGAAAATTGATAAACTCACACAGCGGATTGACAACATTGAGGACAGGGTCGAAGGGATAGAAAATAACCAGACCTCAATTGATACCCTTGAAACCCAGCTGTCACTAAGGATAAGCGAGCTAGAGAAGAAGGAACAAGAGTGCAAGTTAAAGATGGACGATTTGGAGAATCGAGAAAGAAGAAATAACCTGCGATTTTTCGGCATCCCAGAAAAAGAGGGGGAAACTGAAGAGGACCTGAAAACGACCATACATGATATCATAAAGCTCCTCGTTGTTGACGACAATATTGATGAACCCAAAACGGAACGCATCCACAGGGCGGGGGGGCCGCCCGGGGGACCCCGGTCCGTCCTAGCCCGATTCCATCATTACCAGGACAGATCGAGGGTGCTAGAAAAGGCGAGGAATGGAGGCAGCATCACCCTGAGCGGAGCACACAACGATTTATGAGGACCTCTCCTCCTTAACCCTCGCAATGAGGAAAATGTGCAAACCACTCACCACATGGCTTAAATCTCGAAACATAAGATACAGATGGGGATACCCCTTCTCCCTCTCCTTCGATCACGAAGGATCGAGAATCAGGCTCTCCTCGGAGAGAGAAATTAAGGCCTGCATCCTTGACTTATTAGATCACCAGCCCCAAGAAGAATTGACCGACCATGCGCCTCGCGAAGACATAGGGAATGGCGAAAACAAGGCCCGAAGAGGAGGAAAGTTAAAGGCGCGAGAAAATACCGCAGAGGAAATGGCTCACCAGAAGGATTGAGTTGACCATATCCCCTCGCATTCCCACCCAGCGAAGGTACATGCCGAAAAAATAAGACTGAAGGACATCTCTTACGTAGGGTGTCTCGACCCTACCCGCGCTCAGCTAACAAGTACACTTGGAGGGGGGGTTCCAGGGGGCTCTAAAGTTTATATTGATATATATACTGCAAGGGGACTGTGAAGTAACGGTCTCCACTGGTGGTTCGGTTATGAGCCAGTGCTTCCAACTTGGCTCAATCGAACGCCACCGAACACACGGGGGGAGGGGGAGGGAGGGAACTGGAAGGGGAATGGAGGCTGACTTTGCGTCAGCAATTTGGATGAATGGCTCACACAGGGAGATGGGCTTGTGGTCCCCCGGTTATCACAGGGAAACAGTGGAAAGGTCAGCGCGTCCTAATGACCTAAGACACCACCGTCGTGATGATGGCTGAGGCATGCTCCAGGGGCATCATGAGGGTGGGCACATTGAATGTGAAAGGCCTGAACTCGCCCACAAAAAGGTCCCTGGTCTATAGAGAGTTCCGGAGGTCGAGATTTGATATCCTTCTCCTACAGGAGACTAAATACGTGAAAGGCGAAGAAAGATCAATCTTGGGGAAGCGAACGGGGATGGAGTTCTGGGGATCGGGCCCACTGCACAAAGGTGGGGTGGGGATCCTGGTCAGAAAAGGACTAGACCTGGTGGTCACGAAGGTTTGGGCGGACGTAGAGGGCCGAGCGCTACTTGTCACGAGTACCATAGGTAAACTAGCGATCACGGTGGCCACAATTTACTCCCCAAATGTAGGTCAGATCCGTTATCTCTCCAAAACAATACCCAAGATCATGCTGGAAGCGACCGGTCATGTAATACTAGGCGGGGACTTCAACATTTGGGCGGACCCCGATATGGATTGGCACCCCGGCAATCCCCAAACGAAGGTCAAACCCACTGGGGATTACACCCAATTTAATAAGATGATGGAATTGTATGGCTTGATGGACGTGTGGCGTTGTAAGCACCCCACAGATAAGCAGTACACCTTCTTTTCAGCCCCACACAACACACACACTCGCATTGATTACCTTTTCTTTTCGAGAGACCTATGTGATACAGCCTCTTGCTCAGATATCGTTACAATTTCATGGTCAGACCACGATATGGTACGAGCCGAATTGCTATGGGGCTCCCTCCCAATAGGGAGGGGTAGATGGCGTTGTAATGAATCGCTTTGGAAAGATGTAGTTTTTAAACAAGAAATGCAAACCGCAATTGAGGATTACTTCCAATTGAACGATAATGGTGAGGTCTCCAAGCAGGTGGTCTGGGAGGCGGCCAAAGCCACATGGAGAGGGGTCTTAATGAGAGAAGGGGCCAGTAAAAAAAGGGAGAGAGCTCTGATTGAAAACAGGCTTCGCAGGGAAATTACCCAGCTAGAGACGGGAACCTTCAATAGTGGGGTTGCTGACTCTGAACGGGTCTTAGAAGCCAGGAAAAAAAGGGAGGAACTCTGTCTCCTAGAACATGACCTAATAGCCCGCAAACTTCTCCTCTTGAAGCAGAAGTTTTACGAGAAAGGGGACAAAGCTGACGCATTATTGGCAGCCAGACTACGGGCCCAGCAAGCTGACAGAAGGTTCCACGAATTATCTGATTCAGAAAACACCCCGGAAGGGCCCCAAACCACCATCCCTGAAAAATTTGCCAATTTCTTTGAAGCTTTGTATACCCCCGACGGAGAACCCGACACACCAGGCATCCAAACATATTTAAACGACATTGACATGCCCGAAATTACGGTCATAGAGGCCGAATCCCTTGACAGCCCCATAACAAGTGTGGAGATCCATGAAGCAATAAAGAGACTTACACCAGGTAAATCCCCGGGGGAGGATGGGTATTCGGCAGGATTTTATAAAACATTTGCAACACAACTCATTCCCTTCCTCACTGATCTCTTCAATCAGATCTTGGAGACAGGGAAACCCCCTGATTCATTCACAAAGGCGATCATTGTGGTCATTCCAAAGGAGGGGAGGGACCCCGCGAGATGTGGCTCATATCGCCCAATTTCTCTATTAAACTTGGACGCGAAAATTTACGCCAGGGTCCTAGCCGCCAGGCTCGAATCGTTCCTCCCCCGTCTCATCCACGCAGACCAAGTAGGATTCATATTAGGCCGTCAAGGCGCAGACACTATGCGCAAAACCCTTCACTTGATACACACCTCCCATTCCCTCCATACCAACCCTGCACTGCTCTCTATTGACACGGAAAAGGCGTTCGATAGGGTAGAGTGGGGCTTCCTTATGAAGGTTCTTCAGAAAATAAGACTTGGCCCCAACTTGAGAAAAGGAATACAAGCAATTTATTCAGCTCCCTCGGCATCGGTCCATGTGAATGGAGAATATTCTAGGTGGTTCCGATTAACGTGTGGTACCAGGCAGGGATGCCCTCTCTCAGCTATTCTGTTTGCCCTATCGCTAGAACCGGTGGCATGCAAAATCAGAAAAGACCTTGGCGTAGAGGGCATATGTTTGGGAGGCGTAGAGTACAAATTAGCGCTATATGCAGACGACGTACTACTACACGTAGTCAACCCAGAGACCTCTATCCCTCGAGCCGTCTTCCTACTTGAGGAATCCGGCCGCCTGTCAGGGTTCAAGATCAACCGTGCTAAGTCTGTCCTCTTCCCCCTACAAGGTGACCCAACTACGAATGTAGAAAGGTACTCCACCCTGGGGCTAACGATCGAACACCACACATTACAATACCTAGGGATACGAATCACCAAAAATATTGCCTCTCTTTACGAAGCAAATTTTCCCCAGCTCTTAACTAAACTCCGATCAGACCTCGCCAGGTGGGGTAAACTCACGATATCGTGGTTGGGTAGGCTCAATGCGATAAAAATGACTTGCCTCCCGAGGTTCCTTTACCCATTCCAGATGCTCCCAATCCGGATCCCTCAGCGGTACTTCATAGACATCAAGAGGGAAATTCTAAAATTTCTCTGGCAAGGAAAGAAGCCCCGAATAGCATATACCACCCTCACACTGCCCAAAGACAAGGGAGGAGTAGGACTACCTGACTTGAAAAAATACCATGCAGCAGCCCAACTCCGTTTACTTGTCCCCCACCTGCGCAACTACAGGGAACCACAATGGGTAGCAATGGACAACCACTATCTAGCGCCTGCAACACTTGGAGAATGGATGTGGGCACCACGGAAATGGGTAATGAGAAGAACGAGAAACCACCCACTATTTGTAGCCCTGTGGGATATCTGGAGAGAGGGAACAGACATGATACGCATTACAACGTGGCCGTCCCCACTAAGCCATTTATGGTCACCGGGTATTAACAATCATATCCCCAACGTTGAAAGATTCCAAACCTGGTATGAGGCGGGACTTGAGCGGGTGAGTCAACGTGTTCGCACCGACTCCTTCATTACCTTGCCAGCCCTAACGGAGACCTTAAACATAGGAACTCTTTCCCCTTTTCACTACCTCCAAATTAAAGGAGTCCTGACGAGAGATGTGTGGAAGGATAAACTGAGCAGAGAACTCACCCCATTTGAAAAAATGCTAGATTCCAAGCCGGATAGGAAGGGGCTGATCTCAATAATGTATAAGCTGTTGTTGGAGGGCGGTATTGGGTCGACACACACTCTCCGAACACGATGGGAAAATGATATGGGGATTGAAATTGTAGACGAACTGTGGGACAAAATGTGCTCCATGGCCACACGCACTTCAATATCAAGCCAATACAAACTACACTCCATCAAACTCCTCCACCGCTGGCAATACGACCCACATAGACTATCAAAGATGTATCAATCATCATCCCCCCACTGCTGGCGCGAATGTGGTCAAATAGCTGATTACTGGCATATGTGGTGGGACTGCCCTAGGGTCCAGATTTTCTGGGATGAGGTGCTGGGCTGGATAAGGCACACGGATGGGATCCAGAGAACCCTGACCCCGCAACTGGTGCTGTTTAGTCTTGAGGGGGAAGATGGCGAATGGACGAAGGTCCAAGGAGTAGTCCCCCACCTATTGCTTGCGGCAAGGGCACTAATAGCGACCAAATGGAAATCATTGTTGACCCCGAATAAGAAAGAATGGATTAATGTCGCCCTAAATCTCTGCACGATGGAAAAGATAACGGCATCACTCCATGGTAGAGCGTCACAATGTGAACTGTTATGGTCTGACTTTCTGAGCGCATACACGTCCACTGCAGAACCAACCCAGAGCGAAGATGGGTCTCTGCCCTGAAGGGGCCAGACTGGACCACCCCCCCCCTCCAGGCCCTACCCCCCCACCACTTTGCCATACATCTCCCCCCATGCTCCTAGACGCAACCACCCCAGGCGCACACAACCACACCCCCCTCATGGACGCGCCCATAACTGAATTCAATTGACCTAACCCTGACCCACAACCTATACCTTGACCACGATGCCAAAAATCTCCAAATGACCAGTCTTCCATTCCAGGGGGGAGGGGGGAGGGAATATCGATTCTAAATGTGTTGGGGGAAAAGAGATGACATAGTTGTTTATATTGTTGGTCCCCCTACGTTCTTCTGTTTATGTATGCTCTGTAATTGTACTTCCCAACCAATAGGAAGAACTTGACCTGAACAGGTATTCGTTGTTATTCCAAATGATACTTTCAATCTGTATTTCCCTGTTCATGTGAATGTTTTTTTGTTTTTGTTTGCTTTGTTCTTTTTGAAAACTCAATAAAAACAAATTTAAAAAAAAAAAGTTCAAGGCCCTTTGAGTGGTAAATGTCTGGTAGCTAACCACACTCGATCCCCAATCTGATACGGAGGTGCTTCACTCCGATGTAGATCAGCATTCTCCTTGTATTTTCTCTTGGCTTGTTGTAAATGCGTAGTTGCCTCTTTGAAGGCTTGTGTAATTGTAGAATGCAGATGTTCTACTGCAGGCATTCCGAGGTTCTGAGGTGAGTCAAGGTTTGAGGTTCGAGGGTGATGCCCAAACAAAGTATAAAAAGGACTGTGACCAGTTCCAGAGTGTACCGAATTATTATATGCGTATTCGGCTATCCAAAGAATGTCTTTCCAGTTGCTTTCAGATTGCGGTAACATACACCGTAAGTACTGTTCAAGGGTCTGATTTGTCCTCTCGGTCTGACCATCGGTCTGAGGGTGGTGACTGGTCGATAATCTTACGTCGATCTGCACCATTTGACAACATTTGCGCCAGAAGTGGGAAATTAATTGGCTTCCCCGGTCAGAGATTAGTATAGATGGGAATCCATGTAGCCGAACAATATTTTCGAGGAATTCTTTGGCTAGGACAGAAGCTGAAGGTAAACCTTTCAAAGGAATAAAGTGGTCCATTTTGGAAAACAAATCCACAATTATCAGAATAGTATCGTACCCCGAACAAGGAGGCAGGTCCGTAATAAAATCCATTGATAGGGTGTGCCAGGGTGCTGGTGGTATGTCTAGAGGTTGAAGGAAACCGGCTGGTCTTTTCTTTTGACTTTTATTTTGGGCGCAAACACCACAGGACATCACAAAAGATTTAACATCTTTTCGCCAAGAGGGCCACCAAAATTGTCGTTTCACCTTTTCCTCTGTCTTGGCAATACCGGGGTGTCCCTCTATTAATGTATCATGATAACCAGAAATAACTAGTTCGTGTAATTCCTTATGTGGCAGGAATAAGCGTCCTTGGAAATAAGGTAAACCATTATCTATGGTAAAGTCTGATCCCTTTCGTATCCATTCCTGTAAGGTTGTAGGGTCCAGGAGTTGTTTCACTCTGGCTTGAATGTCTTCAAGCGTCTGTAACAAAGTCATGCCTAGAATCATCTGTTCGGGAATTATTGGTACTGGTTCTGAGTTTGTATCAGATTCTCCCATTCCAATTCGGGATAAGGCGTCTGCTTTGCCATTCTTGCAGCCAGGTCGATAGGTAATCACGAAATCAAATTCAGTGAAAAACAAAGCCCATCGGAGCTGCCGTGATGACTGAGCCTTGGCGGTTTTCAAATACTGTAAATTCCGGTGATCGGTGATCACTGTGATGGTATGTCGAGCGCCAAGCAGATAATGCCGCCAGGCTTTAAAAGCGGACTTAATGGCTAACAGTTCTTTGTCGTGATTGCATAATTAACCTCGGGTGCCGAGAATTTTCTGGACCAAAATGCTACGGGATGCAGTTGGTTGGTTTCGGGATCTCTTTGGGACAGGACAGCTCCCATGGCTAGGCTGGATGCGTCAGTCTCGAAAACATAAGGGAGATCTGGACGCGGGTGTTTCAATACAGGTGCGGAGGTAAACTTAGCTTTTAAACCCTGAAAGGCCTGCTCGGCTTCTTCAGACCATTCAAAACGTTTATTTTTCCTCAAGAGTGCAGTAATGGGTTGTACCACGCGTGAAAATTCCGGGATAAACCTGCGATAGAAATTGGCAAAGCCAAGCATGCTTTGAACCCCTTTTACAGAGCTAGGTGATGGCCATTTGAGGATGGCATCCACTTTTCTTGAGTCCATTCGGACTCCTTTGGGTGTCAGGATGAAACCTAGAAACTCGACTTCTGTGGTATGGAAAACACATTTCTCCAATTTAGCAAATAGTTTGTGTTGGCGCAGTTTTTCAAGTACTGCCCTGACGTGTTTTCTGTGATCAGATTCCGAAGAGGAGTAAACCAGAATGTCATCGATATATACGACAACACAAACATCGATGAGTTACCGAAGGACATCATTCATGAAGTATTGGAAAGCAGCCGGCGCGTTACACAATCCGAAAGGCATCACCTGGTACTCGAATAATCCATATTTAGTATGGAAGGCAGTTTTCCATTTGTCGCCTTCTTTAACTCGTACCAGATGATAAGCCCCCCGGAGATTTAACTTGGTGTATATGCAAGCGTCCTTCACCTGGTCAAGGAGTTCAGGGATTAGAGGCAGAGGATAACGGTTTTTAACCGTTATCTGGTTCAATGCGCGGTAATCGATACAAGTTCTAAGGTCGCCTTCTTTTTTGGGCACGAAGAACAAAGCCGAGGATGCCGGGGACTTTGACGGGCGAATAAAACCATTAGCTAGGTATTGATCCAAATATTGTCTCAAATGCAGATTCTCAGGTTCGGTAAGGGCATAAATCCTGCTACAAGGGGGTTGTGCATCGGGCACCAGATCGATTTGGCAATCGTACGATCTGTGAGGAGGTAATGTGTTGGCCTGTTCCTTTTGGAAGACGTCCTGAAAGTCTTGGTATTCCGGAGGTAGTTGCATGGAGGCAGAGGTTATAGATGCTAGATCAATCTTCAGGTTTTCTGGGTAGCAGGTTTGTGTACAATCCGGGAAGGTTATTCTCTTAGCTCGCCAATCAATTCGAGGATTATGTGTCTCTAACCAAGGGATTCCAAGAATAACCTGAAACTGTGGAGCCTTGATTACATCAAACACAACACCCTCCCGATGGCCGTCGGGACCAATAAGAGTCACCTCAGTAGTGGAATGTGTTACCGGTCCAAAGGCAATTTCAGTTCCATCGACTGTGGTGATGACATCTTTGCTGATTTTAGGACGGAGAGGGAGGTTAATCCTAGAGACCAATTCACGATGCACATAGTTTCCAATAGCCCCACTATCGATGTATGCCTTTATTGCATGCAACCGCTTAGGCTGTTCTGGATCTACGAGAACCATTGGCACAATGAAATGCGAGGTCTGAGAGTTAGTTTTCAAGCTCGGCAAGCGGACCCCTACACTTGTCGGGCAGAGTCGTTTCCCGAAACAGAGTCTTCATGGTTTTTATCAGCGGCTCCTACTGCCTTTCGGGGCGGTTTTGCCGGGCAATCTCGTAGAAAGTGTCCAGAATTCCCACAATAAAGACATAATTTTAACTGCCGCCTCCTTTCACGTTCCTTTTGAGTTAAGGGTCCTTTAACCCCTCCAATTTGCATAGGCTCAGAGACATCAACTCCCTTGGGAATAGCATGGGTCTTGACCAACACCCGGGTCTTAAACCTGGACCGATCTGCTTTTCTGTTTTGAAGTGTGTGATCCAATTGGACCACTAAGTCTATATACTCTGTGCATTCTCGGGGCGGATTTACAACTTGGGCCAAGACATCTTTAAGTTCTCCGCGAAGGCCTCGATAAAACAACATGACTCTTTTATCCTCTGGCCATCCCGTTTCCACAATTAGTCTATTAAAGGTTGCAATATAGGATAGGAGGTCCTGATTGCCCTGTCGCAGGGATAGAAGTTCGTCATCCAGAGCCTGCCCCTGAGAGTGTCGAGCAAATAACCTTTCCATGCTTGCTTGAAACCTTTGAAAATCACGGAGAATCAGGTCATCTTGAGTAACCAGTGGAACTGACAAATCGGCAGCGCAGCTGCTGAGATATGACAATACAAAGGCTACCTTGGTCTGATCATTAGGGAAGGCCCCAGGTCTGCATAGGAAGTGCAAACGACACTGATTCATGAATATGGTGAATCGTTTGGGGTCCCCAGCAAAGCGTTCGGGTGGGGCCAAAGGCATGTTTCTAGGTAGATTAATCTGCACAGGGTTACTGGAAACCACAGGAGCGGGGTTCCCTCCGGAACCGGGTAGAGGAGTTTGCCCAGCTTGACCTTGCAAAAGCTGTCTAGCCAGGTCATCAGTTCTTTCCTTTGATATTATGAATTCACTCCTGAGGGCATTAGTCTCTTGACGAGTGGCATGTACTTCGGCCCGTAATTCCTCCAGTAATTGGGCCAACTGATCAGTCTCAGAACTTTCCATAGCGCCTGGGTGGGAATTTGTAGGAAGGCTTCGCGTTCTGTTACGCTCGCCTGACTCCCACGGAGGCGCTGGCCTGGTTCGCGCTGCTGTGACCTCTTCTAAGGTGATGCGCAGGGTTCGGAAGACGGACTGGACGGGGCCCCCAAATCTGGCTTGTCTGGCTCGCAGAAGTATCCTTCTGTAGGCGAAAATAGGGGATTAACTGTCTGCGGGGTAATGCAATTGGCCTCCCACTTTCCCCTCTCACCCTCCATGAAACCCTTCTGTGATTTCTCATAGCGTCTCATCTTAGGGTCTGGAAGGGCGAGCTCTCCATCCTGCTTCTGATGCAGGGGCGCGTTGGTATCCAGTTACTTCACTGGATTTTCGGATTGGTGAGAACCAAACTTGCTTGGCTTGCAGGTCATTTTTTTGATAAGAGGTTCCCCTTGTGTCCATGCATTAATGTACTAATGCTAGTGTCTTTTTCCCCATAGGGGCTGGGGTACGGAATGCCGGGGAACAGGCACCGACCCGAGATGAGAGGTGAAATCCTTGTAGAAATCAGGTAAGTCTTTAATGAGCGTTTTTTGGTAATGTCTTTTCATTCGCTCATTAACCCTGATGTCTCTTTTTCCCCTTAGGGGCCGGGGTCCGGAAATGCCAGGATGCGGCACGGACCCGAAATGAAGAGGGAATGAATCAACAGGTAAGTCTTAACATGGAGATTTAGCTTTCCATATTCCCTTCTCTCTCTCACCTTTTGTTCTGGTCTTTTTCTCCCTAGGCGCTGGGGCGTGACTGCAAATCCGGATGATCGCTGCTGATCATGGAGGCGCCCTGTAAAGGTGAGTGGAATGCGGCGCTGCAGCGATCGACGCAATGAGCTTTTAAATTAAAGTCTTCCTTTTCAGGATTGTCGGCGAGATGTCTCCGGGATGCGGATTTAGCAGCTAAGGACTTTTCCTTCTTCTGTTCTCTTCTTCTCTTCCTTGCAGGTGATCCAGGATGCTGGCAGGCGTGGCAGAAGTCAGGATGCAGGAGCAGACACGGTGAGCGTCCAGCTGCTAAATGCAGAGCAACGCGAAGCACGTGTGGCTGTTCGGGTGGGGTTTAAATAGCCTTGGAAGAAGTTCCAGGTATGTATCCTTCCTCCAATCAGGTATTTATCCTTCCCCGACAACGCCCGGATGGTAAATTAGTCCCACAGGTAAAGTAGTTCCTTTCAGGCCTCAAGGAGGTCGGGATCCTGCAGCATGGTCTGCATCAGGTAAGTGCACCCAAGCATTCCCATAATGAGCCTGGTGCCTATGGCGCCAGGACTGATGTCTTTTATGAGCCTGGTACCATAGGCGCCAGAACACTGTCCAAAGGGCCCCTATATGGGGTTGCTGGGTCCTTCCTTGGGGACTGGATGTCCGCTTTCGGGGACGCCGGGCTTGAACCGGCTCCCCGGGAGTGGGCATCATGACAATAACTCCCCCGACTGCTAGGTTAGCAGATAGATTAAGGGTGGAGGAACGAGAGAGAGGAAGGCCGGCAGCTAGAAGCGCAGGTGAAAGATCGAGAACGAGGGTGAAGGAGAAGTTAGGCCATTTCCTGCTAGGATAGATGATAGGCTGTGAAGAGTGGTAGAGACACAAATACGGGAAACAATAAAGGAAGTGCTAAGGCTAGCAGAGGAAGAGGTAGTGCTGCTATGGCAGTAAAGAAATGAAGAGCGTGAGGAAGTGAAACGACAGGTAACGGGTGTAGAAGAGGGAAGTTTGAAACATGGGGAGGGACTTGTTAGCTTGGACAATTCAATTATCAAAGTGGATGAGGTGGATATGGAGAACAGGGATGGCGTCACAAGTACAGGGACTGAGGAGTAAGGATGGGAGACAGCACCCTTTGGTTGTGCTGATGATGCTTTTGTGCCTGTAGAACGGTCAGGGAATGTGGTAACTGGAGTAGACGATGAAGGAGAGAATGGAATGTTGAGCAGGGAGAGCAGGGCATAGTCACCCTACCTCGACTCCAGCAGCAGTGATACAGAGCACACCATGGAGTCACAGGGCATGCCAGGATACTTCCATAGCTGTAGCAAATAGTAGTAAGACACAGCCTGTGTCATGTTGGTTATAGGCGCATGAAGAGTTTATTCATGGCCCTAATGGGGGCATGGTCAGATGAGCTCTGGAGGAGATCAAGGTATCCAGGAGTTCAGTTGGATACAAGTTCCCATGATGGGGCAGCTTTTAATAATTGCAGAGTGCATGTATGGGGGACCTTGCAGAATATGGGCCTCATTACACGGAAGGCGGTAAGGGTTAACGGTCACCGGTAATGGTACCGGTAAGCGTTAACCCTTACCGCCTTACTACGAGGTCCCTTTGCGGGTTGGTACTTTAACGTACGGGTTGGTACTTTAACGTTAAAAACCAACCCGCAAAGGGACCAGGGTGCTAATTACGGTACCGCAATTTGCGGTACCGTAATTAGTACCTTCCCCATTCCCATTATGCCCTATGGGGCAAAAATAGGAATGGGAAGGGCAATGGGGGAAGGGGGAATTACCGCCCCGCCAACCTTGGAATAGGGCAGTAATTCCCCTTTCGTCCAAGGCGGTGCCGGTATTTTACCGGCATGGACCAAGGTGCTAATAGCACCTTGGTCCACCGCCTACCGTGTAATGAGGCCCTATGTATCCCGATTCATCTGACATCAAATCAATTCTAGCTAAAACATGGAAATTGGATGATGATCATGCCAAACGCATCCAGTTAATTCAGGAGATGTGCAGGGCAGAAACGGGAGAAGCATGACACAAGAATGTGATGATTATTTACCACATGCTAAAGAAGGGACTTGCCAAATAAATTCAGCATGATTTAGATACAGTGGTAGGGATAGAGGTTAAGAGATAGCTGCCAATTCAAGCAAGAGAAGACAAGAAATAGAGAGGGTGAGTGTAGAGCAGGCACAAAAAGCAGAGGATAAGCCCATTCAAAACAAATTGGTGAAGATTTGTCTAGAAAGGGCAGTAATTATGACTTCTACTGAGGGGCAGCAGGGGCAATCGGGACAACAGGGACATAGTGAACTGGGCATGACACATGTGTGGATGGATGGGTATGTCCCAGGTCCAAGGCCGATTAAGTGATTTCCGAGGGCCGGTGAGGATTTCAATGGGGAAGTGGGTCATTTGGTGGGTTTGGAGGAATGGGTCCCTGGTCTAATGGGTCAATGGAAATAATTATGGAGGATTTTATGGGATTCAGTGTTGGTCATGTTGAAGCTTGGGACACGTGTCATAAGACTGTCATGGCAGACCACTGTAATTCAACATGGGAGCCCAGCAGATACAAGCCCCGATCCTGCCATATGCCCCACGCTCTATGCAATTTCAGCAGGCATGGATTGAACAGAACCCAGTGACTGGTGCTGCACAGACCTATGGGATCCCAGCGACCATTCCAGCACAAGCATCAGTGCAGATAGGGGACAAAAATCATTTACCCCAAGGAAAGGTTACTCACTATACAGGAGCAAGTGTTTTTGCAGGGAATCCTTTTTCTCTCCCCAGTGCTAATATGCACCAGTAGCAGGACAGCCCACAGGGGTTTCTGATGTGTCGGGTCCTGTCTGTTACCACCAATCCAGAAGAGTAGCATTGGATAGGTGTGTAGGAAGGTGAAGAAACATTTTCATTTATGGTCGACATAGGTGCTACAAAATCTTGTATTAAGGAAGGTGAGTTCCTCCTGTCTGGCAAAACAATGCACACATAGGGATTCTCTGGAGCTATCATGTTGGTTCCTTATACTGAAGATCTTTATTCACTAATGTTCATTCTCTTAAGGTGAGCGCCAATAAAACAAACATAATGCAATGTACTCTGCATAATATTGCCCCTAAATATACCTGGTATGTTGAAACTACCTCTATTGAATTGGTGGATAATTTCATTTATTTAGGTGTTCCTATTTTTGGGAAACCATAAAAAGAAGTCAAAGTTTGGCTAAACATGCGGACGATCAAATTGTTAAATAAATTGTGCAGAATCGATGGCAGCTATATTAAGTTTTCCTTGATTCCTGCTATGAGATATTATGAGGAGAAAATTGTCCCCAAGATTTTATATGAGTTGGAAATTCAGGCAACTTGGGTGCTAGATTTCCTTCTCTACCTCGAAAGTTTTATATGGAAAAATCTGTTGCAGTTACCAAATTGTACGCCTCTCACACTAATTCAATAAGAGCTCGGCCATTATTCTCTTAAAGCGAGGGCCAGCTGAAAATTCTTACATTATTGTTATACATTTGTATATCCGCTCAAAGATTCTCTCTATATAGACTTACGTCTCATTTTAGATAAGAAGGGGGTTTGTTTTGCTAATGTATTTTTTAAAATTCTGCATCAATCTTCTTCAAAGAATTGGGTAATCCATGGTGGAATTAGCCACCGGTGCAGGGAAAGTAACATTTCAACTATTCTGTCATGATTGGGATGTTACCATGGAGGAGATGCATGCATACAAATCTTTGAGTCACGTAAGTGGAGACAATAAAAAAGCTGATATTCTGGCTCTGTATTTGACAACACATACTCATATAAGACTCTGAGGTAATGTTTTCAGTTTTTGTTGAAATTTGCTACCAAATAGGGAGGTTTTAATCCATCATGGGCTCCTTCATCCTGAGTTGGGCATGTGCAAATTCTGTCTGGTGGACGGTGGAGAATGAAATGGAAACATTGAGGCATTTAATCACATCCTGGCCTGCACTGACGGCCAAAATACTCACTTATTTGAACAGATATGCTAATGTGTTTGCTTTGTGTGATTTTGAGTCTGTTTGGCAGCGTTGCCTTTCGGGAGAACGACTGCTATTGTGATTGCATTGACAAATTACATAGATGCTCTGTTGTTAGACTATTTGGCATAGTAATAATACACTCTGAGCACTTTAAATATTGTGAATTGATATATATGATAAAACAGTTTACATCATATTTTGCCATATTGAAGCATTAAGAAATTTGGTTTCAGTTTGAAAATGTATCAATTTCTGTTTCTTTTTTTTCTTTTAAGTATAATGAAATGGAATGTGGTTGTTTTTAATTACGTTGTTTGTAACTCTGTTTTAAACACTATCTTCGTCACAATTATCTTTTACTTGTTTTTTTTCTTTTTCTTTTTTTTTATTGGTCTTTTACATAAAGGCAATTTTGATGTATTAAAACATGTGTTGAAGGTTATTTTATTTACCATATAACAATACAAACAAAATACTGAAAATCTTCATAGTTACTCAACATTTATCTGCCCCTTTTGTCATATTGTACAGCCGCCCTAGCAAATCCTTTGGGAAGGGACATCCTGAGTAAGCTACATATGTTGATTGCTTTCATGGAGGAAGGTATGTATGCTTGACTCCGGGGTTGTATTTGGTAAGGGAAGCAGCGCATTTTCAGGCCTATGGTAGCGACAGCACGATCAGAGGGGTTCACGCACATTCAGCATTGTTTGTTTATAGGATGCTGGTTTTGTTGTGTTGGGTCCTGGGGATCAGCAATCAGACTTGGCGGGTACCAATGGAGGTTTTTTATTTTGGCCTAATGTGCCACAAGTGGTAATACCAGGCACCATTGTTATGATTCTCTTAGAGGCTGTAGTGATCAAGAAGAAAAGGGTGGTTCTCTTAGGCACAGATGAGAAAGGCAGAGAGTGGGGCACAGTTAGGTGCATTGATTAGACCTTGTCGCTGAGGAATGTGTCCAATAAGCAATTGTTCAAAAACACTAAAGACACAAGGGAGATGACCTTTAAAATTGGTGTTCCATGCCAGACAGCGATAGAGCAAAGGGAAGTGCCCCAGACCATGCTGTTTGTTAGAAATATATAGCCAATTTGATTGGAGGATATGGGAAAAGTGACGGACCCTTTATGGAACAGCAATCCTCATGATGTGGGGCTGCTAAAGATGTCAAAGGTTTCCCCCCGGCTCACCTGAGTTCTCTTCTTCTGGCGTTCCGCAGAGGACTCCTTCTCCCGGCCGGACCGGGACTTGTATAAGTGCGCGCGAGTCGAGTCTGACTCCAGCGCAAGCGTTCAAAGTTCCAGGAAGTCGCGTGTTCCAGGACGTCCAGGAAGAGGACCAAAGAAAGGTAAGAGATACTGGAAACAGGGGAAAAGGGAAGAAGAATAGGGGAGTTGGCCAGGAACTTGGAAGGGTAACGCCGAGCAGCACACACACGTCGAGACACTACCTAGAGATAGCTTTGAGACGCGGGGAGGCGCGGGGGCGTGGCCCATTTATAGAACATGCCGTGTCCGACGTACAGGTTAGTACGGAACACGGCACTGGGCACGGCCATGTTGGAAGTATCAAGGAGCACACTCTCCGTCTGGACCAGGACCAGGAAGACCAGAAGGGGCTATGTCCATGGCTCATGACAAAAGAGTGTTGGAGCAGTGAGGATAAAAATGAAACCCAGTGCGATATCACCACTGATTAAGCAGTACCTCATGTCTAGAGAGGTGAACAAAGGGATTTACGAGAACACCATGGTGTTGTTGAAGCAAATCAAAATACAACCGTCTGTGTCACCATGCAATACGGCTATCTACCCTGTGTATAAAGCAAAGTGGTCCAGTTGAAGGATGGTCCATGATTTGTGCCCCCTCAATAATATTGTTGAGGTGGAATTTCTGGTGGTACCGAACTCTGACACCATTCTCTGTAACATCCTTATTGGTTCGACCCACTTCAGAGTGATCGATTAAAACAAATATTTTTTCTCTGTTCCCCCTATACCCCGATTCACAGTATCTCGCAGTGTTTATGTATTGTGGTCAGAGATTCGAGCACACTACAAATCTCTGAGTGTCTTTAACATGGTGGTTCAGGTGGATTTGTGGAACTTACATTTGTCTAGTACCATAATTCAGTATGTGGACAATTAATTAATCTGTAGCACTTCAGAGATGCAATGTCGAGGAGACACAATAACGCTCCTCACCCTGCTCATGGAGAAGGGGTACAAAGTGGACAATAACAATTGCAGTACTGCCAGACACGGGTAGTATATTGGGGGCAAGTATAATTGGCTGCAGGAAGAAAGGTAATGCAAGAGAGAGCTAGCCAATCTATCTACACAGAAACCACAGAGACACATTCCAACATAACAAACAGTTACATAGAAACAACCAAGGCATTGGATCTTACACATACGGATACAATAAGTCAGTGCATGCAACCAACCATCTGCAAGCCAACACACACAGAAGCCAGTTTCTGCTGGTTCTGGACCTCTATCACTCTTCCCCCACTAACCAACCCCAAACCTTTTCTTGCAGCGCCACATGAGCACCTGGGTGGTAGTTATAAATCAACATAAAATAACATATTTTTAGGACAATGCAGCCTTCAGGCCTACATGGAAAGAACATCTTTCCCACCTCAGACAGGTGTTGCAGGCTCTTCAACAAGCCAATCTGACCATCAAAGCAATTAGGTGCCAAGTTGGTCAGAGCTTGGGTATGAGTATGGAGGGGGTGCAATAAAGCCCTTACCTATTAAAGTACAATCAGTACAAGACTGTAAGACCCCCTCTATTCAAACTCAGGTGGGAGACTTCTTAGGCCTCACTGGCTACTATAGGAATTTCATAGCTGACTATGCAACTATAGCAGCAACACTGAATACAATTTCCTCTCCAATGTACAAATTGAATGAAATTGAATAAGGAATGCCAGGAAGCTTTTCGGGGCTTGAAGATTCCATGTGCCAACCTCCAGTGCTGAGAGCTCCTGATTATGGACAATGCTTCCTGGTGCGGACAGATGCATCCAAAACAGGTATAGGGGAAGTCTTGAGTTAAATGGGTGGCAAATGAGGGAGCATCCCATCTGCTTCATCAGCAAGAAACTAAAAGATAGGGAAAGAGGTGGGCAACAATTGAACATGAGTGTTTTGCCATGTATGGTTGTTGAAGTGTAGGCCATACATGTATGGTACTACTTTCAGAATTCAATTTGACCACCAACCTCTGCAATGGCTGATGCAGATGAAGGTAGAAATTCCTAAACTGCTCAGGTGGTAAACAAGTCTGCAATGGTTTGACTTCACCAAAGAGCATAGTTCAGGAACCCATCATTAAAATGTGATAGACTATCCAGGAGGTGTGAGCGACTGGAACAAATGATCCATCGAGGAGTAGATTAAATCCTCCTGTTCCTTAAAATGGGAGGTGGGGGGTGTTACAGTAGACTTCACTTTTGAGTGAAATTCTCTCCACCTTTTTTCAACAGTCGTCCACTCTTTTACCCTAATCTGGGAACCTTTTTTTTTTACCTCTTTTTGGTACTTTTTAATGGAGTTATGCTTTCCTCCAAGTTTTCTGGCATGTACATTTTATAATTGCAGCCCAAATAACATCCTGTGCAGTTTGGCTGGAAGATCCTTGAGCTAACCTTTTTTATTTTACCTGTGTTAACATGTTTTACCAGGGCAAGGGGACACTCTTTTATGCCTCCTCTATTTTATGTTGTGAGATCAGCAGAGCCCACCTTATGTGGAGTGCTGAGGGGAAATGTTGACTCACATTTTTCATTGTTCCAATAACTTTTAATTACTGCTGCAAGTCCATCTGAAAGGCTGGTGGCAGTGTACCTTTTTGTACAACCTTTGGTGGAATTGTGTCACAGGCTGCCTTCGCAGCTGCTAAAGGGGAAACTAGGGTCACTATTTGCCTAAAATGGTGGCTGTACTTTTTTAAGCCCTGGTCCTGACGTATTGTTCTTACTTGAGCCCTCTTCCACCTGCCTCAGTGGGGATAGTCTTGATGGGTCTTTTGTCTTGGTGGGCTTCCTTTTGAAAGCCCACTAAGGCTATATGACTGCATGAAAAGACAGTAGGTGGGGTAGGCACCCAAGACTCCTCTGGTTTCTGTCCTGCAATGTGCCTGCTTACAGTGTAAACTGGGATGCTGGATATCCCCCTGGTACGCCCCCCACCCCAGATTTGCATGAAAGGCTTGTCTGGTGATTGGTGGGCTCAGCCAGGTTTCTTGCATAAAAGGTGGGGGTCCTGGAGCTAAACCTCAGAATCAACCACTTGATTGAAGATCCAAAGAGGATTTCATAGAAGGACATCCCAGCAACTTCCAAGCGACCACCAGAGCCATTGAGTGACCATTGAAGACCTGACCCTGATTTCCTAGGGACAGACGACTTCCTCCCATGGACTGGTGGGCCTAACCAGTCTCAAGACCACCTGAATCTTGCACATTCCCATTAAGAGCTGCAACCTTCCCGGGCTGCAAACTCCCAATACCCTGGGACCGGTGTCATTTTGTGGTGCAACATCTTTTGAAGTGCAGCTGAGTTGCAGACTGAGAACTTACAATACGTCTATATGTCGAAAACTGTTGCAGAACTGAAGCCTCTAAAAGGATTCAATGCACCAGTACCATGAATATCCACTGCTGAGCATCCCACTGCATGAGTGCATCTGTCAATTCCCTCCAAAGTCACTTCTTCAGCTGCCCAGGACCAGAAATATGAACCAGTGACAACTGTTGCCTCAGCTGGGGGACCAGCCTGCTGCATCAAGTTCTTCATTGCGAAGGTATTGTCCCAAGCCTATGTACTTACCTAGGTCTCGCTGTTTTATTCTTGTGATCTTGGAGGGCTACAGTTAAGCGGTTACTTTCACGCACCCCTTCAGGGTACCCTAAGTCCCATTAGGGTGATCCACCCATTGGGCTCAAAATTGATAAACTAACTGTTAATTACCAGCAAGACCTGAAGAAATGTTCACAGACTCTGTTTTGTCTGTTAGTTGCCTGTTACTTTCCTCCTCAGCCCTTGGTCACTGGACCCCCAGTGCCCCCCTTGACTCTGTGAGACTTGCTTAGTATAGCAATGGACTTTTAAAGATTGGCTAAGCAGGGTCTAACAGAAGTTGCAAGAGTTGATCAAATGTTTTCTATTAAGTATCAATTGTTTTTCTCACTTTGTGTTGCTTTACATTTGATTTAAACTGCTATTTTTTCTATTGTGATATTAATGTGTAAATAGTATTTACTCATCTTACTTTTACAACCTTGCTATATATCTAATAAATCACTATGTTTATATAACTTCCAGGGCTGGTTTGGTTTAGGGGCCCAATGTGTACTGTTTGACAGCTGCAGCAACACAAAATTACTGCAGACAAAGGTTGGATTTAACTCCAGCATCTGGGATCCAAAACCGTGAACATTGTAGGCATATCCGTTTGGTGGCAGAATAATATCTAAGAACAAGGATATTTTTTTAGTATGGTGACTGATAGTGCACACAATTATTAAAGCTACATCAAATTGGTGTCATACTTATGTCAACCATGTGAGCTCAGGCCAGCTATGGAAAGTCCATGTGTAGTATGGTCCGACTGCCTGTCTTGGCTTCATCAACAAGAAAATAGGAAATAAATCTGCTTCTTTTGAAGCCCAGGACAGTTTTAGAAGGCGAGCTCATGGGAAGCAAGTTTCAAAGATGTGACCGACACAAAGGTCAGCCTCACAACAGGCTGTTGCATATGGCAGGGCCTTCTGAAGTTGCAAGCTTTTGAAGGGGGCAGGAGCCAGAGGGGCCAAAGGGGTTTGCGATTTTCTTTGGGGCTCCCTATAATTCCAGTACTCTCCCTTTCCTGTGGAACAAAGAAATCTGGGTATGATGCAAGAAGGCATGAGTCGCTTGCCACAGTGTCAGGAATGGGACCCCTTGCAGCAGAATTGCTTTTGGCCAATCCTCTGTGGCCTTTTGCCTTTATAAGAAATGGTCTCCGACGCGTTCATGGATTAATTTGTGACTTTCATGAAGGACAGAAGAATTAATTTGGTCTCTTTTGGGAGAGTAGTCCTTTCCAAAGTCCATTGCCAGAGATTAAGACGGGTGTTTCAAGGAAGAGGAAATCGCTGTCCCCTAACAAACCCCAGGAAACACTGGGGATGAGTATTGTTGGGCCAAAACATGCACTATCTGATATCTGCACTAGTACCTAGGCTCCTCACAGGAGGAATGAGAGTCAAGAGGAAAAGGACTCACTTTGTCCCAGAGCCCCTGGATTGGAAATCTCTGCACAAGCATTGCTGCACAAGCAAAGTTAAATCAGTGGATTCCTGATCTTCTGCTACTTCGAACCATCCTTGAGCCTGAGTCTGATACATTTGAACCATACAGAATCTGCGGTGTTGCCTTTGGCCATCTTCTTCAACCTTGACCTGCTGTTTTGCTGCATCAAAGCAGTTTGCTGCTGCATCATGCCAGCGTAGACCCGCACTGCTTCAGCTCGAACAAGAAGCTGACCATTGCAGAGGACTTTGAACCACCATGTTTTTGAACAGCAGCCTGAATTGCCAGGTTCTTCCTACAGGTCCCACCCGAACCTTGACTCGAACCATTGGAATCATTGAGTCACTTGCTTACTTGACCCAGCGTTGCCAATTGTATCAAACCAGTTAGACTGTTGAACCTGGTGGACACTTCTCATCAACCATTAACTAGCTGAGTAAAAAAAAAAGAACTTTGCATCAAATGCCGATGCGTTGCCTTGATTACTGCAACTCACTGCAGTCCGACCCAGTTTCACCTGCATGCACAGCTCAGAGAAGCCCAGTTATACACTCTCAAACCACCAATAGGAGACTAATGTATTTTGAGAGGCCCAGACCCTCTTGGTCCACCTTTGGGACCACAGTGACTGATAAACCACACTTCTGTACTTTTGCTTCTCAAAGACATGTCCTTTTTAAAGTGAAATTGTTGCAATTTCTTGCTCTTCACTTCTGTCATGGTGTTTATCTAGAGTGCGTCCATATCCATGTTATACATTTGCTATGATCTTTCCACTCAAGTGGGTTTTTGCTGCTGTTTTGTATAGTAGTTTATTTTGCATATTGGTGTGTTTAATTAAATTATATATTTTTATAGAACCTTGAATGGGCATTCCTTTATTTTGGAGTCTTGTATTATCGATGTCTCGGCTGCTAATGTTATCCCATTCACACCCGTCTTAAGACTATATATAGCCTTCTGTCGTTACACATTACCACAAAAGGCAAAGGAGGTATATCTCTTGGCTGTGTCTGTTTCATCTCTATGATTGGGATCACTGTTGGCTTGTAGTAGTATAAGGGCTTCGTAGGCAGTTTGCCACTATTCATCCCAGTCATTTTGTGACATTTAAAATGAACAAAAGGACATGTGTCAGTCTAAATGATAAAGTTATATATTGCTGTGGAAGTTCACTGAGATCTGGCTTGATTCAGACACACCCATAATTGCTTAACTCATAAACGCTTTCAGCAGGCATTTCATCATCTGTTTTTTCAAATGATTTTGTGAGGCACTAACTTTCTTTGTTGTTTGAGATGTCTGCTACTCTAATATGGATTGCACCTCTGTGTTGGCTTTCCTCCTTAAATGTGACTGTGTTGTTTGTCTTTTTAATGCATGTGGAGATCTTGGAGATTTCTTTTTTCTTTGCAAATGTTGCAGGTAGGTTAGCCAGTGCCTTCTATTTAGGATGGACATATCAAGATTGACTTTGTAAAAAACGCATGTTCTTTACAAATCCAGCGTTTGGGACACATTGGTTAACTACGGGAGCCATTGTTCCAACTCCCCCTCTTGGGCCTGCATGAAAGGTGTTCAATTGTAATATGTGGTTGAAGAAAATGGGCACCACAAACAGGCCCACTGTAGAGTACATGGATGGATTATGGAAGTCATGTATGATTGATATTTAGGAGATCATACAAGACCACTCTGTCCTCATTGTGGAGACAGTCACTCAAATATCAGCAACAACCAAAGGATAAAGAGTTAGGGGGCAGGTCATGACTGAATGGCTTCTGGTGTGCAGTCTCCTCTGCATACATGCCTTTTGCGTGTTTCCCTACCACTGTAAGTCACAACATGCCTCCTCAACCTCTGCTCCATAGTGCAGTCACACTTTCAAATACTGTTAGAGCAAGACGTGCAATCCCTAGAGAAGGACGGTTGCAGTCTCTTACTCTCTTTCTTCTGTAGGCTAAAACCCAAAAATCAATAATGCAAACAATCCAAATGTGTCAATAAAGTGCACTGGAGAAAAAAAAAAGTTTACTACACGTAACCAGCAGCCAGGAACAATTGAAAAATCATTCAATGAACAATACAAAATGGTGGTGTTTTATAGTGTTCTATGTTCTTTCAACTACAGCTATTTTTTGATGGTTTTTTACAAAAACAAGTCACCAAAAAACCCATCAGAAAATGTATATTTTTATTTTTGGGGGAGTTCCCCCCAAACCCCTGCTGTTGTTTTACTAATCCCAAACCCCCAAACCTTTATATGCCCTATAATTTTCTATATTTTCTTTCGGTGAAACATTGTAAAAAAAAAACTGTAGAAAAAATAGCTGTCGATGAAAGGACGTTGTACCGTTTTATAGTAGAAAGCAGAGTCTTATCATAAAACATTGTTTCAGATTACTTTGAGAATGCCGTTCACTGATTGGCCAATCATGGTTGCTCTATAGGGGAATCTATACAATTCCTAGCCCTATTGGCCTATCCTTTCCCTCATGACCATTCTATTAGTCACCTCATACTAATGACTTCATGTTGATATCATTGAGTTTTCCAGGATTATGATTGAAAATCAGCATTCTAAAATGTTTCAATTTATCCTTAGCGTTGGATTGTGGAACTCCTTTGGCCTTCCTTGGTTGGGCCACTTCCGTCATTGTTGACCAATGAAAATGTGAGGTGTGGACAGTGTGGCAACAATTGTATTTTTCACATCCTATTCTCATGAGAATTTAACGTTAGCACCATTGTACTGTTCTCACCTTTCAAGCTGCTTCAACCGGCAGCATATTATTGCGACTTCTGATTGTAAACATGTAACTTCTCTCCCTCCTTTCTCATGGTTTATGTGCATGACCTCATGTGATGTGCTATTAGGCCCGTTGCTGTGGACCCAGCACTTGTTGAGATTATGTGTGCTTTACATCTATGTGCACATGTGGTGTTAAGGCCAAAACCAAACTTATAATTCATTGATGGGTTCTAAGAGATGTATAATCTTTATTGCATCTTCTGTGTTAAGATATGGCCTTTGAAACTTCCTTAGTTCAGTATACTGAATTTTCCGTGGGCTGTGAGCTTGCATTTTCCATTCTATGTGTCTCTCTACTCTTGGGGGATATTTTCCTGCAGTCGGTGATGTGTCTTCTCTGTCTGAATGATTCTGTCTGTGCATGTCTCTGCATGTAGTCTTGTTCTCACCAGGGTTTCAAACTTCCATTTTTTAGTTTTGAGAACATGGGCAGAACACCTATTAGTTATATGATTCACTTGTTGAATATGTGGGTCCGTACTGAGCATTCCATTCCGTGACCAACCCATGGGCAGCATTTTACCACTTTGTCACCCAGAACCTGCTTCTGGTAGCAATATCTGATTAGGTCATGTTCCTTGTGTTTGCCTGGGAAAAAAATTCACCTATGATTGCTAACCAATCACTGTGCAACTTTAGACTGTGCTCAAGGCTGCTCGCCTTGCCAGCACATTCCTGTTTTTGCAACCGGATTGCCTTTTTGCTGTGTAAAAACTATCTCTGATGGTTCTGAGACCTGCTGTTCAAATGGACTACGGAACTCTCTTTAGGTTTAGGGCCTACTATGGTTTAGATACCTATGAACCGTAAGTGTGTGCATATATATGCATTGTGTGTTGTACTCTCTACACCTTAGTGTTTCTATTCCACACTCATGACTACTGGATGTGTGTCTTCTTTCTATTAGTCTCTGCTGACGTGTGTGCATGTATTTGGTTAGGGCTAACATCTGTTCCTATGTTGTTCTGTCGTTGCCATTCTTACGTGGCTTAAGACCAACCTGTGAATGCACCAATCTGTGTGTGTGTATATACATTTTGCTGGCTACTATCTATCTCGTGTCACAAGGAGAACTATCACTGCTCCTAATATGTTGTGTCTGTTGCCATGATCTGTTAATGTATGCTTTGTCTAAGGAATGTTTATTCTACCACCTATCATGCTCCCTACCTTTTGTGCCTACTCGCTTGCACTTATATAACAATATATGTGTGTGTCAAATTGACTCTTCACACATAATTGCTGGTTAATCGTGTTTGCTGTCTTTCTGCGCACCTAACCCTAGAATTCATGGGTGTGTTGCTGTTCTCCATTTTATTTCTCAATGAAGGGATTTGGTGGGAATGACATGGTTATCTACTTGCGGCTTGGACCTATGGCCTTTGATGTATGTTTTGACTTGTGCTTTATGGGTTTTCTCAGCTTATAATTCCTCTCATGTGTGTGATGTAACGTGTTCATCCCAACATTCACCCGCTTTCATTCCTTCCGGAATGAATTCCCTCATGAACTCTTTGTCTCTCAGCTCTTCTGCCCAATCATACTTATTTTTGGGATCCAGATTTTGCTGATGTTTCTCAAATGTCATCCCCCCCTTTGCATAATCCCAAAGGTTGCAAACTGCATCTCCTGTGGTATTTACATAACACTCAAGGTAATTCTCGGGGACTCTGGGTGATGCCCAAAGGGTTTCTGGCGGGCCTATGTAACGGTCTATGGGTACCACCTTGGGTATGGGCTTTATCTCTACCTAGTCTGTTTGTTGTCATGTTTCCAAGGAGGAGTGGCTTCTTCTACCTTTACTGCAAGTAATTGCATGCCATCTCCATAGGACACAAAACAAGCTCTTAACATTTTTTATAAATGCTCCAAATCAGTACTAAGAAAAACAAAATTGCCAACATTTTTCAGCAAGTGCTTGTAAACCAGCTTTGCATCCATGAAATTACATCTGCTATCCAGTCACTGTCTTTTTTAACCCCCACCCTCGTTTTCCATATCCATCTTTCCAAGGCCTCTATTATGACAGGGAGGGAGTCATTATCCTTGTCATTTGTGGGAATGTAGGCGCAGCAAGAACTGCCAAATCTTTTAATCTCCTCCTTCCATGGCTGTAAAGAGGTCGAGGACCATACAGTTTTGGATGGCCAAAATATGGATTGCCCTCAGTTCTTCCCTTATTGCATTTAGTCTGTGCTCAGTTTCGTTCACTCACTGGACCAGTGTCCAGGGTATTATCTGCAACCACTTTGCATTAGTGACTGCCTGTATTCTAGGGATTAGAAATGAGGCGAGAAAGGACTCAGTTTTGGTGAATAGGCAGTATTGAGTTGGAACTTCTTCCAGGGCTTTGTCTGCATCCTTGCTAAGGTAATTCGATCGTTTCTTGTGATTCAGTGTCTGTGAATCATTCTGTATTTGCACTGCTTGGGGCACAGAAGGGGACTGGGGTTTCTTCTTGGGGACCAACAAATGTTTCTCAGGCATCAAGAGTACTGGGGTGTGCAGGTTCACAAGGAAGCCCAACGATTCCAAGATAATGATAGATGGAACCATGCGTTGGTTCCACAATGACAGAAAAGATCCATGATCGCAGCTGTGCCCTCTTGTAGTACTTGCATTATGATGGTTCGATTGCATCCTTCTGACCCACAGGCACATTTCCTTTGTCTCTGAAACAGAATGAAGATTGAGTGAGCATCTTTGCTTTTAATGGTTGCTCAGGTTGTTGCAAATTGGTTAATTTATTCACATATGATGCCCAAACCTCTCAACACTTTCAATCATTTTTTTATGATATACTTGTTGTACCCCACCAGTCCCTCTAATTTGAATACTGCTCGCCCCTTTACCCATTACTTATTTCCATATGTTGATCCTTCTGTGTACATCTGGGTTATGATTGCACAGTTGTTGCAGTTGTGTCTCTTTTGTCCTCCACACTTGTTTCTATCTGTCTCTTTGAGCCTTATTCGAACTCTGTGTCACTGGAACTACCCTTTCCACTTGCAAAATACTAAATGAGCTACGTACTGTGTTTCTAGCACTGATATTTCTAGGGGAATTCACATTCTGTGGGTCCCAACTGCATGAGGGATAAGCCCACACACAAAACATGAATGCTTGTATTGAGCTCTGCCAATTGCTTTCATGGTAATGTAGCACACGTTATTCCCAGCATTTATATTTCCTTCTTTTTGTATACTTCTTTTAGGTCTGTTTACAGGGCTACCTCTAATTTCCATTACATGGGTTACTTCTGTATCATTCCTTTCCCTTTTCAAACTTCTACAGTTATTAGTTTCATCATAGAGTAAAAGAGAAGAGAGAAAAACAAACAACACATTGGGCCTCATTATAAGTTTGCCGGTCTGGGAACTACGGTACTGGTAAGCTTTCGGTACTGTAGTTCCCGCACAGGTAAACTACGAGTTGGGCTCACGGGTGCCTTTCAGCCCACCAGGTCGGACCTGGCAGGCAGAAAGGCACCCGCCAGCACAGCATGTCGGATGCACAGGCACAGTTATAAATGGTGCCTGTGCATCCGACCTCCCCATTCCCATTCGGCCCTAGCATTTTTTTTCCTGCATCCGCAAACGGGCAATTAAAGGGTCCAGCGGGGCCGCAATGCCCCGGTAATTGCCCATTCGCGGGTGCTGGAAAATATTACAAGGAAAATATTACAAGTTTGGCAGCAGCCTGCCGATTTTACCGGCAGGGCTACCACCAAACTTGTAATGAGGCCCATTACCTTTAAACAGTTGTTTTATTTTACTTGTTTCTATTATTCGAGTATCTGAGTCTGAGTCGACCACTCAGCTTTTATCTGCCCAAATGGTCACACTCCCTTAAAACATGAACTCATAAGGCCTCGTTATAACCCTGGCGGTAGCCATACCTGTGAAACAGGCAAGGCTGCCACCGGAATTGCATTTTTTCCGGCACCCGTCAATGAGGAATTACCAGGTAATTCCGACATTGCCTGACCCGGTAATTCCTGCATTGCAGGGTGCCGATGCTTGTCAGTCCCCATTCCCTTTTGAGCCCCATCCGACATGATGCACTCGCGGGTGCCGCTCTGCCCACCAGGCCAGACCTTGGCCGGCTGACAGGCACCCGCGAGCACAGCTCATATTATGATGGTCCGGGAACTATGGTACCGGCATGCTTACCGGTACCGTAGTTCCCGGACCGCCATGCTTATAATGAGGCCCATAGTCTCTTTTGTACTCAGTGTCGGACTCACAGGGGGTCATCACGAGTTTGGCGGTAACCCTTAAATGTGTCGGTAATGCTATTACTGCCGCATTTAAGGGTCTGCCAAATCACGGGTTTGGCAGGATTTACCCGCAGCTCTGAGCTGGGTGTAAATCCACCAGGAATTTGCAGATTTCCGATGCTATTCAGTCAGTCAGTCTATTACCGTGCACTAATACCGCCGGCACTAGTAGCGCCGAAAATGGCCCAATGGGGAATGGGGAATTCCTGAATGGGCCCAATGGGGAATTGGTAATTAGCGTTCTGCCAAACCCTTGATCGGCCGCTAATAGCGCCGTGATGTTTGGCAGAATGCTAATAGCCCCAGCGGTATCCCGGCTGTATTACCGCCAGGATACCGCCCAACTCGTGATGAAGCCAATAGTCTCTTTTGCACTCAGCATTGGTTGAGGGTACCGACCCCAGCGCCCTGCTTCTCGTTGGAGCTCTGTTGCTGTGCTGGTCTCTTTTCTGACATCAGAAACATGAATCCACGCCTTCCTATTCTTCAGTTTCACAGTGCTAGAAGCAGTTTTCATGATTCCATAGGGTCCCACGTATTTGGGCTAATGCCATTTGTGATTGTGCTGTCACATGTAGATTCTGTCTCCTGGACATAGCTGGGCTGATGGTGTTCCTTCTGTGTTACTCAAGTTCATTGGAGCCCATTGTTCTTTCTTTACAAATACCTGACGAGGCAAAACATTTGCACATTTTGACAGATTCCTAGGGTAAACATTGATTTCTTAACCAAGAATATCTGCATTCCTGTGAGCGTCTGTCAGTGTTCGTGTTGGAGTGACTGCATGTGCATCGGCCTGCCTGTCACCCCTCATGCAGTGACAAGTGTTGGTCCTTGCTTGGCTGGTTATGCAAACTGAACAGGGCTAACAGCAAACGATAGAGCCGGCTATTTTTCAGCATGGCAAACATCTTGGACAATTTATTTTTCAGCAGGCTGTTTAATCCCCCAAAAATACAGTTGGCTTGTGGGTAGTACGCTGTGCATCGCTTATGTTTAATGCCCAGTATGTTTGTAATCTCACTGCATAATTCATTTGCAAAATTAGGACCATTGTTGGACCTCAGAAGACTTCATATTCCACATCTTCGAAAGACCTCCCTAACCAGAAATGTGGCTGTAGATTTTGCATCATCGATCACACAAGGACTAGGCTCAATCCAAGGGGAAAATGAGCCTACAACCACTATGATATATATACCTGTAGGTGCTGCAACTGTTCACCATGTCGAGAAAACTGACATGGAGTTCTTTGAAAGGTCCTGACGAGCAGGGCAGTATTGCCCGTAGGGTCTTCTTTGTATAACCTGGGTGAAACATGTGACATGTTGTGCAGTTGGCCACACACTTATCCATTAGTTCTGAGAGTTTCGGAACAAACCAGTCATTGCTGCCGTCAACAGCAATGTGCTGCTTGTGCATGTGTCAGGTAATGGAGCTGTTTCAGGGCAATATCCAACGACTCTAGTGGGATTACTACTTTACCTGTGTGGTTCTGTCTTTGTAGCATATCTGTGGGTGACAATGTGCATCCTCTTTTGACACAAAGTGATGTACCCTCTTCTGGTGCTTTTTTCTGTAGCTCCACAACCTGTATCATGGACACTGAACTTATAATTCTGGTAACTGTTACTGCTGTACTGCTATGACAGGCATGTTACCTTCAATTGGAAAGTGAATATAAGCTCCCTGTTTGGCAGCTGCATCTGCAGCTATGTTTCCATGCAAAATTGCACCTTTTCCTTTAGTGTGTTGTAAGGAAGGCATGGTATCAAAGAGTAAGAGAGACACAAGTGATCACAGTTCAAGGTTTCATTGGGTTTAAAAAATGCCCATCCATTCCTAAATCTAAAGATGAGAGCAAGCTAAGACCATCAAATAGTAACAACGCAGTAATAGTAGAGTCTGTCAAAATAAAGGGCCTATACTAATAAACCTATTGCCAATCCCTATTTCTAAATAAATATAGTGTGTGAAACAATGTAATGCAAAAGAAAAGTGTTCAAGAACTGATATGTCGGGATATTTAAGCAGTTGGCTTCCCTTGCCCACATTTTTAGCATGGGACAAGGCTGCACACTCAAGCTTGGCACACTCTCTGACTTCTCGAGGATGCAGTTCAAAACCGCAACATCAGGGCCTTCTGTGACAAAATCTATTTGCCATTCAAAGTCTCTTATTTCAGAGGGCCCTATGCAACACAACAAACATTAAAGTTCCTTTCTTCTTAGTATTCCACATATATAACTTCTCGGGCGATTTTCTGTTCTCCCCAGGTCTACATTTCCAAACTTTCTTTAATGGATGAAAATCAAAGACTTTCGACTGTGCGCAGGATTTTGCTCCACCTGTCGCAGGACCACTTCAATTGAGAATTACTCGTTCTGTTCTTGATATAACCTTTTTGTCACTTTTACTTTTGCCACTTCTCAGCTGGATACCTTTGATTGAGCACCCATGCGGTGCAGACCACTCTGCCAGCAGAGATATGGTAGCATTCCACTAACTACAGTCAAGCCTTCGATTCATACATCTCTACAGGATTTTTTTGCCTTGGAGGCTTTTTCCCTGGAATTTTTGGGGGCTGTGGGATGCGTTGACCTACTGGGCTCTGCCCTGTGACATCCCTGTGTGCTGGTAGAACCAGAACCAGTGAAATGGCTGCAAAAAGCCCTATGTGCGCTAGACCTCTGGGAACTGCGCAGTGAAACCAGAAAGTTGGCTGCCAATCTACTTTGCCTGTGTCAGTGGTGGAAAAGGAGACCACACTGCTAAAACCTGTCATTGGGCTGCCCACAGAGTGAAAAGGGAAACTACATGAAAGGCAGTGCTTCATTGCAAGGAAACCCAGAAGTGCTGTTTTTTCCTTGGTTGCTGAAATTACAAAATAATGGTGCCCAAACATCAGAAAAGATCCAACATCCTTGCTGGCTGTTACCCGTCACTTTATTTAAAGAATCCACATAAGCACACAATGTCAGGAAAAGCAGATTCCATCACAAGAATATCCACATTAAAAAGTGTGCTTGTCTGTAAAAATCTGTCAGAAAATGGGCGTAGTACCGCCAGCTGCCTGTGTGTCAGCTGTCAGTTAATTACATTGGAAGCTTAACTTGTGTAGTTAAAATCACATGGTTGAAATTAAGTGACTTGCTATCAAAAACAATATAGGTTGCAACTATTTAATTTCTATGTTTAAAAAGACTGGAATTGGAGATATGTTTGCCTATTTTGCAAATGTAAGTTTATTTTATCAAAGACCATTTTAAACAAATGGACTTTAAAGTAAATCTGATGCCAGCCAAAGGACTTCAAAGCGAATTCCACAGTTTGCTCCAACAAAAGGCATCTCTCCTGCTTCTCATCAAAGGCCAGGAACTCCCAGTCAGGTGTTAATGAAGAGGGGAGGAGATCTTGCTCTGCTGCTCTGGGGAGAGACAAAGGACTCCCTTGATTGAAAAGATATGCAGATGCAAATGTCAACAGAAACTCCTGCCAGAGGGAAGGGGCTGGGGTTGCTTTTGACCCACCAAAACTTTGGGGGCGGGACAGACTGTTATGTGTATTCTTAAAGCACAAGAAAGTATATTTTTGAAAAGGACTGACTGAGGACTGTGCAAAAGTGTAAAAATGTGTAAAATGACAGTATTGTTAATATGGAAATTCTGGTCACGT
Organism: Ambystoma mexicanum; assembly: GCF_040938575.1. NCBI lineage: Eukaryota > Metazoa > Chordata > Amphibia > Caudata > Ambystomatidae > Ambystoma > Ambystoma mexicanum. The sequence goes on from NC_090925.1 coordinate 1,184,335,794, forward strand.
TTTAAAACTACTCAGAACTCTGTGCTATGTTCAGGGACAAGACTACAGAATGTGTGGTTTTGTAGCAATTGTGGTGATGCGAGAAACATGAAACTTCACATGATTATGCCCAGATATAATGCGCACATATGTGTAAAATGTGGACAAATCTGACCGGTACCGGACCAAAAGTGCAGAAAATTGCCAAATCTAGACGCAAGCTTTCACCGAGACGGGGCTCGGATGAATACTTGCTCCAACAAATATCTGATATACATATGCTATTGGTATTAAGGTTGCAAAATTGTAAATATGCCTTGTATGAAAAATAGATTTCATGTGCAGAAACAAAGGGGAGGTTCTCCCTGGATCATAAAATACAGCATTATCATGACACTCTGTTTTCTTCTGAAATCAGGGGAGAGTAAAGACCCTAACCAATAGAATCCCTAGGGGGTGTGCCTAGTAGAAGTCAGCATACCCACCCTTTTAGAAAATACATAAATAGAGACAGCAAACTAGCTGAAGATGAGCCCACACGGATCTTGAGCTACGTGTTTGCCGGAGCCGAGCGAGTGATTACGGCTGTGTTAGAACTCAACAATCTCCTTACTAAAGCACCGTTAATGATCTATTGATTTGATTTGGTTACTCCTACGCCGGTCTGAGAGAGATTGGTTGGTTGCGACTCTTCGGTGAAGGTTCCCGAGCCGCACCATGGGTGTATGTACAGTATTTGCACTGATTCCAATGGAGGATTAATGTCCACTGTCCCGTTCACCTGCCCTCGATTTGGAACTTGGGGATTTGCTACGGGTCCATACTTGTTAAGAATAGGGCGAAGTATTCTTTCTTTGCTCTACGTCCTGAAGAAGGTCTCCGACCGAAACATGTGTCGACGTTTTTCTGAGAGTGTTATCTGACCTAATATGGTATCAGATATATCACGACACCTAATATCAGGGACTGGGTCATTGTTCAATGTATTAAATGAAGAGAACTGGTATAATCATACTTTTAATACCTACTGATGTATGAAACACCACGGGTGTTCTTATTGTGTAAATGGTTGAATGTGCCTTGTATGTGTTTTAATTGTTGGTATGAAATTGTTTTTTTATCAATTTGTAGGATATTTAAATGATTTTTTCCTGTGATTAATTTATTGAATAAAATTTGAAATGTATTAAAACTTAGGAAGTGTCATCCCATTCTACTGATCCAATCTTGGATATACGTATACTACACCTGAAGGATCAGGGACATAAGTGCAGGACTACCCCTTTATTTTCCCTTTGCTTTGGTGATGCACAATGGTCTTGGAAATGTGTACCTTGTTTATCATAGTGGCTATGTTCTGGGATCCGAAGGTGGAGTCTGCATCGTGTAATATGGGGAGAGTGGGGAAGTGTTTTGGTAAATGGGGAAGTGGTGTGTGGCAGCAGGAAGCCCGGCATGCAGGGGGTTAGAAATCAGTTGTCCTGGAACATGGGCTTATACTGGGAAAATTCAGCCTGACATTCGAGGATTTTGATTAGCTGTAAACACGGCACCAGCTGCTGAATGTTAATACTATATAGGCTGCCACTAGACTATAAGTAGAATTGTAAAGTCTTACTGATCTTAATAAAATGTCAATTTTCAGCTTTGGCAACATCAGTTTAATGTAATTAAGCCGTTTCTCACACCTAAACTTAATTGACTTCAAGAGCTCCCTTATGTAATTGAATGTGTTTAGCACAGATTAAATTAGCCCCTTGTGATGCTAATGAGGGTTGTCTGCCAGGTTTATAGGAGGGTGAATAGATTGTGCACTTGCAATATCTGAATATAATGTTCTACCTCTATATGTTTTTTTAAGTCACAACTGTTCTGTTGGAGTACTGAAGCTTTCTATGATTCTTTGTTATGTGTGAGTCATTAGATTTGGTTGTAATTGTTGGAAGCCATGCCAAGCATTTTCCTTTCTACCAAAAGCAGTTTTAAGGGGCTGCAATGTATTATTCTAAATCTCATGTACACCCTCCGGTGAACACTTTATTAGCTGACGTTCTACAGTATTGTCATTATAGGCCGTGATTTGTATGTTGAGGGGCTGTCGTCCCCTACACTCTATCACAGGCTCATCAAAAGAGGCAAACAGTGATGAATTTCTTTCATATTTCATTAGTGTAACTAATACAAATGTCAGATATCAAATATAATCATTGTTTGTTAGCCAACTATCAGGGCATTAAACAGTATGTTTCACTTCAAAAACATTTATTCCATCAGCAATAGAGTGACCCAATGTGTTTCGAGACAATGGGCCTCATTACACGGACGGCGGTGGACCAAGGTGCTGTTAGCACCTTGGTCCATGCCGGTAAAATACCGGCACCGCCTTGGTGGAAAGGGGAATTACTGCCCTATTCCAAGGTTGGTGGGGCGGTAATTCCCCCTTCCCCCATTGCCCTTCCCCATTCCCATTTTTGCCTCATAGGGCATAATGGGAATGGGGAAGATGCTAATTATGGCACCGCAAATTGCGGTACCATAATTAGCTCCCTGGTCCCTTTGCGGGTTGGTTTTTAACGCCTGCAAAAAGCAGGCGTTAAAGTCTCCAACCCGCAAAGGGACCTCGTAGTAAGGCGGTAAGGGTTAACGGTCACCGGTACCATTAACGGTAACCGTTAACCCTTACCGCCGTCCGTGTAATGAGGCCCAATAACTCTTCATCAGGGGTCTTCAATTCAACATAGATCTAGAAAATCATCAATTGAATATATTAATAACCTCAAAGGAAACATAATTCTCAGCATTAAAAAGCATATCCTGCTGGGACAGTAATTTATGGCCATATGTACAAGAGTCGAATGGCACAAGTCATGCATATATCGGAGCAATAAACTCTGTCTTGACTGTAGTGGTCCTCCTAAGCCAATGTTAAAAAACACATCAGCCATCATTGTTCAATGTCATCACAATTAATATTTGCAAATGAAAATAAATCATTCGAACCTTCAATACTCGGTGTACACAAGATGTTTTTCAAATAAATAGAATGCTGTAGTACCTCAACAGGTGTCCATCATCATAGGGATAGAAGCGTGTCAGTGAAAAGCGAACAAGACACTGTATATACAGGTCTTTTTATTATGTAGACATCCCAAAAAGAGATATAAATGTGATCTAAAACTCTATCTGTGTGGAGTCTGTAAAATGCTCTGTGCTTAGTCTCAAGTTTGAATACCACTCACCGCACAGAGGTGGCCTGTTACAATCTTATCTGGGTACTGTCAACAAATGATGTATTAGTGTGATTTGAGAGGCATCCTCTCTGTGTAGTTGAAAAGTAAAAATCTAATTCTCTAATGCTGCCTGAGGTAGAGAGCAATGTGCTGCTTTAAGGTCACAATGTAAGAATGGGTGTTACACTCCAGCTGCTTACCCACAGGATCAGCATGGGTTTTTATGAGAACTTGTCAGAAAAAGTCCCATCTGTCACCAATGCCGCCGGTCTGTGGAAACGAGCGTGTGTCAGCAGATGTAAACAAGATAGAAATAGCAAGTAGGCAGATGCTAGATCCCTCAAGGCTCACCTTCAAACTGTGCCTCCACAATCTGCTGCAGTCACTGTGGAAAGGAAGCATTGCAGTGCTGGCTGCCATGAAAAGTGGCAGTTTTTCAGAAACGTGATGACATCACACCGTTATGACTGCCGTGATGTCACAAACGTAAACAAAACACCGCCAACGATGCAAATTACGGAAAAGGTGGTAATATATGTATAAAAAGGCCACTATGCCTAATATATGAAGGTTGGTACATTAGGTGATGAGTATGTCATCAAAGGAGACTAAAGATGGTGTATCTAGCTTAAGAAAGCTTGGCTAAATCATAGGTCTGCGGCATGCAGACCTTTTAAGAACAGATAGGTCAAGTCAGAAAAAATGGGAAAGTGTTAAAAAATATTCATTAATATAAAATGTGGATATTCTTGACTAACGTAGATGCCTATCTGCTGGGCCAGAAAACTACAGAAGATCAGATGGATCCCCAAAGGTCCATTGTAGAGTGGGCTGTGCACCCTAGTTCAAAATAGTTAACATGAATGCTCAAAATTCATCATATTGGCATGACCAGTAAAAATGCTGTAATATCATAGAAAATAATTTTGAAGGTGGTGGATATTGAATCCAAATGTCCTAGATCTCTCAAAGAGGTGGACTATCTGAAGGAGGGTGCACCAATGTAGGGTGAGCCCCCTATATTCTATTACATAAGATGTTCCCTTTTATTCTATTACATAATATTTATGTGTAGTTAAAAAAGAGTAGAAACCAGTTTACCAAGAGGGCATAGAACATAGTAAGACGGGGGAACAGACCCCTAAATCACATCTAAAAACAGTCCTGCTGACAAATGATAAACTCATTCCCAATTATTAGATGTTAGTGTTTGTGTGTGCCACATATGATTTACCATTGTCTCCAAAGAGTGCACAATCTGATCTATACTGTGCCTTACCCAACAAGGAAATATTAATCCTCCAATGGTCTGATAACATTGTTAAAGGGAAACAATACTGATTACCCACTGGCTTCAAAGAGTGCACATTCTAACATATGCTGTATCTATAACATGCAGTCAGTTCTACAGGATAAATCCTAAAAAGCCAAGAATCATTATAGTCATTATAGTCTCCACTGTGGCAATTAAGTTTAGGGTCAAGGCTAATAAGATTCCAATTTCTTTGATGATTTTTGCTATGTGATGGCTTTGTGTGGAATAGTTCAAGGTATGTATTAGACTATTCCCTTTCACTTTCTGTCTTGGTGCAAGGGCAGTTTCCCTACTTTGTAGTTAAGTCCTTGTGATAGCCTTCTCGAGTATATCAGGTGGGTAACCCCTGTCCTTAAACCTTTCAGACATGATGTTGTATTCCCTCTGCAACATCTCTGTGTTTCAGATGATCCTTTTCAGTCTTAAAAACTGACTATAAGGTAAACTATCTGTTAAGTGCTTGGGGTGAAAACTTTTGAAGTGTAATGTATTGTTTACATCAGTCGGTTTTCTATATATGCTTGTGACCAATTCACCTTAGCAATAGTTTACTGAAACGTTCAGAAAGTGTATGCTAGGTTCTTCAATTTCAAGAGTAAATTTGATGTGTTCATGGCATTCATTAAGATATGCAAAGAACGCTTCCAACTCAGTTGTCGTGCCCTTCCATTTGCAAAAGACGTCATCAATATATCTTTTCCACAGTAATACTTTAGATGGCCAAATTGAATTCTCCAAAATATGGTTCTTTTCAAAGTAGAACACGAATATATTAGCATATGTTGGGGCCGCTGATGACCCCATCAAAGTGCCCATAATCTGAAGGTAGAATTTACTGTTGAATCTAAAATAGTTGTTATATAAAACGAGATTGATCAGTTCAATAGCAAATACTTTATAAATCTCCTGTTTCAATAAGAACCATTCTAGGGCTTCTATACCCTCCCCATGCGGCATAGAGGTATATAAGCTGTTGACGTCCAAAGAGAAAAGAATGAGATCATGGTCTGTCAATTGAAGATCCCCTAAGACCTTGAGCAACTGGATGTATCTTTAAGATATGTAGGCTGAGATTGAACCAGTGGTTGAAGGGCTGTATCGAGATATACCGCCAAAGGGTCAAAAAAGCTTTCTGTTCCTGGCACTATCGGGTAAAACGGTGGGTTAGTGAGATTCTTGTGCACTTAAGGAAGTGCATAGAATACCAGAATCACTGGATATTTTCTAATCAGTTGGTTTTCCATATATTCTTGTGACCAATTCACCTTAGCAATAGTTTACTGAAACGTTCAGAAAGTGTATGCTAGGTTCTTCAATTTCAAGAGTAAATTTGATGTGTTCATGGCATTCATTAAGATATGCAAAGAACGCTTCCAACTCAGTTGTCGTGCCCTTCCATTTGCAAAAGACGTCATCAATATATCTTTTCCACAGTAATACTTTAGATGGCCAAATTGAATTCTCCAAAATATGGTTCTTTTCAAAGTAGAACACGAATATATTAGCATATGTTGGGCCGCTGATGACCCCATCAAAGTGCCCATAATCTGAAGGTAGAATTTACTGTTGAATCTAAAATAGTTGTTATATAAAATGAGATTGATCAGTTCAATAGCAAATACTTTATAAATCTCCTGTTTCAATAAGAACCATTCTAGGGCTTCTATACCCTCCCCATTCGGGATAGAGGTATATAAGCTGCTGACGTCCAAAGAGAAAAGAATGAGATCATGGTCTGTCAATTGAAGATCCCCTAAGACCTTGAGCAACTGGATGTATCTTTAAGATATGTAGGCTGAGATTGAACCAGTGGTTGAAGGGCTGTATCGAGATATACCGCCAAAGGGTCAAAAAAGCTTTCTGTTCCTGGCACTATTGGGTGAAACGGTGGGTTAGTGAGATTCTTGTGCACTTAAGGAAGTGCATAGAATACCAGAATCACTGGATGTTTTCTAATGAGAAAATCTGCCGTCTTCTCTGTAACCAAGAACACTCTCCCTTGCTTTGGTGATGGTCTCTTCAATCAGTGTTTTGATCACATTAGTGGGATCCTGTTCCAAGACCAAGTATGTTTTGGGATCTGGTAAAAGGTCTAAGCAACCTTGATGGTATTGTACAGTGTCCATGATAACCAGTGCACCTCCCTTATCTGCCAATTTCATAGTGATCGACATGTCCTCGGCTAGTGATTTAAATGTTTGTACTTGATCCCTCCTGATATTTCCAAGTCTTGCAGGGTTAAAGTTCACTTTCTTAAAATCCCTCATAGTTTTAAATTTAAACATGTCAATAACAGGATGCTTGACTTGGGGGTGAATAGAACTTTTGGGTGTCATTTCCAGAAAATCATATCCGTTATGGTTACCTTTTGTGTCAGGTAAGGAGTCAAAGAACACTTTCAGCTCCATTTTCCTCATCAGCTTGAAAAGATTAACCTCTTCTTCAAAGTTATTACTGTTGGACGCTGGGATGAACGATAGTCCCAAGTTAAAGGTATCTAGCTGTGTCTTAGTCAATATTTTGGAGAAAATGTTGAGGACCAGAGAGTCCTCTACTTGTTTTTTGCCCTCGGTTTTCTTTTGCCCTCTCCTTGTTTTTACTTCTTATAAAAAAAGAACCAATGCTTGTGCTGCTAAGGGAACGCTAATACTAGGTTCTGTCTGTAATGGTACAATAGTTGGTGGTGGAATATTGCTGCATATATTTCTGGAGTCTCCCTCGCCACTCGTTACATCACTACTATCAGTATTTGTTGGTGTAGAAGGTTGTCACGGTTGTCTAAAAGGTGGCTGTTTTGTGGTGTCATAAAACTCCTGCCAACTATGCACAATGTCCCTTGCATATTCTGAGGTGTCCCTGCGAAATGTCCTAATTTGTTGCTGTTCTATATCCTTACGATAGGATAGGACTCAAGTTTGGTATTAGTATCTTCAAGAATTTTATTGAAATCTTCCTCTAGAACTTTTTCTGTCTCTTTGTTATTTTCGGTCCATGTGCCAGGAGCAACATTCTCCCCTGCACCTTAAGTATTTTCTAATTACAGATTTTGCCATTTAAATGTATCATGTGGTACATTTTCTTCACTGTGGATGTGCACTGTGTTTGTTTAGTATTTCGTGAGTTGTATGTTGTCATATGTCTCCCTCTTGTGTTTATTCAGGTTTTTCTATCACATGTCATCATCCCCATCACCGATTACACTCTTGTACTGTCCGGATAATGGATACTAGATGGAGATGAATAGAATTCAATAAATTCAGAGATTTTAAAATAATACTTGGGGTGATCGTACCCAACCATTCCACTGTTTCCAAATTTTAATGCCCTCAGCTCTTACCATTCTGAATGGAGAAATAAGGCAGAGAATATTCATCACATGCCTTCAATTTAAGATGATTTTGTTTTCCTCAGTAAGCAAGTGGATTTGGTCTCTATTTGTGTTGAGGGCATAATTTGTCATGATTGCTGAATGTTTTAGCTCTAATCTGATTTCCCACGAACATCACCTGTGTCCAATCTACTTCAGAGCTTCAATGCAAAGTCTCTTGGTCTGAGAGGTTTTGCACTATAAAGGGAACTTGGAAGTCATCTCCCACCCAGTTTAACCATATTTTATCAGCACCTAAACTAACTTTTCTTATCTAATGACACAAAAAAAGCACTGCATCAACCAGGGGATCATCAGTTTTTATTTTGTTTGTTGAGGTTCTGCATACATAGAACATATATTACAGATGTCTCAACACTGATTTTTCTTTTTAGATTGCTTTTTCTTCCATTTTGATTTCAATCTTTTCAGTTTTCCCAAGGATACATCATATATGATCTCATCTGTTGTTATCATTATGACATCATTATACCCATCTATTGCTGTCTCAATTATGTGTGGTTTCTGGCCCCCTCATTTCTTTCATTCCTTTTTCACCTTTCTTTATTTTACTTTTCTTTTGCTCAGGTAATTTCTCTGCACCTGGAGAGTAATGGATGTGTTCCCTATTACCGACATTTGCCAACCGTTTTGTTCAAGATCCATAATCATGGTTTGCCACTTCCCTAACACATATATCATTCAAGGCATGTTTTCTAAACTCTATGTCTGTTCCAAATTGCCTCTCCTTGAGGCCTAGTGCCTGTTTGTCCTCCTCTATAAGACATGATGATGAAGGCTCTTTTCTCAGAGTTTAGCTTCAAAGGGTGTAATGTCTCCAATAAGATTCCCCGTTCATATCGTCTATCGAGTCCTCCTTCTCCACAGCTTTCATCAAAGTGATTGACCATATCAGTAAATAAGTTTGCATGATATGATGGATCATTTTATTTAGATTTCTTTCACAGGTCTTTAGAAATAGGTGTTAAAACAAAGAATATGGCATTCATAAATTCATTTTTATTTTGCCCCCTTTTGGCAATCCTGGAATCCTTTGATTTAATGTCACAGGTATTTCAACTGCCTGAACTTGTCAACACACCAGTCCTTATTTCACACTCCTCAAATCAAGTTTTAAGTGATCCACATAGATCAGTTCTGAGGGGAGCTTCCTATGTGTTGTTTGCTCATTAAGCACGTCATTCCAAGTTTGGTGGTGCAGGAAAAAATGTGTGTTAATTCCGTTACAGAATTTTTTTCCCCAATAACAGAAATACTGTTTTTTTTCCTGTATCACCAAAATATAGTTTTTGGAGGATTTTTCACCAGCGTAATTACTGTGTGGAAAAGCCACTGATTTATGGAGGAAAATTTGCAGATTCACCTCCAGGCAACTGTTGTAGGTAAATCCTCCACATTATCTCTAGAAATCAGTAGATTTACCATGCTGCAATTCTGACTGCAGTAAATCCATCAAAAATCCCCTTGAAGTCCTGTGGAGTCCAAAACGGGGGATTATTACCACTTGTAATCCTGTGGTAACCCACGGGACCAAGTGGTGGTAATGGTAATCGAGTTTGGGGGTAATTCGGTCGATTTATTGGCAATTACTGGCAAACTCGGAATGAGGCCCAATGTGTGGTATACAGCGTTAGGAAGAAAAATGGCTGCATGTTCCGACTGACCTACCCCTCTTCTGATTTACTGGTCATGTGAGGTATTGCAATTATTTGATCATGTTTCCCTCCAATAATTTAAGAATTTTCCAGCCTATGAATATTCTCTAGGAAGTTAATGGAGCTCGATAACTTGTTTAATGGGGACCTAGGCACTGAGAATGCTGCAATGTTTGAGTAATCAATATCAGTTTGTAAGCCCGTTTACGGTGTATCTCCTCCCAGCTCAGGTCAGGTATTGTTTATTTAGCGTAGAGGCCACATTTTCCTGTAAACATTACAGATCACGCATGGCAGTTTGCCCTCTCTGTTCTTTACTACGGAGAACAAGGAAGTTATTTTACTTTTATTTGTCATCTTAAGATAAATTGTAGATTTAGAGGTTGGATTTCTTTTTTTTAATCTCTTTGTTCTTCTGGCGATTATAAGGATTATATGCTCCACACGTATGCATCACTAAAATGTAATCACCTATTAAATGTGGTGATTGTTTCGTTTCAGAATCTTCCAGAGTAAAGGTAGGTAGATATTCCTTGGTGGAAACGAGGTTTGAGAAAGTCCAAAATGTGGAGGAAGAGGCATGGCACGTCGGATGGACCCATAGGGCAGCCAAAGTAATTCACTCTGTCCCGCCTTTCCAGTGTTCCTCAAACTTCATGTAATATTCAGGTAACCGTCATCTGTCTCTGTCCTTTCTACTCTACAAACAGATTGCAGCTATTGCCAAGTTGAGTAGAATCAATGGGGGGGGTCATTACGAGTATGGCAGCAAGGGCTTAACGGCACCGTTAAGGATGGCGGTGCCATTAAGCCCTTACTGCCATATTTCAAAGTCCCTTAGCGGGTCCCAGCAGGAACGGCTGGTCTGACCAGCCGTTCTTAGCGGGACTCATTAAGGGACCTTGGAGCTAATAACGGGCCCGCAATTTGCGGGCCCGTTATTAGCGCCTTCCCCATTCCCATTGATCCCTATGGGGGTTCAAATGGGAATGGGGAATGGTTTACTGAATGGGGATTTACCGGGTCCTCGAAGATCGGAATGACCCAGTAAGTCCCCATTCAGTGACACGAGACCCGGACCCGGGTTTGGAGGCAGCCATGGCGCTAATAGCGCCATGGATACCTCCAAACTCGTAATGACCCCCAAAATCATACACAGTTGGTTCGGCTGAGGCATCCCGTTATCTTCCAAGGACACCTCAGACATATAGCAAGGATTACTCTCTCCAGACACCGCATACACATCAGTACACTTTCATAGTTAAGTCATTTTTTAAAAAATGTCCCTTCCTTCTAGTTCGATGTGCTGTGAGCAAGATAGCACTGCTACTCCCGTAAAAAGAAAATCTGAATATTTGCTAATGTGCCCTATTGTGCCCTATTGTGCCCTATTAAAAATATCTTTCTTTTCTGGAGCACACACACTTAATAAATCAATATTGAATAGGAATACAGGACAGACATCTCAAGGTGTCGCATGTCAGGTGTAATAGTTTACCCAGGCCTGGATGTTTTCTTTTTTCTTTGCATTCTGTTACATGTACTTTCTTTTTCATATTGTACAACTGCAAGTGATATAAAGTAAAGAATACAATACATCATAGAAAATAGAAGCATACCTTGGGACTACAGTTCAAAGAGCTACAGCGATGCCCCTGTAAATTGACTAATGTATGAAAATAAAGATTCATAACCATCCCGTTAAAAGAAAAGCAATGCTCTTGAGAAAATTCACAGTGTGCCCCATAGTCGAGAGGTTTGACAACATGAGTTTTCTTAAAAATCACATATTTTAAATAAAGCAGCAGCTTCTGTCACTTAACATTTCACAACAATCATAATGTTTAAAAAACAAAAAAAAACACATCATTTTGCATACGGTTTCCTGTCTGTATTGAACTGTATGCCAGGGCTCAAGTCGAGGGTACGCGCCAGTGGACAGAGTCACCCCACTTTTTTACAGAGGGCATGTTGACATGCTAATTTCTGGTAAAGCCACATTCAATTTTTATGCTAATGCGTCCCCCGACTTATTTTTTTAGGACTTGACGCTTGTGTATATCTCATTTCTAACTGCCACTGACAGGACTTTGTCGCAGAGGCAATAATAGATGAAGCAAGGAGTTGTCAGGGTTAGCACGGGTACCCCTGGCAACACTGAATTCATGCACTAAAATATCTTATTGGTCCCGTTTTGCTTCCTATTGCTTCTCTCTTACGGCATAGCTCTAAGAGGTAGGCTCCCATCTTCCCTCATCAGGAATCAGTTAAGTGCGCTCTCCCGCGTCCCCTTCCAGTTCCCCCACCACCCTGTCCACATATCCTGTATAGGATAATATAGGATAATATAGGATAATATAATGCTAGCATGTTAATGTAGCACCTAATGTAAACATGCAAAAATAACTCAATTGAGTACATTCATTACAATGGGAGCATTGGATTCACAATAAAGTGCCAAGTGCATTGGCAACAGAAAATATATGTGTAGTGCTTGCCAATCCATAATCAAAGTCTGACAGAATTGCCCAGAATAGTCACTAAATGTCTTTTTCAGAAGACCTATCATAATATAATAAACCATGCAACATAGTTGTAGCACTATAGTTGAGTATCATGTTGCATAGGAAACACGAACATTGAATTGCTAATAACTTTTGATTCACATGACAGATTCGACTGATATTTTACAAACAAAAGGTTTGTCGTGGGGCTCTGAGACTGCAAAGTTTGGGAAAGATTTGTTAAAAAATGAAAACATTATTAAGAAAGCAACAAAATGCAATTTTTGGCTCACTCCATTAATTTCCCCGTAGAGGAAAAGTCTTTGCACCAAACATCAAAAAAGCTGGATGTAATTGGAACAGGTATGAAAAAACTTGGCATGAAGCATTGACTCAATTTTTAGTAGGTGTCTTGGGTTATTCCGTCCAGTAGCTGTTAAAATATTTGATAGAGAAGGGGGTGCCCTCTTGTTGCAAAATTATAGCTATATCTCCAATGGTGCTTTGCAGCAGAGAGGCTATTCAGAAATGAAAAAGCCACCATTTAATGTTTTTGTTCGATGCAAGAGATGTCTGGGGTTAATTCCGCAATAACTGGGGTTAGCTGACAACGAAAAGTGGAGAAAATGTCATCCGACAGATGAAAAAGGATAAAATGGCATCAGGCTAGAGGTCGGGAGGGGGAAAGAAGTCACCATGTGAAATTACGGGATGCGGCGGGACTGGGGACCCAAGTTCAGAGCTCAAACGTTTTCTCATAAGCGGGGATATTTATGCATAACCAGGGTTATAGTAGAAAACGGGAGCATTAAATGAAATTGAGTCACATGAATAATCAGGTTTATTTTACAAATACTGGGGTTATTTTATGAATAATGAAGGTTTTTTGTAGTGCATTACTATTATCAGGGTTATACGAACCACTGTTATGGGAAAACATTTATTTTTTAAAAAAGGTAGTTAAAAAATGTGATTAATACATCAGAAAAGTGAAATGTTGCAGCTAAAGTGAGGTGGGTGTAATTGGTGTGGCTGAAGACTATGAACCTCATTCCAAGTGTGGCGGTCTGGAAACAAGGGTGCAGGTAAGTTTACCGGCACCCTTGTTTCCGGACCGCCGCACTACGAACCTGCCTGCTGGGCCTGTTGCGCCCGACAGGTCTGACCCTGCCGGGCACAGCAGCCCCGGTAGGCATTTTCTTCATAGAAGCACAGGCACCATTAGCAATGGTGCCGGCAATTCTGTCTCCCCACTCCCAGAGTCCTATCGGACTCTATGGGAATGGGGAGTTGCAAAACCCTGCACCTGACTTCCTGCACCGCTGGGACGTGTAATGTCCCGGTGGCACCGGGAAGTCAGCACTGGATTCAGTGTTACAGGGTTGGCTGCAACCCACCGGTGGTACCGGCGGGTTACCACCAACCTCATAATGAAGCCCTATGTCTCTTGGGCTACTTTAGGGAACCGAATGGTGCAATATGGAAACGGACCCCAACGAAATCTATTGGGGCAACATGTCAAGGGACGACGGAAAAAGGCTGTGACTTCTGGCTAGTGTGCCCAAAAGAAACCTGGTGGTATGGCCACGGCCGACTGTCGGGCCACTGGCTTTGGCTGAAGGCCATGGCTTGTGGCCCCATATAGGAAACCCTTTGGAGCAAGAGGCCATTGGCACTGACCATGGCCAAAGGCCATAGGTAGTGTGACTGGAAGAAAGCTATTGGGTCAACATGTAAAGGGGCCACAGCTGAAGGTCATGGGTGAAGGCCATGGCTAGTGAGTGGGAAAAAAGGTACTGTTTTAAAAGATACAGTGGGCAAGGCAAAAGGCCCTAGATAGTGGGCCCAAAGGACATGTAGTGTTGCCACGGCTAGTGGGTTAAAAAAAAACATATTGGGAAACATGTAAAGTGGACTCAAAAGAAGGCCATGGCCCAAAGGACATGTAGTGTTGCCACGGCTAGTGGGTTAAAAAAAAACATATTGGGAAACATGTAAAGTGGACTCAAAAGAAGGCCATGGCTACTGGCCTGTAAAAAAACTCTGGTATAAAAAAAAACTTGAAATTCACTGCAAACCCTTTATAAAAGGCAGAGTTAAGTTGTGAAGATTTAACGCGACAATACCCTTGAAATTCAGCTGGTGTGGGAAGTCATGACCAGCTTAACTCGGCATGTTCCGGTTGAATAGCCCATGAGCACATACATATTATAAGAAAAGGGATTCACAAACAATGACATACAAAATAGCATCAGGGGGGACATAAACGTGAGCGTGCCGAGTTAGTCTTGTCATGACTTCCTACATCCTCTGAATTTTAAGGGTTTTGTTGCGTTAAATCTGAACAACTTACATGCACTTTAACTATGTTTTTTTCAGTGATTAAATATAATATAGGGTGGCGGTAGCCGCCCTATGGTTAAGGTGAGTAGGACTCCCATAGGAAACCCTAAAAAATGAATTTGGCCGAAACTTTGAAGACAATTGGGGACTCAACCCCCCCCACCCCCCCGCCCCTCCCCCACACCTCCCAGACTGCATAGTTTGGGAAAGATTTGTTAAAAATGGAAAGTTATTAAGAATGAAAAAAAAAAGTTGCAACCTACTGCCCATTCATTTTCCCATAGATAAAAAAGGTCAATTGTTCAGCACCGCACAGCCCAAACCACTGGACAGATTTGGACCAGGTCCGAAACAACTTGGGAATGAAGCATTGATTCAACTCCTTTTGTGCTTTGGGGTTATTCTGTGCAGTCGTTTTTTAAATATTTGATGGAGAAGGGGGTACTGTCTTTTTAACGATGCAAGAGTCAGCAGCAGCTATAGCCGAGGAACTAGGAAAATGAAAAGCAGGAAGAATGCCATTTGCAGGTCAAACAACATGCAATGCCATCAGGATAGAGTTGGGTGGTGGCTAGAGGGTACTAAGTAATAGTTGGGAGTTGAGGGGGTCTAGGAACCGAGTTTGCAACACAAAGCTTTTCTGTAACCTCAGCTATATCTGAAAAAAATCCAACACCTCAAAACACTGTCAGGGTAATTCATGGAATAAATGTGTGCCGAAAAGGGGAGCGCAAGCGTGAAAATTGCAGCGCACGCATGCTAAAGCTGCGCATGCAGCAGTTCGTCGATTCATGGCATGCGCTGCACGTGTAAACTCTGGGATGTGTGCCAAATCCGTGGGTGGCGCACACGGGTGCACACGTCACTAAACAGCGAAAGCGCACAATGTGTAGCGCACACAAGAAAAGGGGGCAGAACACAGGGCGTAACATGCAGAATGGGGAACAACACGTGAAAATGTGGGCGTTATGGGGGAAGTACCGCAGGAAAATGCTCGCAATGCCCACACACGCGCTAACAACACGTTTTCATGGAATCGAACAGGGGAAACCCGTGCGCCAAAAAAGAGCGCTAATGCGGAAACACGTACGCCAGCAGGCGTAAGTGGCCCCGCGCAGCATAAAAGTGCGCACAAACAACAAACAAGCTCATACTCTATGATGAATATACCGTTCCTCGCAGCAGTGGTCGTGGGACACTGCAGGAGGAGGAGGATAGCCAGGCCCCACATTTTTTTACCCAGGACCATCCTTTTTGGGATGCCTGTTGACCAGGTGCATGGGAGGTACAGGTTTCCACCACTTATAATCCTAGAACTGGTCAGGGAGTGGGAGGATGACCTCACATCACCCACCCTGTGCTCCCAAGCACTGAGCCCCTTGGAAAAGGTGCTGAATGTACTGTACTTCTTGGCTACAAAGTCATTTCAGCTGACAAGTGCCATAGTTGGGGGTGTCTCACAGGCCACGCAGTTACGCTGACTACACCAGGTGTTGGCGATCATGACTGCACGCCCCTCAGTCCGCAGGCACATATACATGCCAGAACACCTGCAGAAACGCAGGCCGTCATCCAGGACTTTTGCGGGGTGGCACACTTCCCCAAAGTGCTAGGTGCCATTGATTGCACCCATGTGGCTCTACGTCCTCCCAGGGACAGTGAGCACATCTATCGAAACCGCAAGCACTGGCATCAACGTGCAGGTTGTATGTGATGCCAAGGGAATCATCACCTCAGCATATGCCAACTATCTGGGTTCCAGCCATGATAGTTTCATATTCCAAATGTCACCCCTAAACCGGGACCTGGAAGCTGGGAGGCATGGCAACACATGGCTAATTGGTGAGTACAAATGCCTCTGCACATGCATGCATGTTAGACACTGAGAAATGGGAAAACACTACTAATGACAACCATTATCACCTCCCCAGGGGACAGTGCCTACCCTCTGAGCACCTACATGATGACGCCAATACGGAACCCCACCACGCCACCCGAAGTAAGATACAACACAGCCCATATTGCAACCCGGGGCATAGTGGAGCGCAGATTCGGAGTGCTCAAGTCACGCTTTCGCTCCCTTGACCGCTCTGGTGGGCAGCTGCTATATGCACCCCCAGTAGTGTGCATGATCATAGTGGCAGCATGTGTCCTGCACAACGTTGCAACCTGGCGGGGCGTGCCAGTGGACATGGTGGTGCCCCCACATCCCCAACCACATACATGGCCACTGCGCATGGGCGGTGAAAGGGCATGTGGTGAGGCAGCCCGTACCCAGCTTGTGGAAAATGTCTTCACCTAAAATCCCACCCCTGCAGAGTGCACACATACCTGGCACATGACAATTTATGATGATGACAAAAGGGACAGTCAACTGTCACAACCATACCACCCTGAGATTGTTTACCTGGAAGTGCTACGTTGTGTGCATCCCTAGCTACTTAAACACACCCAATGCTGTGTCAGTAAAAGACACACATTCATGCAGCATGAAGGACTACCCCTTTGCAAAATACTACAGCCAAATAGTGGCATGTCACCCAAATCCTCCCTATCCCCATCTCAGCTACCCAACACACCATGGCATGGCATGCTATGTGAAAGCAACCAAATGAATGCACAACACATGACACAAGTGTCACAAAGTGCACTGTCCCAAATGGAAACAGGCCAGAGACAATTTCCTCTCACTAATGAAATAAAAAACAGCACACATGAACAAATGCTTACAAGCAAGACAAAACATTAGTACAGGATCCAACAGTGGCAACGTATGACAGTAAAAAATGAAAGTAGTGCAAGTGTCACAACCTGACAAAGGCAGCATATCGACCCCTTCCAACTGCTGTGTGTTGCTGGTAGGCAAATGTGGCAGTGTACTGCATACAACATGAACTGCATCTGCAATGGAGACGAGCTTGTTAAGACATGAAGAAGCTACATGTATATATGCAAAAAGTCCTGTATGTAATATTATATACAAATCAACCATGCAGTGGAGAAATCAAAACCAATCCCCACTAGGGATGTATACACAGTTTGGACTACAGACTGCCCACACAATTTATGAGTGCCCATTGCCTCTGTGTAAGTTACTGTCACTTGGTCACACCCTTTGCGAGCCCATGGAAAGGGGAAGCAGGAGGGGTGTGTGTGTTAGGAACCCAAGTTTCTAACCCAAAGACAGGACAAGCCTGCATATGCCCAGCTGGAATACACAGTGGATGCCTACGAGAGCCACACAAAGCAACACACTGTAACATGAATTCACAATCTGAAAGAAAATGGTTATGAACAAAAAGGTAAATGGAAATTAAATAAAGAAAAAGAAAAAGTAATTGAAAAGTAAACCAAATAAATAAAATAATAAAGTAAAAATCAGAATACAATTAAAATAAAAAGAATTCATGAAAATAAAAAAACAAATTAAAAATGAAAAGAAAATGAAAATAATAAATAGAAAAAAGAAGAAGAAAAAAAAGATAATAAATACATTAAATTCTAATTCTAATTTGCAATTCGGAATGAAATATGAAAAAAAAAATATATATATATATAAAATGGCCATGTGTCAACCGGGGGGCCGACCCAGGAGGGAGGAGGTACAGGGTGCACCCCAACACGCACATGCGTGGATGTTGAGAAAAAAAAAACCTCCATGGGCTCATGGCCTGCACGGCTACCCTACAGTGGGAGAACTGCCGTCGCTGTCATCACCCTCTAGTGGTACATAAGAAGGTGCGTGTGATATGGGAGGCAGGCCACACAAAGCCCTGGCATGCTCATCCATGGCAGCAAGCATGCGGGTCTGAAAGGTTTGGTTCTGCAGGATGATGGTACGGAGATCCCCATGCAGCACCTCACGGGTGGCATGCATTGCTGCCTGCAAGGCCTCGTGTGATGCCTGGATCTCCTCACGGGTTGCCTGGAGCTCAGCTGAGAGTGTGCTTGTTAGCTGCTCCAGCTGCTGTTCTGACCTTGTACTCTGGGACACCTCAAGTGCACCCAGAGTATCTCTGAGGGACATGTGTTCTAACCTCAGGGCATCCCTGTGGGCCTGTGACTCTGCAGATATGGCTGTGAGCAGAGTCTCCAGTCCAGCCCGTCGGTCCCTGTTGGACGCCAACATGTCCTCCCTGTGTGAGCGGCACATGGACTCTGTTGCCTGCTGCTAGAGATCCACCTGCCTGTCAGGGAGGAGAATGGAAGTGGCCACCCTATCCACGGCCTGAGCCATCCTCTCACACGATGCCCCCTGTTGAGCTGCAATAGTATACATGGAGTTCTCCCACACAGTATTGCCTGGTGGCGCACAGCCACTGCGTTGGCGGACACCACATCTGTTTGGGGCAAGATGATGCGCACCTTGCTGTGCTGGCACTGCCTGAGGCTGCAGGACTGCATTCCTGCTTTGATCTGCTGGCCCAGGAACAGCAGCAAATATAGTGGAGTGTGATGCTGCATCCGTAACCGCCACAGGAGGACTTTCCTACACTGAATGGCCCATAGAGGGCTCTACCCCCCGTGCAGGTGGGTTGGACAGAACAACATGCCTGCCAGAAACACTCTCCTGCGACAGAACATTTGTCTCAATGTCATATTCAGCACCTGAGGCATAGAGGTCTTCGGGGTACCCATAGACACCCGTGGACAGGATGGTCTGTAGGAGTAATGGATTTTCACCCACCACCCCACGTCCTCCACTGATGTCTGGTTGGGACTGTGAGTACTCCTTCCCCTGCGCCATCTCTCTTCCTCCTCAAGAGCATCTAGTGCCTCATCACCTGCAAAAACATAAAAGAAAAGTAATGAAGACAGGCATGAGCAGCACAGCCCACACACATAGGCATCACGATGTACACATCGAATACATAAATGACACATGTGACACATGACAATAACTCTGGCATGCATGCACTGGCAATGAAGTGGAAGGGGAGTGAAAAGGAGAGAGTGAGGACTTCAAGATGGAAAAGCAACACATGTGCTGCATGCTGCATAGCACCTGCATCACACATTAGCCTGCGAGTGGCATGGACAATCCACATACATGACACATGCCAGCACACAGAAGGCACTTAGCATAGCCATGGAAGATTTGACAAGGACACCCAGATGGTAGCAAAACAGTACTGTCACCCATCCATGTGAGATGGACATCATGAAATAGAACATGCAAAAGAGTGTGACAAAACATGCATGTGGCACACGCTGCAACATAGCCAGTGTTCACTAATACAGTGATGGCAGGCACATGGATACATCAATGTTTGGTCACTTGGACATGGAAGAAGCCAATTGTCATGTTGAACATTCAAACAGGGCCCGAAGTGATTGTGTGCAGGGCATGTGTAGGTGCACAATACTCGATCAGCCTGATTGATTAAATCATTCCCATAATAAGTAAAAGAAATGTGGGGCATTGTGGGGTGTAATCTATGTCTGAAGTATGTTAAATTTGGGGCAGAACGGCACAACAATGTGTGTTAATCATGCAAAGGATTCCATCAATCAGGCAGAATGAACAGGAAAACAGTCTGACCAATGTTGTGGCATGATGGCAGTTGAAGGGCAAATGCAGTAATCAGGTGCAAATGGTTAACTGTGGTCAGAAGGGATACTGTAAAACCCAAACCCAAGGGCAGGGGATGGTCTGGAGGCAACACATGGGTGACCCATAGCAGTCATGACTACACAGCCTCACCTGGCACTCAATCAGAACTCATCACCCAAGCAACATACACATGGTTTGCACACACATACATGCCCACTCACCGGACATTGCCTCAAGATCTGGTAGTTCTCCCACGCCTTGGATCTGATCCTCTGTGATGAAGCCTCCAGCGATTGACTCAAGTTCTGTGAGTCCTTCCTCCTCTGGGGTAGACCCACTGCCAGTCACCAGAGTAGAGGCATGATTGGAAGCCAGCTTGTTTTTTGCTCTGCGTTTGAGGTCATTACACCGCTTAGAGCAATCATCAGCTGTGCGCCTCACGAATCCAAGGGAATTAATCTGGTCCGCGATGCTCTGCCAGTGGGACCTACGTTGAGTAGTCGTAGTCTTGCACCCTGCAGTCAACAGCATTTTGCGGCCATGGGCCGACACGTAGCCCACAAGTGGGTCTAGTTCCACATCATTGAAACTCTGCTCCTTGAAGTGCCGGAGGGGGGAGCTGTGTCTGGGGTCCCAGCCTGTACTGCAAGAGCACCCTTCTTCCACTTGAGAGGTGGTGCGGTCCCCGAGTGGCTTACGCCAGTCTGGTCGGTAGGGGCTGAAGCGTAGGTTAACTGGGCACTGGAAGTAGCCAAAAGCATGATGACCAAAGGTCTCACCGGAGGCATTGGCTGCTGGGTGATGTTGGCAGGACCAACCTTGGTGTGATGGTCTTGGACCAACACTGTCCTGGCTGGGTGACTTGGAGCTGGGGTAGATTGCGCTGCAGCTGCCCCTGCAGCCTTCTCACCCTGGCTACTTGGGGCAACAGATGACATTGCTGCCCCAGATCCACTTGGCCTGGTGACAGCAGCTTTCACCGCCATACGTGGCTTTGACTTGGTGACATGGAAGTCGGCCTGTGAGTCATCCTGTGCCAGTTCGGTCAACAATATGGGCCGGGTTAACAAAGCCTGAGCTGGGATGGTGTCAGCTGCATCTCCCTGACCCATGGGGGAGGGGGGCATAGATGTCCCTGATTGGTCCTCCACACACTGGCCTGTTGGCCACCCTGCACATCCTGGCCACGTTCCCTACTGGGGACACCTCTTGGAGGTCGGCCACCTTTGCCTCCCTTACCACTTGGTCGCCTCCCAACCATGGCACTGATGTTATTGTGCAAATGGGAGGTGCAGTAAACAATTGTCCTGGGCAATTGGGGTGAAGGGGGAAGGGTACTAGATGGAATACGTACCCAAGTGCTCTAGCAAGGCTGTCTGTGACCCCTGGGGGAAGATGACGGGTCACGCAATGCTCAGGCACCCCGAAAACAATATTTAACATGCACGCGACCCCTGGTAGCCCACCTTGCGTGGAATAAAGAACCCGCACTATCCTGTGGCACTCAGAAACACAAAAATAAGCGTACGCATGGTACACATAGGCTACAATAACCTCTGAATGGGTACGCAACACACGGGGCAACCACAGTTGAAAAATATGCGCGTGACTCACCGTCTGCCTGGAAAAAGAACATGAAAAAGACGCAACACCCCCGCCAAAAGAAGAATTGAACGCTGTCTGAGTATACAAGGAGTACGAACTGGAACCGTTGTGAAGTAATCGCGTGTGAACCGACAAGAAGTACAAGAAACACCCACTCGCTCTCCACAAAAAGCACGTACAAGAAAATGGCGTCCTACGGTTACCTTTTAACCCAGCCCACAAATGTGACGTCACTTACGCACGTCCGCACTAAGGGCCTTTACTCTAATTACATGCAGTGACACCCGGTTGTGTAGTTTTTGCACGTGTACAATCACTATGCACCCGTGTGGAGGGAAACGCCCGTGTGCATTACGTCACCGATGCGCTTACGCGCTAAGGGCCTTTCCTCAAATTACACGCTGTCGTGCAGTTTTTTCACATGTCAAATCACTCCGTATCAAGCTGGCCATGCAACAACACACGGAAGACCACGCTTCTGCCCAGAAGGCCATTTTCCTGCCCCCCAGAACCCCGAGCCCGCTCCCACCTGCCATCTGCTGCTGCCTGCCTGCCGGTCTGCCTTACCAACCTCCAGATAAGGGTCCTGGAATGTATACGCCCAGTGCTCCACCTCCAGGTCCTTGAGAGGCAGACCCGTCTGGAGTCGAGCGGTAAGTGTCCATGAGTACTGATTGGACGCAGTGCATGTTGAGGTCTGCCAGTAGTGTGCAGGTTGGACATATGTCTTGAAAGGCCCATGTATGGATGTGTATGTCAGGGACATGAGCCTGCCGCATGTGAGTCCAGTCATGTGTGAGGCACATCAATGGTGTTTGTGTTCAAATGCATAATGGCCAAATACATGTGGGGGTGCACACATGTATACATTTCTGTGTATGTACTATGGCATGGTTGGGGTGTGACACATGGATGCTGGTTCCACCTTCATGTACGTGCACGATGTACGTATGTGTGTGTGTGTGTATTTGACATGTGTGCCACTGTGATACACCATGGATGCATGTGACACCGACATGCAGGAGGCTGATTGGCAGATGTGACATAGTTGACGATGATTTCACTGTGACAGGTGGTGGAGATGTACAGATGCATGTATGTATGGTGGCGTGTGTGCATGTGTTCAGCACTCCCCGTGTTGCATGTGACGTCAGGCTAACCTTCAAATGCTCATGCTGTTGTATGTGTATGGATGGTGCTGCCTGCTGCAACATTCCTGTTAATTTGTGCATTTGTGTGTGTTCAAATGATATGTGTGTTGGGGAGTGTGATGCCATCTGTGAAGTTTGACACTGCCACTCATGTACAACCATCATGTGTGTATCAGACCATTGTACAGTGCCCTGATGCCTTTGTTCTGTCTTTCCCTGTCTGAAGCGTCAACTGATGAAGAGGGCAGAGGCGGTGCTGTAGAGCACAGTGGCATGGATCCCACCACCAGCCGCAGACACAAGGCCCAGCTCCCCTCCAGGGTTGTCATCTCTTCGGGGAGTGAGGAGTCTGGTGCCGCGCCTGTGGCCGCAGCTGCAGAGGGTAGGTCCAAGAGGTGGAGGTCGGAGGTGGACTCCTCGGCAGCAGAAGGGCCAGCTGAGACCCCACAAGGGCCCATGGAGTCAATCAAGTTGGTGCGGGGTTTGGTTGAGGAGGAGGCCGTGGAAGGCCCATGCACAGGGCCTGGAGGGGGGCATTCCACTAGTGCTAGTGGTGCAGTCCAGGGCCAGGGACAGGAGGCAGAACAGGCCGCCGCGGAGGTGCCTGTGTGTAATCCTGTACCCGATCCAATGACTCCATCATCCCGCACCAGCAGGGATGCCTTCGTCCAGACCCGTTTTCAGGGAGGGGATGCACGAACAACAACAGGCCTTCCTCTCCCTGCAGACATGGCTATCCGGGACCGGGTTGAGCCTGTCCTGGCTGGGGTGGCGTTGTGTCAACGTGGCATTCAGGATGACGTGCAGGGTTCTCGTGTGGACAATGCATGTCATTTTGAATGCCTCATTGACAGCATCGACCTACTAGGACAGGTCAGCAGTGCTGGGTCCCTCCGTGTGCTGGAACTTCTATCGACCCCCTCCTCAACTGAACCCCCTATGCACCAGTCGTCCTCCGTGCCATCTTCCTGCCCAGGTATCACCTGGGCACCCTGTGGAGCTGGCCCTGACCCAGCAGCCAGGCTGGTGGAGGACACATCGCTGCCACAGTCGGGAGGTCCAGCAGAGGTGGCCACCCCAACAACTGGACCCCAGCAGGAGAAGGACGTGCAGGCATGGACAGGCAGGGCACATGCACGGCAGCAGCAGGCTCAAGGTGGGAGCAATGATGGCTCAGGCCGAGGAGGACCCTGGATTGGGTGTGTCTTCCGTGTGGCAGCGGTTGGGCCAGCAAATACATGCGGAGTGGCGGCGGGCGGAAGAGGCACGGCTCACTATGGTCAGGGTGGAGAACTCCATGCTCAGGACGTTGAGGCAGGCTGAGTGTCTCGAGGCAACTCACAGGGAGTTGGAGGAGGCCATTTCTGCATCCCTACGAGACCTCAGGGCCAGGGAAGAGGCCCACCTCCAGGACGTTGAAGAGGAGTTCAATGATGCCCTGACTCGGGACATCAACAAGTGAGCCATTGGACTTGCCCGCCGCCTTTGTGTACTACATAGTTCTTTAGGGTTAGGTTTCATTTGTTTTTTCTTTATTTTGGAGTTCATGGACTTTGCTCCACTTTATGTACATAGTTATTTTTTGGGGATTTTTGGTAGGTTTCCTTTTGTTTGGGCATCATGGACCCGTTGGACTTTCACTGTATATAGTTCCACACTTGTCCATACTTTAGTTATTTTGTCAACCCATGGATCAATGTTTTTTTAAAAATGTTTCATGTACTTTATTTGTACATTTGAAATGGAGAAATTCCGTTTTTCCCTCTTGTGGATTTTTGGTTTACATTGGATTTCTTTTTATTTTGGATTTCATCATTTCTTCATTTAAAGGTTTGATGTTTCATGATGTTTTTTCTTTGCATATTTTAATACAATTCATATTTCTTCATTATTGGTGTTGTGTACTCTCTTTGGTTTTGTGCATGTCTCAATGAGCATTGCCTCAGTCATGTGTTGCCACTGTTGTACTTTTATGCATGGCCATGGTGGTTATTTTGAGGCTCTCATGGCATGGGTACTTTGGGAGTGGGTGCAGTGGATGGTTGCGTGCTTGTACTGGGGGGCTGAGAGATTTGTGTGGGCATTAGGCCCATGGGTCTCTTTTGTTAGAAGATGGTGTTTGGTGGGCCACGTATCGGGGCCTGCTGGCAGGTGCCCGTCAATGGTGGGTGGGTGGTGGGGGACATGAGTCGGGGCCTGCTGGCAGGTGCCCGCCAATGGTGGGTGGCTGCTCGGGATACATGAGTCGGGGCTTGCTGGCAGGTGCCTGTCAATGGTGGACATGAGTCGGGGCTCACAAGTGTGCTCACAAGTGCATGGTGCCATGTGGGCTGCCTGCAGGGTATGGTCAGGGGTGTAGAGTAGCCCACTGTGGTGTGGGCTACCTGCAGGGCATGGTCAGGGGTGTAGGGTAGCCCACTGTGGTGTGGGCTGCCTGCATGGGATGGGTAGGGGGAAAGGGCATACCCGGGAGGGGCCTCAATGCCAAATTGCATGTAAAACTCCCTGCACACCCCCGAAATACACGTACCCCGCTCTTGCCAGGCCTATCACGTGTGAAACTTCCCGCGCACCCCTGAAATACACATACCCCGCTCTCGCCAGGCCTATCGCGTGTGAAACTTCCCGCGGACCCCCGAAATACACGTACCCCGCTCTCACCAGGACTATCGCGTGTGAAACTTCCCGCGCACCCCCGAAATACACGTACCCCGCTCTTGCCAGGCCTATCGCGTGTGAAACTTCCCACGCACCCCTGAAATACACATACCCTACTCTCGCCAGGACTATCGCGTGTAAAACTTCCTGCGCACCGCCGAAATACACGTACCCCACTCTCGCCAGGCCTATCACGGGTGAAACTTCCCATGCACCCCCGAAATACACGTACCCCGCTCTCGCCAGGACTATCGCATGTGAAACTTCCCGCGCACTGCCGAAATACATGTACCCCGCTCTCGCCCGGACTATCGCGTGTGAAACTTCCCACGCACCCCCGAAATACACGTACCCCGCTCTCGCCAGGACTATCGCATGTGAAACTTCCCGTGCACCGCCGAAATACATGTACCCCGCTCTCGCCCGGACTATCGCGTGTGAAACTTCCCAGGCACCCCCGAAATACACGTACCCCACTCTCGCCAGGCCTAGCACATGTGAAACTTCATGCGCACCCACAAAATACACGTACCCGCTCTCATCAGGACAATCGCATGTGAAACTTCCTGCGCACCCCCGAAATACACGTACCCCGATCAACCAAGGCCTATCGCGTTTGCAACTCCCCGCATAAACCCAGAATACACGCAGGCACCCCATCCACCCTGGGCATGCCCCACAGGCAAGGCAGCCCACTCACCCTCCCCATGCCCCGCAGGCAGGCCATCCACCCTGGGCATGCCCCACAGGCAGCCCACACCACAGGGGGTACTTTTTCGATGCAATTTACCAGGCGCAAGCAGGGTACGCGTATTCCGAGGGGTGTGCGAGTACATTTTCACATGTTTTGGCTGCCGTGAGCGGGGTACGCGTAGTATTTTCATGCGATTACAGTGTAGCGGCCCTGTATGCTGGTCCAGGGTTAGCGCGGCCCTTTGCACAGCATTGGGGATTTCAATGGCTTTTCCTTGTGCAAGGGGCATTCTTGGGGGCGTAACTGGTGCTGCGGGATGTTCGCTGCGCTAGCGCTCAAAATGGCTTGGAAAATCCCAGAATATGCAGTGCGCCAGAATGCTGTTTAGCGCGCACGCTGGTGCACGCTCCCTCTCTGCGCTGCTCGCGTGCACTGCCTCTGTGCTGAAATCTATAAATGACCCCCTGTGTGTTGTGGCGGGAATGAGAAAGGGCAGGGGAAGTGAGGAGGCCATCCGGGAAGTGGGGTGAGCTGGAACAGTTGAGTGGTGCACTTGGTAAGGACTTTGGCGGGCAATAAAGCTCTGTTTTATTTTGCCCGTTTTTCTCAGCTATAAAACTACATGTAACCAGGGCTATCTGTAGTACATACACTGGAAATAGGCATCTGTGACTCCCATTCATGCAGTAATGAGTACAGAACCTGCTTAGCTTGAAAGCGATGAAGGGGCAGGCCCCCTGAGGCCATGTGCCTAATAAATGAGCACAAGTTACAAGACCACGTAGAGCAACGTGGCCTGAGGGGGCCAGCCCCTTACTCACTTTCAAGCTAAGCAGGGTAGGTTGCGGTTACTGCATGGATGTGAGAAGGTCCACCGTCCTGGGTGCCTTGTGTTTTCTTAATTTTAAATATCTCATAACACACTAAGATACATGTGACATCCACATTATTTTTGTTTGAACCGTGCAACTATTAGTCCTTGAAAGTATTGCATTCTAAAGGTGAAGCTGTCATGGCCCACATTAAAAGAGCTTCTATCTCTGGGTAAGTAGCTGTGAATACATGGAGAATTGCAAATCCAGCTTGCACATGCAGGGCAAACTAGAATAACCTTTTGTTATATATATGCCCCAATATAGTTTAAAGATCTCTATGTTCCCATTGAACTTAGAGCTCTGAGAGACCACTTGTTTGCCTTTTGCAGAATTGCATTCTGGTATTTGTAGTCTCCCACTCAAGACAGGGGTAATAATGCCACAATTGTTCACTTTTGCCTAACACAGTTCTATAAGGAGTTATATATTTGAATGGCACTCTGGTATGTGTACTTTTCAAGTTATCTTTATAAAGCAGAGTATTGTTGGAAGCCAGACATGGGGGTGAGGAGGGGAAATGATGAGAGGGCAAATAAGTCATGAGTGTTTGGCCAGGATATGGCAGGAGAGGGTGCAATCCTGGACACTGGTGCAGGTATTTTCCCCTGATTGTGGCTGATTTTCAGGACTCAGGTACAGGACACATGCTAGTGGACAACGTAACTTTTTTTCAGAGGGCAGACCGACCCCTTGTTTTTTTGAGGTTGGCAAGCTTGCTCTACTATTTGGCTACTGGGATTTTACTAAGGGTGTCATGTTCACAGTGCAGACGCTTACCCACAGGACCACAAGCACATGTTTTGTATTGGAATGTTGTTTTCCAGTGAATATTTCACTACAGCCTGGTGGGTTCAAAAGGTGAGCAACTTTTATACTTTGCCAGAATATTTATTGGAACATTTCCTCTCTCGGTTATTTTTTTGGTGTTCATTACTTTTTTTAAAGGTCCAATGCTATTTTGTCTTGTGCACTTTCTTCGAAGGAAAGGTCAATTGAACTACATTTGATATATTACTTTAAGATATATGTTCACTTACTGTGCATGTATTCATTGGTGCCAGCTTTTGATTTTTGCTATGGGGCAAAAGTACCTGGGCATGTTTCATTTTTGCAGCCGGTCATTTTTTTCTCCCTTTTCTATGCTGCCTAAATGTAGCTAGTTAGGGTTGTGCAATGTATCACAACAGCCACCAAGAGACCAGCCATACAATAAAGGGCTTGTAGCACACTGCTTCACCAAAGTGTGTGACCCTTGAGAAATAATTTAATCTCATTGCATATTGCATAAAAGAAGAAGAGTTCCCAGAGCCTGACATCTTTTATACATACCAATATCACTGTCAAAACAGGTCAAAATCAGTATGCGATTGATGAACATCTTTGAGCTATCGGTTGCAAGAGTTTTGAAATATAGAGTGGGCACAGCTGAAGGCTGTGCCCATTGGTAATGGCGTAAAGCTATGCCTAGCCGTCTGAAAGTGTTCAAAATGGACAAAGGGCACGGACAAAGGCCATGGCTAGTGGTCTAGTAGTGTTTTAAAATGGACAGTGGGCATGGCTGAAAACCTTGGCTAGTGGTAGGGTAGTGTTCTAAAATGTACAGTGGGCATGGCCGAAGGCTGTGACAACAGGCCAGGGCAGATAACATCTATGGAATAGCAAAACCCTTGAAATTCTAGAAAATAACTTAGGTTGCAGGGACGTTAAGGTGAGAACTTAACGAAACAAAGCCCCTGAAATTCAACTGAAGCCACCTTAACTTCATGCCCAGTGTTGTGCAGCCTATGACCACAAAACCGAACTGATGATTTTTGGCACGCAACAGGCCAGATCCAAGTTAGGGACAGAATACCAGACTTTTAATATCAAACAGGCTAAAATCCCAGTGGTGCTCCACGTAAAAACCCTAGGGATGGTTGTGGAAGCATCAGTAGGATCCGAGGCTCAGGTTAACTACCTGCAGAAAAACCATGCCTACTACATGCGTCTCATGGGAGCCATAAGGCCATTTATTAATGAAGCGTATGCAGCAGGTCATTCTGTCACGCCTTGACTACGGTAACGCCTTACTGATAGGAGCCACGAAGAAGGAAATACAAAAGTGTCAGGGCATGGAAAATGATGCAGTTCGAGCTACCAAGAGAATCAAAAAAAGGGAGCATGTGGCTATGGGGAGAAGATCCCTTCACTGGCTAAGAGTGGAAGAGAGAGTACGAGGCTATGACCATAGTTCACAGATGTCTGTATGGAGAAGCCCCGAGATATTTTAAGAAGCAATTTTCTTTGTACCTGCCTCAAAGACACCTTTGATCAGAGGATAAGGCTTTTTAAAATATTCCTAGAGCTAAACTTGTGCAAGGGCGGGGAAAATCTTTCCCAGTGAAGGCATCAAAATGCTGGAACGAATTGCCACTAACTCTACGACTAGAGTTTCCGGAAATCGTTGAAAACCCACCTCTTCCAATGATAATCTCATTATCTTTCCACAGACCGCCTTCTACAGCATATAATAATATGCGCCCTGATGCCTTTCGAGTTATCGGCGCGTTATAAATAAACACATAACATAACATAACATACAGATGACACCCCTGATGACATCACTGGTGATATCACTAATTACATCTATTACATAACTGATGCAATCACTGGAGATATCACTGGTGATATCACTGCTTACGTGATATGTAACACCACTGATTACATCTGTGATGGAATCAGACGTAATTTCATGTATTATTTAGCTAGTAAAAGCTTTGATTAACTAAATAACTTAGGCCGTGGCCTTTGCCATGGCCAAGGCTCTGGACAAAGTGCATGGCCAAAAGCCGTGGCCAGTGGCTGGTTAGTGTTGTACAATATACAGTGAGCATGGCCGAAGGCAGTAGCCACTGTCCATGGCTGAAGGCCATAGTTAGTGGCCTCGTAATATGTTGCAATGTACAGAGGGCACGGCTGAATGCTCAGACCACTGCCTACGGCCAAAAGTCATGGCTAGTGGCTAATGGGTGTTGTAAAATATACAGTCAGCACGGCCAAAGTCTGTGGCCACTGGACATGGCCGAAGGCCATGGCAACACGTCCATTAATGTTTGAAAAGGTACAGTGAGAAAATGTACAGTGAGCATGGCCCAAGTCTGTGGACACAAGCCATGGCTGGAGGCCCTGGCTTCTACCCCTTAATGTGTTATACTTGTGAGCTTAGTGCCCTTTAGTTAACGTGCATGCAATGATGGATCACACAGAATAACTCTGAATCCAAATAACTGAACCAACTCAGGAAGGTGGCAAAGTTCCATTTTATTAACAATTATCTAAACCAGGGAGTTACAACGAACATCAACTGATTTCTCTCAGCAATCTTTTCACAAAACAAAGGTTATATATCAAAAATACATCAGAGATGATGTCATACTACGTGGCAAATAATTAGAAACCTACTAGAAATCGGGGTTGACTTAAGGCGAACATCTAAGTATATTATATATAGGAATTAGGATTGTAATTGGCAGCCCACTGTCAGGTGGACAATATATGCCTACCTCTCAAATATGGCTTCTTCGGGAACATGAGATACTTGGTTCCTTGTTTGTTTTCAAACTATAAGGTCCTTCGTTATATGGAGCATTACAATTGGTTGGCATGTGTGTGCCAGTCTAGAAAAGTTGGTTCACTTAGCAGCACCTAAGCCCAGACCCAGGTGCAAGGAGATGGGGCCTGTCTCTACCTCCCCACCCAATTAGCCCAACATCTCTCATCGCAGAAGGCTTCTGCCATGAAGATTGTCTTTGAACTTGGCCTTGCAAAGTATCCTTTTCTCTGAGAATACACAGAAGTGAGGGCACTTGCTAACATGTTCTAGGACTCCAAGTTTGAACTCTATTTTCATCCTTGGCTTACGTTATAGGTGACCACGATTTGGTCAATTTTACAGGTTTTAAATGTCTTAAAAGAATTAAACTTGGCACTCTTGGTGTTCTTTCTTTGCACCTTAACAAGGGATGATTCATCCTGTGTACGTTTGTTCCTTTGCAGAATAGATAGCTGACCTTGGCTCATTCAGTCTTGACTCCAAGCCCGACAGCCTCGCCATGCAGCTCCACGATTCAGCTTATTCTTGCTGCAACATAGTTTTCTCTTCCCTCTTCATGGATCCTGACTTACTAAATTCATGATACCGATGTCCAGCTTCTATACAATGGTGGCTTCCCCTGCATTCTATTCACTCTGTATAGCCAGCTTCTATGAAGACTTAAGGCCTTATCACGAGTTTGGCGGTAATCCTTAAATCCGGCAGTAGCGCTATTATCGCCAGATTTAAGGGTCCACCAAATCAGGGCTTCGGTGGATTTCTCCCCAGCTCTGAGCTGGGGGGAAATCTGCAGAAAATTCGCGCTATTACCGCCGGCGAGAAATCCGCCGGTGGTAAGAGCGCGAAAATTACCCATTGAGCCCAACGGGGAATGGGGAATTTCCGAATGGGCTCAGTGGGGAATGGGCACTACCCGTTCCGTCAAACCCGTGATCCTGCGCTATTAGCACCGGGTGGTTTGGCAGTAGGGCTATTAACGCTGGCACTAATAGCGCCAGCGTTACCGCCCAACTTGTGATGAGGCCCTTAGTCTACTTGCATTTCAGCATCTGTACAGTTATTGAACGGTTGATTCTCTGCAGCACTTTGTGCACGTGTAATGTTCTTTTTTGTATTTAAAGTTCACTTGATTCTTTACTTCATCATTAGTCACCTTCAGGATCTATAGATCCTCTTTAGTCAGTATCCCGAGGCATCGTTCATACTCTCTTGTGACATCACAGACTTCTTTTCTTTGCTCTTTTTCATATTCCTTCAGGGGTTTCTTCTCTCAAATTGTCATCTCTTCGGGGATACATTCAATATGGTTGTCTCAATGTGTATCTCCTTTCGAACATACGTTGCAGTGTTGGCACAACTACTGGTGTCAAACACAGCACAATCTCAGGCTTCCAACATATATGAGGTAGGGGGGCGGGGTTTCCTCCAGAGGCATGCAGCTTCTCCTCTACACTGGGGGGATGGCCAAAGGGCATGGCTACTGGCCATGGCTGAAGGCCATGGCTAGTGGCCCATTAATGTGCTAACAGATACAGTGGGCATGGCCAAAGGTCATGGCTAGTGTCCAGTTACTGTTGTAAAATATACAGTGGGCACAGCCGAAAGCTGTGGCCACTGACCATGCATGGCCTTTGGCGATGGCTAGTGACCCCTTAATGTGTTCAAATATACAATGGGTATAGCTGAAAGCTGTGGCCACTGACCATGGCCGAAGGCCAGGCCAGTGGACCCTTAATGTGTTAAACTATACAGTGCGCACGGCCAAAGGCTGTGGGCACTGGCCATAGCTGGTTAGTGTTGTAATCTAATCAGAGATTTCAAAGGTGTTATCATAGACAATGTAATTAGTGATGTCACCAGTGATGTCATTGCTGATGTTATCTGTGATGTCATAGCTTGCGCAACAGGGGGCACAAAGTGAAGGTGGTTTTAGCTAAATTTCAGGGATTTAGTTGTGTTAAGCAGTTCTTCTCTAGTGTACACATGCATGCACTTGCTATGTTTGATACAATGTGAGGGGTGAACTTAAACACACAATAATAATCCTCTTATCTGCTTGCACTATCTTTGGAACCTCACTGGGACATTTACAAAAAATCCTCCACCAATCTCTTCATCAGGATCTGTCATTCCCATACAACTCACTAAGAATGTAATGCTGGTGGTTCCTCCATGTAAGTTTCCTCATCACTGACAGGTGAAATGTTCACAATATGGGACAATGGGCCTCATTATAAGGCTGCCAGTCCGTTAACAACAGTATTGCTAACCTTGCCAGTACTGTTGTTACCGGGCCGGCAAGCTATGAGGTCTGCTCGCGGGAGCCTTTTCGCCTGCCAGGTATGACCTGGCGGGAGGACCGGCACCCGCGAGCAAACCATATTGAATGCACCGGCACAATTCACGAATGTTGCCAGTGCATCCGGCCTCCCCATTCCCATTGAGCCCTATGCGGCTCGAATGGGAATGGGGAGCATTTTTTCAATTGCAAATGTGCAATTAACGGGTCCGCCGGGGCTGTAATGCCCCGGTAATTGCACATTTCCGGGTGCCCGAAATAAATGACTCCAGTGGCAACCGTGCCACTACCACTGGAGTCATAATGAAGCCCATTGACAAATTGTCCGTTATGTACAGATTATAGAGCATGCAACATGCAATGACAATGAACGCAAACTTCTGCAGTGCATACATCTGGACACAGCCGTTTCTCAGACGGCAGGAGAACCTTGCTTCGAGGAGTCTAAATGTCTGTTGAATAATGTTGTCTTTGAAGATGTGGGCTTCATTGTACTGCCTCTCCTCTGGCCTCTGAGGGTTTATGCACGGCAGCAGGGGAAATTCAGCATCACCTTTCTGGTAGTGAATAACTTGTGAATGCTTCCGGTAGTCCTATTTTATATACATGACACATGTATGGTCAAGAGGGTGGAGTGCAAGTTGGTGGATATACATGACACATGTATGTTCAAGTGGGTGGAGTGCATGGCGACTAGAGCTAGGTGATGGTCTTGTTTCTCTAGCACAGTGCATAGCACCTGTTCACAATCTGAAACAGGAACCAGTCCCTGTGCCTAACACCTCTCAACAGGCACATGATGTGTTTAACCCTCCAACACCCACTCCCTGTGCTTGACGCCCCCAAGAGACACTCTTTGTGCTCACCGCACAACAGGTACTTCCTGTGTTTACAGGATTAACCCTCCCCAACAGACCATTTCCGATCCGTAATCCCACTCAACGTGCACTCCCTCATTCAGCTTACCTAAGAGTAACACTGGTTGACCCCTCTATTTGGCCATGTATGCTGATAGGGTACTATTGCACAGTGCCATTGAATCGGTTATGGAACCTTGGTACTGGTACAGCTGTGGGTTTCACGGGATCTGTGAGGCAATTAGGATTCATGTGGACACGCTGACCTGGGGTATGTGTGGCCTGAGCACACATGTCTGTCGCCTGATTGCTTCATTCTTCCTGCCCTCAAGCAGTAGGTAAAGCTACCCATGGCACATCGGCAGTTCTCCGCCAGCCTGCAGGGTTGTGTGTTTGGTGGGTTTTAGGTGGGTCTTTGGGCGCTTTTGTCTTTTTTTGGTTAACGACAGGCACCCATTTTTTTTCCTCATCTGACAGCCATTACTGCCTCCTTTTTGCAGCTGAAGGTGTTTCTTGTGTTATTTTACCCAGTATCTAAAGTTGGATTCATGCAGTATATACTGCATCCAATATTTCAGTCTCAGCAGCCGCTATTTTCAGCATGCAGTGTTCCGCAGTTACCACATGCATTGTGTCAGCACAAATCACATCCAGAGTTTTTACGTGGAGCTCACAATTGTGTGGAATGGTAATACATCCAATATTCTAAAACAAGGGGCCTCATCACGAGTTGGGCTGTAGCCCTTAAATGCGGTGGTTTTGGTATTACTGCCACATTTAAGAGCTGGTCCTATCACGAGTTGGGTGCTAAATCGGCTGTTTTGCCTGCAGCTTTTTTCTGGAGGTGAAAATCCCTGTTTCGGCGGTATTACAGCCGGCTGTATTAGCCCACAGTATTAGCATCGAAACTTCCCCATTGGAACCAATGGACCCAATCAGGAATGGGGATTTACCATTAAGGCTCAAACCGTGATCCGGTGGTAATACCACCGGGCTGGTCGGCGATAGGGCTATTACAGTTGGCGGTATTACAGCCTGGAATACAGCCCAACTCGTGATGAAGCCCTAGATATTTTACCAATACCACCAAACTCGTAATGATGCTCAAATTGTTAGCTAGTAAATTTGGTTTAGCGAAAATTATAACTTAGCGCAATGCTGCACATTGTATTTTACTACGATTAAGGAACCAGCTTGTGGAATCAACGAAAGACAATGATGTAATTGTACTTGCGAAATGAATGGACTTTTCCTACTGTGTTCCAAATACTTAGTGACTCGACATATGGAGACAGCCGTGCTTTGCGACTAGAATGTTTAGGCTAGCTCCAGTCAAAGAAGCCTTCCATTAAGACCTCTCCTCCCTGGAGAATTTAAAGATCCAGCAGCGCTCGCTCATGATTAAAAGGCTGCACGTTACTGTGTACAGAATGTGCCAGTCTCTTAAAAGCATGTCATTAGAAGAAGTGCAGCGTGATAATGCACTACAACATGTCAATTACTTCGTACATCAAAAGGCTTAGGGCAGTGTAATCTGGGTATAATGCTGTTTACAATTGAGGGCAGAGTCAAGGGGAGCGTTTACGGTCCCCATGACAGGAGAAGAGATATACCATCATTTACAGGTGAGAAGTGTGACTCAGGAAGCTAATTAAGAGTGTCTAGACGATTTTTGAGAGGGGGGACTCTTTACACGGGGGACATTAAAGGCAATGCACTGCTTCTGAGCTGGCTGGTGCTCCTGCTCCTCGGCGATTCGATTCCTTTTTGAAGGACAGCTTGAGTGAGGCCATATGTTCCAATGTCCTCCCTAAGCCACTGACACCAGTGTTAAGCTGGCCCAACCTACACTCCTGGAATGAACTCATTAATCAACGGGGACCTATGTGTGGAAACAGAACACCTACATTGACAAATAAAAGAAAGAAAGAACGTTCAATCACAGATATCCATGATTTATGGTCTAAGACATACTTTTTGGTGGTGGCGCAGTAGCATAACCCACAACATAGAAATAAAGCAAATTAGTATGGATGGCTTACATTGAAAAGGCAACGCAGTCCTTATCATGTGTGCCAGATTATGACATGCCATATGCTGTTCATACTGGGTGACTGCTTTTTCTCACTTCCCACCTTACGATGTGGGAGAAAGAAAAAAACTCCAAAAGCTTGCCTTCTAAAGAGTGAGATATAGTTTTATTCTGCCCCGTGCTTCACTCTCCATTTAAAACTCATGGTTTGAAAAGGCCACACTGAAAATGTCTTCCACGTCCCTAGTCTGCCCCTACTGTGCGTGCACGAACAAGACAAGGCATGGGGTCATCACGGACACACACCTTCTCTCTAGATGTCTTTGCTGTGCTTACACGGCCCTGTCCAACTCCTGGTTGCGGTTGTCAATGGCAGAGGAAGTGGGGAGGCAAGTGGAGCATCAAGAAGCTATGCTGAAGCATTGCTGCACTCAGCCAGACCCAATTCCTCCAGGAAGTGTGAGTCTCCAGTAAATCTCAGAGAAGATCCACTCTTTTCCCGCAGCTGACTCCTCTCTCTTGCTGGTGCATGAACGTCCTTTGCTGCAGTTTTGATACACTACCGCCGCACCTCCCACCTCTTTGCTTCTGCTATTGTGTCAGTTAGGGTGGTTTCAGGCTGCAGGGAGCATCCACATTTTATGAAAATAATCTATGCTAGCACATTGAAGGGGGTAGCCAGCCAATCAGGAAGCTTGGAAAACGGGCTATATTCACTCGTTTAAGCCCACATTCTAAGCAGCATATGCTGTGCTATTGGTGGCGCCCCGCATTCCCTGTCATTACCCTAGTAA
Source organism: Ambystoma mexicanum (assembly GCF_040938575.1). Classification (NCBI taxonomy): domain Eukaryota; kingdom Metazoa; phylum Chordata; class Amphibia; order Caudata; family Ambystomatidae; genus Ambystoma; species Ambystoma mexicanum. The sequence goes on from NC_090925.1 coordinate 1,184,372,319, forward strand.
CTCACACGTGGTTTGATTAACGTAGGAAAAAGAAAACAGACCTTACCCAGAGCCGTTGTATGTATAAAGTCCTGCTTCTTTGTTCATGACTTTCTGGTCATTAATAAAGAAAACAGACTTCATGAGTTCTGCAGCTTTGTGAAGCTGTTGCGTAATGTCAGTTTAAAAAAACAAAAAGTTAAAGCACCCTTAGCATCCGCGTGTCAATGACTTGGGTGCTCATGGTGATATAACCCTTGTGGGTGGGCCGACCCATCCGGTAATGACACCTCGGGTCCTATCGTCTCAGTATAATAGTATAATACAAGATAGCCCACAGCATATTGCGTTAAACTGTAAAAAGCTTTAGAATTCTACTTTGTTTTGGCATAAATAATGGGGTATATAGCGTGTGGGCACTGCAGAATTGGAGTGTAGTGTATTATGGGATATAATATACTATATTATTAACAGCTAAACTAAAATAATTATATTAGAAACTTCCATACATTAATTGTGTCTCTAGCAAATGGCAGTGTCATGCAGAATATTAGAGCTGCACTATTGATTTTAATACATACTGTAGTAAAAGGATTCAAACATGCAGTATTTGTACAGTATTTGTACAGTATATTTGTATCTTTGGCAGTGTTCATATTAGACTGTGGTTGGCTCATGCTCAGTGCATTCCCCTCCAGAACGATGCAAAATCACAGGTTCACAATCCAACTTGGACCGACTCAGCCCTTCATCTTTTTGAGGTCGACTAATTGATTACTACGATTGGCTTACAGCAAGGACACTGATTATTGTAGTGCTTAGACATGGTTTGCATGAATAACTTCAGCTCTCACAAGATTAATATCACTTAAAATTCATATGTGTGTAATAATTGCTCTTCTTCCAATATCCTTGCTCATAAATAAGTCCCTGTACTGTGAAAACATCTGGTGCCTTGTTACATGAAGCCACTGGACTGAGAGATTCCCACTGGGTCAATTGTAAAGTGGATGGTGAGGGCTGCGTTAGGGCCCAAAATGATTGCTGTTCTAAGTAGTGTGTGTAAAGCCCAGTTTTAAAAAAAAACACATACTTTCCAACATTCCTTCTCTACATTTAAATGTCCTTGAAATTTCGCCAAATGTGGCACATGCGTTCCACTGTGGCCAGATCAGCTGCTTACTAAATTAGGGGACCTTTAATGGACTATGTCAAAAATCCCATCGGAACATCTTTCTCTTGTTCCTCTGTGAAGTGCCATGTACCCTAATGGAGTATCCACATTGTATTATTTTGCTGTATTTGACAGTGTGTTGTAGTACGATATAAACATTGGAGTTGCAGTTCCAATTCAAAATGTGTATAAATACAACTTCTGCAAGCACCTTTATTTTAGGGAGAAATCAATCGATCTGGGGTTACGGGGTAGTCTGGGTGGAGAGTAAAATCGCCATGAAGTCTATTTTCATAGCTTATCATTGTTTTTTGAAACCTTTTGTATGAGGGTGCATGGCATTAATCATCCTTCAATTCGACATCCCCATAGCATCTGTCAGCTCACGATGTTAGATCTAATATGGCACAGCACCTCTACGTTTGTTCAATAATTTTAAAGTCTGTGTCCAACAAAGTCATTTTTAAACGAAAAGGTCGTAAGATAATGATACTGCTCCCAGATGTTTGTAAATACTGTTGACGCATATGTGCTTGAAGCAGAACATAGAACAGCACTTAAAACACTTCATTTATGTATTCATTTAGAGGGAGGAACAATGCTCTTCTGATTACAAAGAAAACATTCGATGGATAAGAAATCCGATCTGAAGGGAAGTACTGAGCCTCGTACAATGGGGTGATTTTGAGTGACATTCTGACCAGATTGCGGAGACAAGTAAATGGAACAGTCATGGGGACAATACAGAGGTGAACATACGTATATTGCAACTAACATTAGATAGGTAGGCGGTACTGCCAGCTGTGTTAGGGATGTGGCCGTGATGGATGAAGTGCTAGAGTGGCGGTGGAGAAAGTTAGGGGCAGAGGCAGGTTAGAGGTGAGGGAACAAATGTTAGCTAGAAGGCAGATGAGAGGTAGGTTAAGAGGGTAACTCAGAGGTGAGGGGGTAGGCTTTTAGCTTGGTTTTGAACAAATTTGCGTGGCTTGTTTCTCGTACATCTGGGGGAAGAGAATTCTATGGTAGTGGGGCAATAAGAGAGAAAGAGCAGAAGTGAGAGGAAGCTTATCAGCGTGAGGTGTACCAAGGGTAGTCAAGGAGGAAGAGCGGAGATTACGAGAAGGCTTATGGAGTTCGATAGAGGAGGATAGATATGGTGGTGCCTTAACGTGGAAAGATTTGTGAACCAGGAGAAAACATTTAAATCTGGCCTTGTTTTGCATCATCAGCTTTCCAGCATGGTGACGGTACGAGGAAGTACCAATGTGGGAACACAGAGAGACTCCTGGTTGCAAAGTTAATGATCTTGTCGAGAGGACAGAAAGAATAGTTGGGGAGAAACAAGAGGATGCTGGCACAGTAGTCCAGTTTAGAGAAGACAAGAGGGTTACGAGTTGTTTGGCAGTGTGGAAAGGAAGATAGTGCATTATTTTCCCAATATTTAGGAGGTTGTGGTGAGCCGCAGTTGCATTTTGGAGATGAAAGTAGAAAAGGTGTGAGAAGGATCAAAGTACAAAGGTTTCTAGCTGAAGAAGAGAAGGAATGAGTGTCAGGTCAGAATTGGATAGGCAGGAACAGAGTTGAGAGAGATTATTTGCCAAGGAAAAAGGGCACCTCTGTTTTGGTAGAGTTTGACATCAGAGAGTGTGAAGCCATCCAATATTTAATGGCAGAGAGACAGTTGGAAATGTTGATAGAGAGATCAGTTGAGAGTTTCGAAAAAGAGAAGAAGATTTGGGTGTTGTCCGTGAAGAGTTGTTACGAGAACCCAAAGGAGGTGATTATTGCCCAAAGAGCAGAGGTGTAGAGTGTAAAGAGGAGAGGGACCAAGACAGAGCCTTCTCGAACACAAACAGTTAGAGGAATAAGTTGAGAGGTGTTGATGCTCCAGGAGACAGAGAATCTGCAAGATGCACGTTAGGATTCAATTCAGGCAATCACTTGATCACAAATCCCAAGAAGAAAGAAGGTTTTAAGGAGATCAGAGTGATCAACAGTGTGAAAGGCAGCAGAGAGGTCAAGGAGAATTAGCGTAGAGAATAGGTTGGAGTGCTTAGCAGAGGTGATGAAGTAGGAGACCTTCATGAGAGCAGTTGCCATGGAGTGAAAAGAGCAGAAATATGCTTGTAGGTGGTCTTGAGGGTTGTGAATATTTAGGAAATTGTTAAGATGGCTGAACACAATGCGTTCGAGTACTTTAGAGTATTGCAGAAGGAAAGACACGGGGTGAAAGTTAGCCAGTAGGTTTGGATCAGCCCCTTGCTTTTTTAAGAGAGGGATGATCATGGCCATTTTGAAAATAGAGGGAAAGCAAGATAATTGGACTGACAATAGGCTTGACTAGCTGAGGAGCAAGAGGGTCTAAAGGGGCACAAGAGGGGTTAGTATTCATAAGTAGAGATAGGAATTCGGCAGTATTAGTGTGACTTAAGTGGGAGATAGAGGCAGAGGATAATGGTAAAGTAGGCTGAGTGTAGAATCTAGGAGGATGGAGTTTGAGAAACTTCAGAAGAGAGTCTCCAATTTAAGAACCTTTGAACTTTTTGCAGCAAAGTATTCAGGTAGGCCATTAGCTGTGAGAGGGAGTTGATAGTCATAGGTTTAGGAGGAGTAATGAGTGAGTTTAGGGTGACATGTACCCGGTGAGTATGGTCGGAGTGAGAGTCAATGTGGGTAGAGTGAGGTAGAATTCCCTTTTCACTCTACCAAGAGATGACTTGAGAGAGATCAGGGAAAAGAGGTAGAGTTGCAGATCCTCGTGCAAGTAGGTACCCCTCCATTTGTGCATAAACTGATGCCTGTCTGTGCAGAGAGACAGTACAAATGGGATGCCGAGACTTAGGGGTGAAAGTTAGCAGTGGGAAGGGAGAGGAGAATGCATCAAATATTAGGGACTGGAAGCTGGAGAATGCAGTGTTAGTGGAAGAGGCATCAGTTGTGAAGGAGGAGAGTGAGAACTGTAGGTCTGAGAGAAAGGGAGGAATGGCAAGGGGTTTCAATTTCCTTTTAGTAATAGCTGAGGCAAGTGGTGAGGAGAGATCAGAGGGTGGAAAGGTAATGGCCATGGAACCAATGGAGTAATTTATTTGATAGGGCTGGTGTGTCAGTAGTATTAGCAGCTGATAGAAAGGTGGAGATGAATAAGCGATCAAGAGACTCACGCCCTGTGTGGCTTGGTAGGTGATGAATAGAGTGAAAGCATGGTCACTGAGAAAAGACTGAAGTTCAGATTTCTGATAAGTTGTTAGACAGGGAAGGTTAAAGTCACCTAAGAGAATGAGGGGATGTTTAGTGGAAAGATAATCAAGGAGTTGCCTGAGTTTGTCAAAGAATGGCCCAGTGGGACCAGGAGAATGGTTAATAGAGATAATGTGAACCAATTGAGGTGGAGCAATACAAAAGATGATGAATTCAAAAGAGGTAGGCATGGAAGTGACATTGGAGTTTTGTGAGGTGCTTGAGGTGGGAAGAGAGTAGGTGCCTGAAGCCTCCACCTCTACCAATCAGTTGAGCAGAGTGAATTAAAGATAATTTTAAGTCATGTAGGGCCACCAAAGTGGCAGTGTTAGATGGCAAAATCCAGGTTTCAGGAGAGCTACTTTGTGTTCATGACAAAATGTCAGCCCAACACAAACCTTTTGCTATGGTGAAAAATTTCACAAGGAAATCTCCCACTCCCAGCCTGGATGTCACATCTCCCATCTAATAACCAACTGCAATAAAGTGTCCTGCTAAGGATATGATATAATGTAATATGCTGGCTCTAAAAGCATTGACTGCAAGAGAAGTTCCCTGTGGCTTGAGCATGACTAATATGTGTGAAAATGGGGGCAACCACTTCAAAGAGCAAGCTTCCAACAGAAAGGAGACTGATAAAAAAAAAACTCTAGGTACAGGCTAACCCAGTGAAAACAAATGGCTGGAAGATAAATGCTAAAACTGTTGGATTTTCCAATGCTGGTTTTGGCACATATTATTGCTTGCTAACTCTTTTGCATTCCAAACATGACTTTGTATGTCCTACAGACTTCTTAGACAGCAATCTCAAACGAAATCAGATGTCAATCAGCAAACTGACAAAACATGAAGTACTTCTAATTGGTTCATTACATCACAGCACTGCTCACTTAGTAAAGGGAGGGCATGGTATTGTGTGTGTATCCTCAAGCAGGAAGAGTGCCTCAGTTTACGGAGACCTGAGATGCAGCAATGGTATTTGTAATAATTAGTTGACATGTGCAAGAGGTGATGGAAACGTACGGCAGTGGGAAAGTAAATTAAAGTATTGCATACTGAGGAGGCAGAGGAACACACAGGAAAGACTACTCACACCTCTGTTTCCAGAAACTTTAAGACCACCATCTTTGACTGAAGCTCTCTTCCTGACCTAACCCCTTCCACAAATTATCTCACAGACTACAGGTGAATCACACCAGCTCCCAGAGTCAGCAGCTTGATCTCCCCTCCTTCCTACCTTAGGGCTTCCGGATGATCTGAGGTAGTTTCTGTTTCAGGTTAGCTTGCCATGTGCTCGTTTTCTGAGATTAACAGTGTACCTATCTACCACATTTTGTGTTTGCCCTAGTACTAATACAGAATGGTATTAGCACCAGTGGTGGCTGGTGATTTTTTTAATTGGAAGGTCGTAAATATTTGACCGTGATATGGCCGGCCGACCGACCGAGCATAGTGACTGAGCCCACACCACTCAGGAGATGTTCAGGTGGGTCCTCCCCGAGAACCTTTTTCAAATAATAGGTGAAAATGTTGCATTTTAGAGGACACTTTTTAGAAGAATTGGGTGAAAAGCCAAACAAATTGCATTTGGGTTTTGTAGGGTAACTCATGATAATAATTCAATAGATGCAAGTCAACAACAGGGCACAGGAGATTTTCCACAACACATTTTCATGATGCCGTTTCCCACAATATGTGCCAGTATAAAACATGTTCACAATGGCTGTGCTCATACATTTCCATGCTGACTGCAACATTATACCCTATAATTCCCATATAAGAACATACTCGTGTTTGCTTTGTGCATAATGCCTCTAATGATATTATAGGAAAACATGTCCATGTTTGTTCTGCCAATATATGGCAGTATCACCACATATGAACATACTGCAGTTGGCTTTACCATTCAACATGCAATCCAAAGTATGAAGCCATGTCCAAACTGGCTCTATTAAAATGCCAGTTGAGCTACATTATAACACTTATCATGCTTGCTTTATCATCGATGCCCAATACAAAATGCCATACCACAATACAAAATGACTGAACTGGCTGCATTGAAATGGCAGTCTAGCTACATAATAACACCTATGTCTGTTTTACAAATGTCATACCGCAATAAGAAATGGCTAGACTAAGTGCATAAAAGAGATGGTCTTGCTTCATAATCACACTTATAATGCTTGCTTTAACAATGATGCCCAATACAAAATGCCATACCACAATACGAAATGATTGATCTGGCTGCATTGAAATGCCAGTCTAACTACACAATAACACTTGTGCTTGTTTTACCAAAGGTATCTAATACAAAATGTATGCCAAAGTAAGAATAATACCATCAATCCTGCTTGCTTTATCAAAGATGCCCAATACAAAATGCAGTGCCTCTGTAAGAAATGGCTAGACTGGGAGCATAAAATATTCGAGTGTTGCTTCATAATAACACTTATCATGCTTGCTTTTCCAAAGATGTCCAATACAAAATTGCATACCACAATTTTATAAATTAAGTATTTAGTTTGAAATCAAACCTTTACTTGATATATTTACAATCATAATAATTACAAAATATCATTAGACCAACAATAGGACAGTAGAGTTTGAAGGCCACGATAACAATTGAGGGTTGTTCATGCAGTTCACTAGTATTCCTCCCCCCTTTCCAAGTGCTTTTAAGAGTGAGGTTAACCATCAGTTGCCTAATACAAAATGTCATGCCAAAGTAAGAAATGGCTAGACTGGTTGGATACAAAATGCCAGCTTTGCTTCATAATAACACTTATCATGCTTGCTTTACCAAAGATGCCCTAACAAAATGTCATACTACAATATAAAATGGCTAGACAGACTGCATTAAAATGCAATTCTAGATACATAATAACACTTACCATACTTCCTTTATCAACCATGCACAGTAAAAAAATGCCATGCCTGCTCCATAGTGTGCCAGCGCCTTGCAGTCAGACATAATCACAATAATGCGGGATGTGATTATGTGTGATTGCGAGGCATTGGGGGGCCCTGGGGTAAGGCATGTTTTTTAACTGGCCATCTATCATAGAAGCCCAGTAAAAAAAATGACACGCCTGTCCCCTGGGTCCCGATCTCTTCACACATGCACACAATCAATGTGGTTAGGTGTGTAAGCCAGGCACTGGGGGGACTCGGGGACGGGGTTGGCATTTTTTCTGGACATCTATTATAAATGTCCAGTAAAACAAATACCATGCATGTCCCGTGGGCCTCATCACACCAAACACACACACACTATCAAAGTGATTATGTGTGTATGCAAGGCACTGGGGAGCCAGGTGGGCAGGAATGGTATGTTTTACTAGACATCTATCATAGATGTCCAGTAAAAAAATACCATGCCTGTCCCCTGGGCCTCACAGCGCCAAACACACACACAATCAATCAAAGTGATTATGTGCGTATGCAAGGCGCTGGGGTGGAAGGGGGCAGGTAAGGTATTTTTTGCTAGACATCTATTGTAGATATCCAGTAAAAAATACCATCCCTGTCCCCTGGGCCCCACAGCACCTCAGACGGAGAGCTGCTTTTGGCTGGTGGGGATGGGGCTTTGTGCAACAAAGGCATTTTAAGAATACTTTTGTTGAACAAACCTCCTACCCCCACGCCCTCAGCTGGAAAAAAAAACTCAGGGAGTACTCATATTTGACTGTGCTGGCTCCTCCATAATGGGTGAGGGGGGACAAGACCTGGTGGGTCAACACCCCCTCACCCATTATGCATGAGCCACCCCCGATTAGCGCTAGGGCAAACATTTATTCTTTTTATTCTTTCTTTTTATATCGTTTTTAATTGTTCTTTTTATATCTTTTTTGCACTGCAGCAATTTTTGCCCTGGTGCTTATACCATGCCAAAATGCGCTTGTCATGCTGCAATGGTTTTCTAATAGATCCCAGCATTTTTCAAAATAGGCCAAACATTTCCCTAGTCCTAGTGCCAATACCGTGCAACTTTGCACATGCACGGGTGCAACTTTTCTGTAATATAGCCCATGTTGTCTTTGCCGATGGAGCAATGTTAAGATGAGTTCACTCTAAGATCACCATGTTAGTAAAGGGTCATTAAGAAAGGCATTGTCTTTCTCCAGTGCCTGAGCAATATTGAAAAGATTAGATGAATGTGTTAGCTAGTACAGGGACGTTTTCTAATTGTTGCACATGGATAACTCATTTGATGATTGTTAGTTAACTGCATGTCTGTTATGATGTTTAATAATTTGTGTATTGTCCATTTTTACATGTGATAGATTGAAAATCATCAGATATTCATTAAATTACTCAAGTTAACATTGAGTAAATCCAATTGATGCATAATTTCTCTTGGTAGTGGATGAGGGTGTATTTTGATACATTTATTTTTATTAAAAGACATTTTTGTTAGGGACATGCATTTTGACGAGCACTTAGGAAAAAGCATTTCTGCTGCTAAAATAGCCCCAGCTTAAGTCCCTTCATTCAGGGGGTTCCTTTGGTATATCCCTTTCTCCAGTGCCTCTAACATATCCGTAAGTGTGGGTGAGGGTCAGTCACAGGTAAGGATGATGCTGAGGTCTGAGATGCAAGTGCACACAGAGTGGAGCTTCTGCACCAGGCTGGCAACCTAAGATATAGCACCAACAGTGACTTTGACACGGTATGCCCCTTAATGCTTCAGAATGCTGTACATCCAATAACTGTGCCAAACTCTATACCAATCTCCTAACCAAACACACTCATCACACCACGCAAGCCCTGCTTACACTCCTACACCTTGAAATCATTCTTAGCAAATCGGTCCCACACATTGCTGCCACCTATGCCACCAGTGTTAGAATCTTCTTCCCAAAACAGAATTCACGTCTGCACCATGCTCCAACACTGAACACCGCGTTCACTCCTGCTTGCATAACGCACTCTACCACCCACACTTAAGCTCTGCACTCATCCCTACATCTGTCCCCTGTATGCGGGCTATGCACTCTTCACCATAACCTACAATCACACTCTGCAACACACTCTGCAAGAAGGCCTTGTTTATTTCCTCTGCCATGTGCTTCATCATGCTTATCCAGGCCCTGCATTCTGCTGTTCTGTCCTGCATCATCCATGTCTTTACGTCTTCATCTCCCACTGACTCTTACAAAAGGGCTCTTCCACCCTCCCTGCCCCGACCCCTGCACCTAGCTTCTGTCTCCTGCATGCATCCTCTACAATCACACCCAGCAACTAAGCTCTGCATGTATGCCCAGCTCTAGGTGTGTTGCTAGGTCTGGAAAAGATTATGGGCTATGCTACTGTGGGGACTGTCGGGACTCGGGGCTAGCTAGACTATTGGTTGTAGCTCTGAGCTTCTATCTGGGGCTACAACCAAAGGACCTGGGGATATAGCCCCCTCAGCGCCCCCACCCCTACGGACAAACCTGCCCTGCTCCCTCCTCTACATCTGTATCCGCTGCTTGCAGCTCTCCTAACTATTGTTTGATCGTTTATTTGGCAATGATTCTTCCAGGAAATGTAACAGCCTATCCCAAAACAAGGATAGCACAATCAAATATTGGCATTCCACATACCACCTAATAGCTTTAGGCCCACTCCAATAGGGCCGAAACACAACCCTGCACACATTGAGTGAGAGACAGCATGCTGCTTTATAAAATTATTCTCATTTCTCAATCATTTGAATGAGATGATGGACCATTAATATTCCATTAAAAGGGAGCAGATACTACGTTCAATATCGAACAAAAACGATATATTCTTTCATATTCATATTCTCTGCCTAGTGACATTTTGTTTAACGGAGTAAACAAGGGCACATTTAAAAGAATATGTGCTGTAAAAAGTATTTTTTTTAAAGCATTCCCATTTATTTTACTGCAATGTATGGATAACCTTTCTGAATGATAGGTTTCTATAAAACACTTATAGCATAAAATGTACGTGTTGGGCCATTTAGTAACGCATTCAAATTATGGTATCATAGTATCACTTGCACAAATACAGGATTGTCTCACATAATTATCAACATAACATTTGCACTGTATTGCCTTACAGCTCAGTAAAATATATCAAGGTTGTAACATCGATTCTGTTTTTCAATATGTGGGTAGAAATTAGTATTTCGGCAAAGGCCTGTGTGGTTTGTTTACATCTCTTGGCTTAAAGGAGCATGCATTAGTGTTGTGGGTAAGGAAATTCCTTACGAATAATATACTTGGAAAACGTAGTAATGCTTTTAAATTTTCAAGAAAACCATACGCATATCATTAGTACGAACCTACGGTTTTCTTTTAAAATTAGATATGCATAATAATTATTTTATCGCTAATATATCTGCTGTCTGCAAGAGTGTAAACGGCAGAATTCATTGCTATGTGTGCACTACTCTTCTTAAAAAAAAACACCTCTCGGGAGTGTCTGAAATAAATACCCTTCATCTTGTCGTGCCTGTGAACCTGGAGAGAAAGATGGATGTTCACATTCAACCCATGAGTTTGGGGGATTAATGACATGCTCGAATTTAAGACAAGTCGCTGTACTTTAGGATTCGGGGCTTGTAGTTAAGTTGCTCTGTGGATCGATCTGTGATTATAGTTGCAGTTAGCCCTTAGGGACGGCATGATCAATTTCTTATTTGTGCAGTACCTGGGACAGCACCAACCAAGTGGGCTAGGGCAGAATCCTCTCCTACTACTGGCACCTGGATTCTGCTGCCTCTGACCACCCCCCCCCCCAATGCTGTGCCTACCCATGTACAGCTGGGTCCGGCCCATCACTTTCTTGTCTGTTTCTTCTGTAGTTTGACCTTTGCCTCCTTGTGCAGTCCCTGTGTAGTAGGGGGTTCAACAGAACCCTAGACCGACCCTTATAAGGATGACTCAGATTTTAATAACCCATTAATCATAAATAACTTTATTTTTTATTTTTTATTCATAGGCAGAGGTTTACAGCAAACACACATGTCAGAGCACAGTGTACGATCAATACACTACCGGTACACAATACGCATGGAGAACAAATAATGCATCAACAGGAGTAAGAAACAGTACATTGTAAGACACCATGACATTCAAGAGCACTCCTGCGAGACCCTAGGGGAGCTACTACTGGATGCACTCTCAGTTTGATTAGTAAGGTAACTATTGAAGGCGGACCATACATTCCTGGGGCAAGAGTGCACTAGGAGCATTGTCAGGCATTCTTCCTCACAGGTCCGGGACCATGTGAGTGCATAATTTTAGCCATCCGCCTGATATCATCAGTTCCCCACACTCCAAACAAGATTGCCAGCGGGCTAGAGTCGATCACCATGCTGGTGATGTCAGTGAGGGCTTTCAAAATCCCATCCCAGAAATCTCCCAGTACACGACACGACCAAAACAAATGTCGTTGGTCTGCACCCTCCACCTTGCAGCGGGCACAGATATGTGTACCAATACGAGTGAACCTAGAGATTTTACGGCAAGTGTAATACAGCCTATTAAGCAGTTTAAACTGCATGACACGATAGCGGAAATTAAGGGATACTCTGTTTGTGTGCGAGCACATCTTTTTCCATAGGTGGTTAGAGATCTCGAGGCCCAGTTCATCTGCCCATTCAATGCGTGCTTTGGAGGGTCGGGTTGGGGTCTCGGCCAGCAGCATTTTGTACAAAGAGGAGAAGACACAGCGGGTGCCACTCGAGTTGGCTATATAGGTGACCCCAGGGATATCAGGAGGTTCATAAGGGAAGGTGGGCCATCTGGCATGGAAGGCAGCACGGAGTCTGTAATACTGTAACTTCTCAAGTGCAGACACGGAATGACCCTGCCTCCCTAACTGTGGCTCTATGAAATTCCCGTCGGGAAAGAAATGAGTATGTGCCTGATCACCAAGAGCCCCCCAGCACTGAGCTAAAGCTGCATCATGGTTGGGTTCCAACCCCGGGGAACCCCCAAGCGGGGAGCCATTTATAGTAGGCATATGATTTGGTTGTTATGTTCAGGAGAGTGCCCCAGGCAAGCAGGGTAGCTGCTACTGGATCAAATGGAGAATCAAGCTCATAGTCCTCATGGAATATCAGGGTCATGATATTAGTCTTATCCACAGCCAGTGTCTCCAATTTGATGTGCAGGCGAATCAGAGGGCTTGGGTACCAGTACGTGGCATATTGGGCTTGTTCAGCTGTCCAATACAGCATCAGATCCGGTGCTGTGAATCCTCCCCTCTCGTATGGAAGCACCATGTCCAACCATTTCTTATGCACCGCACCCAAATGCCATAGGAACTGTGCACATGCTTTGTGTAGCTTCTCGAAGTATTGTTTCCCAGGCCAGTTTGGTATGTTATTGATATTGATATTGATATTTTATTTCTATTGCGCTCGTACACAAGTGTTTCAGAGTGCAACAAGGCAAGGAAGGGGAACTGGGGAGAACAAAAGAGCGATCTTACTAGGCCCAGTAACATTGAGAACACGCAAGTGCATGGGAGAGGGGGAGGGGAAAAGTGCATGGAAGGGGGGACAAGTGGAAAGTGTGAAGCAGAGGAGAAACAGATACATAACAATAAATAAATAATAAAGGCAGAAAACAGTGGTAGTGCAGTCAGCAATTTGCAAGTGTTAGGTTTAAGGCAGCAGACAGGGTAGGTCTGATAAGTGCAGGAAGAAAAAGAGGGAGCTGTATGGGTACAGATACAGACCCCAGTGCAAGGGGTGGCCCGGAGGCAGTGCAGGAGGGTGGCAAGGTGAGCAGGTACGGTGCCAAGAGAGAACAGATCATCAGGTGATATGGGGAGCAAAGGCAGAAGAAAAGAGGAAGGTCTTGAGGTGCTTCCGAAACTGGAGATGGTTCTCCTCAAGTTTTAGAGTGGCAGGGAGGCTATTGCAGAGGGAGGCCCCAGCCAAAGACAGTGATCTATCCCCAGCTCGTTTCTTTGAAAAATGACTGATCCTGAGAGAGTTGGAGGTAGAGGAGCGAAGAGCTCAAGAAGGGAGGTATTTGCGGAGGGATAGCCGAAGGTATTTTGGACCGAGGCCCCAGAAGGCCTTGTGGACAATGCAGAGGGTTTTGAATTTAATCCTTGCATCCACTGGGAGCCAATGGAGAGATTTCAGAGCTGGAGAGATACGATCCCAGGGCTTGAGGCCAATGACAAGTCATGCAGTCCTGTTCTGGATTAGTTGCAGAGGGCGGAGAGTACAGGCAGGTAGATTTAGAGAGAGGCTGTTACAATAGTCCAAGCTAGAGAGAGCCAGAGCTTGGGATGCCATGAGCTTCAACCTTGTTGCTAAAGACTTAAAGCAGTTTGGGAACCAGAATCATTTTGATAAGGGAGAGTTTCCCAGCAAGTGACAACGGAAAGGAGTGCCATCTAACCATTTTTGACTCAGCTGAGTAGGTTCCAAGTCGTGTTATATCCCTCAGAATGGGGTGAAGGTGGGTGGCGGAGTCTCTGACATATAACAACACGTCGTCGGCATATAGGGATATTAGTGTGGGGGTATCTTTTAACCGCACTCCTCTATTGGCATGACATGCTCTAACATGATCAGTCATTGGCTCTACTACTAATGCGAAAAGGATCGAGGAGCATGGGAAACCTTGACAGGTGCCCCTGAATAGTGTAAATATTGTGGATGTAAGGGAATTGACCCGGACCCTAGCCACTGGAAAAGTATACAATAATTTAATATATCCAATCATTCTGGGGCCAATACCCATCAAACCATATCAAACGCCATTTGAGCGTCAAGTGTGACACCGATGGCATTCGAGTCCTGGTCAATTCTGGACATAACATAGAAAAGCCACCAGATATTGTGGGAAGTGGACCTCCCAAGCACAAAACCCCCTTGGCCTTTGTGTACTAAGTGTGTCATTATCGGGAGGAAGCGATTAGGTATCACCTTTGCAAAGATCTTGGTGTCAATGTTCATGAGCGAGAGAGGCCTGTACGAACCGCACTCATCGCTTGGCTTGTCAGGTTTAAGCAGCACTGTTATGACAGCCTCACGCAGAGAGGGAGGGATGACAGCCAGGTGGAGTGATTCATCGCAGACCTCCAACAGCCTGGGAGCTAGAATAGCGACATGTTCCTGGTAGAATTCAGGAAAAGCCTGTCTGGGCCAGGCGCCCTGCCCCTCGGGAGGTCCGAGATCGCCTTGACTATCTCTTCTAACAAGATCTGGGAATCCAATTGGTCCATAGTTGAATCAGAAATATATATGTCATGGGGATCTGAGCAAGAAGATCTCTCATGTGTTGCTCATTATGCTCTGAGGGTGATGCATAGAGGTTGGTATAAAACTCAGTGAAGACCCCCAATATTTGCTAGTCTGACCATTGCGGCACACCCCGCACATCCTTGACAGACACAATCTGGGCCTGGCCCCATTCCTCTCTCGTTAGCCTATCCAGTGTCTTCCTGGGTCCATCACCCTCCCCATATTTCCATGCAGCTTGTGGGCGACTGAAGTAGCGGCCCTCCCTAGTGGCATGCGTCTCAAATACCTTAAGTTCCTCACTGATTTGTGCAAGTTTACTGGGGTCGGCCACCGTGGTGCAGTCCAGTTCCAATTCCCGTAGCCTAGCTTAGGAACGGCTGAGGTCATTTCTTATAGTCTTCAACACACCTGCCTCCCTCGAGATGGACATCCCTCTGATGTATGCTTTGAAAGCGTCCCAACGGACTCCGGTGGTAGTGGCCTGTAAGGTGTTACATTCGAAGAAGGTAACAATATCTGCCAGTATGTCAGCTTTGAATACTATGTCCAGGAGGGTGGCGGATTTGAAGCGCCATGAGCTACATCTAGGCACAGGTGATCCACCGACAGGGTAATCGGTGCATGGTCAGATAATGTACGAGTTCTTATCTGGGCCTCACCTATCTTTCCTATTAAGTCACTGGACTCCAAGAAGAGATCGATTCTGGATGAACTATCATGCACGGTCGAGTAATAAGTATATTAATTCTGCTGGGGATGGAAGGCCCTCCAGAGGTCTTGGATGCTAAGCGTTGCACTATGTATGTGCAGTTTACGTGCCGCCCGCGACAATGCCCTGGGTGTCGATCCCATTCTATCCAAGTCAATGTCAAGTATTAGGTTCATATCACCTCCCCAGATGATCTTGACACCCACATAGCCCAGCAGGATTGAGGCAACAGTGTCAAAGAAGTCAGGGGAGTCAACATTGGGGCTGTATGTGTTTACCAGAAGGAATTCCTTGTTTATCAGTGTGCAATGTAGCATGACATACCTACCTTCGGGGTCTATGTAGCTTTTTAGAAGAATATATTTAATAGATTTATGGACCAATGTCAGCACGCCACTGGCCTGTGCTGAGTAGGTTGTGTAAAATCTGTTAGGCCCCCAGGATGGTGTGATACTCGTTGCCAGTCGAGCACGAGCGTGTGTTTCTTGCAGCATAAGTATCTTAACACCATGTCTTTGGTGTAATTACTCAAGCCCCGGACATTCCAGGACATTATCTTTGTGGGCATTACACAGGATTAGGGTACATCCCAGCGAGTGTGACTCAACATGTATCTCCAACTAGGATTATTTCCATTATTTTGCCCTTTCATGATGTGCAATGCTGCACCACACATGCCATTTTTTATATGAACTTCCCATACACATCCCCCCACCACCCAATAACAGATGGTAGTGTCCCTATCCACCCCATCCAACAAACACCAACAAAACACCCAACCAGATGTCAGCGCACCCACCCCAACGTGGCCCAAACATTCTATAGACCCAACAGGGGCCAGCACACAGCAAGCCCTCTAAAACAACTGTTGCAAATGCAGTGGGGTGTGCTGTTGCCGTGCAGTCAACTAACAAAGAGCAATGAAGTACCAGAGCAGGTACGTAGGTCGGCGGTGTACATCACTATAACATGCTCTCATCTCAAAAGTACATGCAATAATAGAGAGCAACATCAAAGTATTAATAGACGTGGTCCATCAATTACGAATAACATAAATAACAAGTGGTTTAGTCACAGGTTACTTCAAACCGGATAGAGCAATTCCCAAGAGGTGGCTAATCGTAACCCAGATGGCTCGGTGTACCACAACTCAACAAACTATACATACATGTTGTGAGGAGCCAGTATATCTGATATTACTATCAACCCAAAAGCTAACGGATACCAAATATCGTGGTGTGGGTAGTACGAAGACAATCAAGCAATGGTTCAGTCATTATCCATAAGGTCCTCAGCTGGATTGTGGAGTGGTATCTGTGACTCTATAAACTTCACTGCTTCATCTTGGACAGTAAAAAAGTATAGTTTTTCCCTAAAAGTAAACTTGAGTCGCGCTGGAAACAATATTGCATAGGGCATATTCCGTTCCCTTAACAGTTTTTCGCACCAAGGAATTGACGCCTCTCCTGCTGCACTCCTACAGAGAAGTCAGGGAAGATCCTGATTGTTTGGGAGCCGAAGCGCAGTTCACCCTTTTCACGTGACAGACGGAGGATAAGATCCGTGTCCCTATAGTTGCGAATCCTAGCAATGACAGGCCGGGGCAAGTCTTCAGGGTTAGATTGTGGTGATAGGACGCGATGGGCACACTCAACAGTGAAAAAGGGGGACAAGTCAGGATGGTCTAGCAGATCTTTGAGCAGATTTTCAACTGCCAACTCCATGCGGCCCTTAAGAGCATTTTCCGAGACCCCAAAGATCTGTATGTTGTTCCTGCGTCATCTGGACTCCAAATCATCGCATTTTGCCTTGACGGTATTCATGTCGCGGGTAAGGGAAGCAACTGTGTCCTGAAGGGTATGCAGTCCATCCTCATTGGCTCCAATTTTGGACTCTGCATCAGTGATCCTGGTCCCGGCCTGGCCGATTTGAGACTTAAGTGATACGTCATTGGCATTTATGTCATCCAATTTTTCGTGAAAAGAGGCAACTTTTTTAGCCATGGATTCCATCATTGCAGCGAGGTAGGGAGTCGGCGTGCCTGTGCGTGAATCAAGTTCTTCCTGGTTGGAGGATGTGTGACCCAACTCTGGCCGAGATGCTACTTTGGTGAATTTATCCATGGCCCCCACTTTGTTGGCACCACGAGATCTGTTTGACATTTCATGCAACTGAGAGCGTGGTAGTGCCCAGCAGTCCAGGCTGGGGCCAATCGGCACCCAGTAGCTACAGCAGGGAGTAATGAGAGACCGGAGCGGAGGCCCAGCAGGGCAAGGGTCATACAGCTACTGGGGATGGCCAGTCAATGTGCAGGCAGGAGCGTTAACGCAGTGGTATGGCCGGGTCAGTCATCAGCCACCAAGTAAATAAAGGTGGGAATGAGGCAGGTCGTAATGATACGAGTGGGAAAAGTGGTGATGGCAAGAATGATATCTGTATACACACTGTTGGCTACATCCAGCCCGCGGTCATCTGCGATCATGGTAAGTGAACACACAAACAGTCTTTCGTGGAAGCATGGGGGCATTGATCACAGTGAGTTCACAGGAGCCCAAGCTGTCCAGTCCAACTGGTCTATTGGGACACTGTTGTTTGCAAAGTCTTGGGGCCCTCGGGCCAAGCGGGGACCCCGCTCATGAACCAGGCCACCACACAGGTATTAATGGTGATATGGGCGGCAGAGGGATCGTCCATGACAGGCCCCGCATCGGGTGGCAGTGGTCCGTGCAGTAGCCCAAGTGTGGAGAATGGGAGCAGCGTAGTGCAGAGCGGGTAGCACCAGTGGGGGACCAGAGATGCCGCAAGAGAAGAGAACAGTGACCGGCACAGGATCAGCACCACCAGGCACCCCAAACTCAAGGGAACGGTCACCTCCAGCTCCTCACCTGTGCCGGCGGCAGTCCAGCCCACGCCCGGAGCCCAGGGGGACATCTGCAGGACTCCGGCAATGCAACGAAGCCAGAAGGGCCCGGCCGCTGCACCATTGTAGCGGCCGTGTGACTTGCAGCAGAGTCTCCCTTCAGGAGTTATTTGCAGATGTAGGAGCTTCAGAGAAGTTGCAGGGCCAGTGGAGCAGCACGGGTGGACTGCCGCATCTTCCACTGCCCTGCTCCAAGTGTGGAGTCCAGCGGTGCAGCGGGCAACACAAGGAGTCAAGCCCGCAGTCCCAGATGGCCCATCCGTTTCGGGATGGCAGCGGCCACAAGGCACCCCTCATCCGCGTGGTCTCTCTGCAATGGTTCCAGCGCAGGCGGTGCCCAGTCCCTCTGCACCACCCGCCTGAGGGAAGCAGCCGGCAATATCAACAGCATTGATCGTGGGAGATGGTAGAGAGGCGTATTAGGTGCCCGCCATCTTAGTAAGCACAGAGGCACAGTGGGCATCGGGCCCGGCCCAGTCACGGCTCTGTGTCAAAATCTCAACAGTCCCACGTGACATGGCCCGAATTGGCCATCGACAAGGCCACTCAAATGGCCGAACAGCGGCCACCCGTATGCAAGCTCCGCAGCTCTGATTTTCCCCCTGATTGGGAGCAGATGCACCTTAGAATATCCACTGCACACAGTGGCAAGTTTAGTTGGAGAATGATGGAAAAAAACACTGTTGATGTCGGATTTGTGTCGATGATGCACGGAGCACTGTAGCTAGGCAACCATTTTTTAGGCTGCTCAACAACGCCCCCCATTAATCTGAAATATTTTCATTAGTATTTTTATAATGTCTGGATGCAATAGGTGCCCACTACATGGTGATGCCCGCCACTGCTCACGCATAGCAAGAACCGCAGATGTTCTAACATCTGGAGGATCATCTTCATATTTTTGACCACCCTCATAGTCTAAGAAATTACTGTTCTGGAAAATATAATTTGTCAATAAGAATACTTTGTACTCCACTCACAATTATCAAAAAGACCTATATGGTTGGTGTTAATTTCCCCATTTTATATTGGGTGAATATAGATTGACATTTGGCATTAGAGAAATGCAATGGTTGTACAACATTTAAATCTATCTTTCTTAATAAAAATGATATGCTTATATAGCCCATTTTATCGACAATGTAACTGGGAGCCCCTGGATGTTCTAAAATTAACTCAGTCAGAGTGTAAGGATTCAAGCCAACAGAATTTTAAATACAGGTATCTTAAAATGTTACTGTGACAATTGGCACCTGCTCCACACGGTGAGTAGGAGTAAAATGGCCCACTCAGCCATCAAACTTCTGCAAATCAAGGCGCAATGCAATAGGGACAGCTAAGAGATATACCTGCTTTACCTTTTGTGGTAACGTGGGCTGATTTAAGGCTATGCTCTTAAGAGGGGTGTGAAGGTGAACCAGTAGAGATCCAACCAACACAGGATCACCGTCCAAAATAAAGGTAATATCCAATCAAGGGAATAGAGAATAGTGTACCAAAACACTAACCCAAAGGAGGAAAAGAGAAGATGCAACAGATGGGAGAAAGTAGCATTCTGCATGCAGTTCTAGGGGTGGTAGGCAATTCAATACCTACATAAAAGAGATATATTGCATGAAAACAGGAGTGATTGTGACCTAACCAGTCCCTAGGGTCCAAGTGGACTGAGGGGGCAGTTCAGAGTTAACTGTACCTGGATTCAGTTCTTGGTGGGCTGATGCAATCAGACCCATTGTCGAAAGTAGATGTGAGCAGATCAAGATAATTTCGGGCATGTTGGATCATGTGGGCACCAGCAGCAAAACGGACGTCGAGTAGGGGGCAAAGGCAGGTGTTCCGTGCGGTCAAAGGGCGGCTCTCAAGGATGCAGGTCGAGGCAGTCCCAGGAACATTTTGCAGTTTACCAGGGTGAATCGGGGTGGGGACGATGAGTGACGCTGCAGCAGTTCACATCAGCGGGTGTCATCGAAGGTGTGATCTTGGGTGCATCGCTGTGCGATCAAGGAGGTGGCAGTTGAAGAGCTGGCTGGGTCAATCCGTGGTTGTAACCGCCAGTTAGAATCAGTTTGTGACTCTCCAGTAATTTGGTTTGGGCCCCGGCATTGAGTAGTCACTTTGGACCTAATAAATGACAAGCTTTAGCTAGGGAATCAAGACCCCGGCACCTGGCCACCTAATTTTCCTCACAGTGTTATTCTTGCATTGGGATAACTGCAGCACTTGATGTTTTCTATTGGGTTCAGTAACCCGGTAAGGGCAAATACCTCTTTCCAGGGAACTCTACACTCTACCCGTTTTCTGCTACATTAAGTCTATTAGGTTAAGGGCAGTTAAGGCCTGATCTATTACAGATATGCTATAAGGATTCAAAGACAGGTAATTATTACAAGTTAATCACAGACAGTAGCTACTTACATTTTACGCTTACTTTTGTAATGAATGACATTTACCATTCAGAAATGAATGAATGTATTTTTTGTTTGATTTGTTCTATCCCATTTTCCCACTGTTTTGAATGCAATTTGGTATGCTTATGTTTATTTTTCGATTAAATTATTTTCTTTGGATTTTACTGTTATAATAATTAGTGTTCTAGCCCTGAAGATGGACTGTCTCCAAAATGCATTGGCATACAAAATTGTGACACTAGATTGCTGGGTGCATCTTTTGCCTTTTCATGCAATTAAATAACTGAAATTCTAACAAACGTCATGTCTTGATATCTGAAGTACATGTCATAAATGAATAATATCATTATCAACAGCAGCTTTCTAGAAGAGCAGGGTGTAAGCATTCCTTGGATTAGAATTTCTTTCTGGTTCTCTTTTCTCAAGCTTTGGCTAGGGCACAATGCTGTGTCATGCTGGTTGAGATTGCAAGCAAGTTTGAAGTGGTGGAGGAGCGCAGCAACCAGCACCAGTGACGTCTCTCTTTTTCCAGGGACAGTGAACACAAATCCGACTGGTTTGATGTGGTTGAACAGGAAACTTTGGATAGCCCAGTCCTCCGGTTGTTGTGAGGACCACTCAGGGGATCTCCAGGATAGGATCTCTCCATTCAGGGTCTGCTCTCCCAGCTCAGGAGATTCTGTTGCAGTGATAGGTCCTGATTCACAGCAGTGGTCACTCCAGATGTGCCCTGGCAGCAATTAGGAAACATATCTTTCTCCTCTCTTGGATGATTCCTTCATTACCCCAGGCTGAGGGCTTTGGAAAGTGTAACTTTTCCAAAGGAAGCCCAGTGAGATCTTCAGAGGGAATCTGCAGTCTTGAAGAATCCGAGAGAATCTGAACCAAGGGTGGGAGACCCCTTCTTTTAAAGGCAAAAGTCCTCCAGGGATTGGACTAAAGCTAGCCTGTTTTACTGGTTAAACTATGGTCCAATCCATGCTATTGGACAGAGTGGACTTTGCCCTTCTAATGTCACACCCAAAGCGCTTTGCTACAGAGAAAGTGGAGGGGACAGGAAAGGAAGAGAGGGACAGTGAGAATAAAGATGGTGGACGTCTTCTTCCATTGAGCAGAGCCCTCTTACCTATCATAATCCCACTCCCTTCCCTAATAACGTAAAACAAAGACATTTACAGATGCCACACCCTGGTGTGAGACTACTCATTTTGAATGGGTGTGCTAATTTGATGCCCGGGCCAAGGACAGCTGCATGCTGTGTGGCTATCTTGAGCAGAGGATGTTGCTTTCCCTCACAAAGTGATTCAAGTGGATTCCCGTCCCTAAATGTTTCTGTCCTGCCATTTTGCGGGCTACATCAGGCTGACCAGACTACACTTCACCTTCCACAGCAGAGCTGACTCACATGAGCTGACACATCTGTGACATCTTGCCATGTGGTCACCATAATAATAAATACCATGCACTTTGCCTACATTCAGGCCTTGCTTTATTTTAGAGATTATCCTACCACCATCATGGGCTACTTATGATCATCGTCATTTGGGTACAGGGGTGCATCTTTTAAATGCCTCCCCTGTGCAGCAAACTTTTCTTAAACAGTCACTGCCACACAGTGGTGGAGCCAGGGGGTGGTGGTTGCCCACCTCCGGCTGCCCTGGGGTGCCCAGTGGGTACCCCAGCCTCCGACTGGTACCCTATTATCCACCCCCCTGGCAGCAAAAGCTCCCACCACTACTGCTGTCACATGGGCATCTGTGACCTCTGGACCTACTCAGTGCCATGGGTAGAGCAGGCTCTGTGATTCAGTATAATGATGCAACAGACTGCAGATGCATGCCATGCTTTTGGCATGGAGTTAGTGAAGGGGGAATCTGATCAGCAGATTGACCTTTCTGAGATGGAACTAGCTGCATCATTTTATTATTCAATAAAAATGAAGAAAAAACACCCTGCCCCTTGCCCGATGGCAGTTCCTCACAGTCACTGTTCCATTTTCTATGTTACACATATGTTTCCCTGTAGCACATGCATATAGAATGGTATGTATGTTTTTTTGGCAAAAGCTAGGTCAGTGCATCTCACTCCTTATCGCTCCCTTCCTCTCTCTGTAAATGTATCTCTCTCTCACACTGCCTCTCTGTCTTCCTCTCTCTCTTTCTGTCTCTCTCTCTCTCTCTCTCTCTCTCCCACTTGCCCTTTCTCTCTCCAGCCTGGACATTAAATCACTTTGCAACTATCATTCTTTGAATGTCACAACTCAATACTTAATCAATTCTAATTCCAGTTCCTTCCTCGAGATATGCCATTCACAGAGCAACTCGTCCGTTCAAACGCCAGAGCCCAGATTATCCAGCATTTGGACTGGTAATCAAAATTGAGCAATTGCTTTGATAATACTAAATTGAGCAAGCGGGTTTTGTCATGATTCATATTATCTGAAAACCTTTGCAGATAACGAAGTGAAACGTGCTTAATACATTTCTGTTCATGTTACACAGGAAACAGTAAATAAAACAAGCTGCTTCCATTTTGCCTCATCGAAGCAGCAACATCGGTGCAAAATTCAATTGTTCCACTTTTTTGAACAAATGGAAATATTTGATAACCTGGTTCCAGCTCTGTCATAATTCATGATTGGCAAATGCCATGAACAGCATTCCAGTCAAACTGCTAGACTCACCCTAAGACATCATAAAGAAACTGAATGATTACAATGTTAATTTCATCCTGCAGCGGTCAATTTCAGAATCCAGAGAAATCTGCTAATAGGATAATGCGCTATGTTTGAATTCCAAAGTCAGCATCCGTCACCTGTTTGAATAAGGCCATGTCCTCCAGAGATTAATCAAGAGGCCCCTTTACTGCTACCCTAAACAACCCCTCCAAGCATGCTCGGATTTCTTTTATAATAGCTACTTTATAACACTTGATTTCGACTGCATCCTTATTTGAAGGGTGACTACCAATCCCATGTGAGGCAAACCAGTTTTTTTTAATTATTTTTTTTATTGGAAGAATAGTTGCAGGTCGCATTTGAACCAAATCATATGTCTGTATCATGCAAATCAACAGATCATCTTTTGCCGCGGTTTCTCGTTTGTTCAGTGGTGCCTCTTTCCTTCTCCATTTTCATGACTACCTGTTAACTGTTAACTGTTACTGTTATAACAATCTGAATGTAATCCAACTCAAAGTTATATATGAAGGATTGTACTAACCTGAACAATCAGCAGTGACCGGGAAGGCAATAGAATAGAACGGACGAAAATGAGAATTCCCCCACAAGTTCTGCCGCTCTCTACCCGGGTAAGGATAACCAGGAGATGAGAGGACAGCACTCCCAGGGAAACCCTCTATGGGAAGAAAACCCTGTGTAGGGCGAGGACAGTCTGATGTCGTCTGGTCTTCGGGAACGGGAATCCTGCAGTTGTTCGTCTTTGTATCAGAGTTACAATTCCTGCAGGGAACGTGCTCTGCGAATAAGAAAGGACAGGTAAGAAGAGTTTTAGGATAGAGAGCTGAACAGATTCCAGCGGGAACTGCCACCCACCTAAGATCCACTTCGGATGTTCTAATGCAGAGCAGTTAGACTCTCTATTTTCCGTACTTCGGAACCCGGCAAGAAGGGAAGGATAGATTCTAAATAGAGAGGTGAAAGGGTTAGTTGAGTAGTAACTGGAGTAGAATAGCAGTATACGGAAGATGGTTCAGTACCGTAAGGAGGAATTGTGGTTGGTAAATATTTACCCTTGTGCAAAGTCAATAGCGGAACACTAATACGAATCAAAGGCAATGTTCTGGCGCAAGACGGGAAGGAACCCCAGAGGGCATAGTCAAAGATTCTCCGAAACCTGGAGCAGTCAAATCTGAAGCCAACAGAAGAGAAGAGGTTAGAAATCAGGTAAGAGGCAGAATGTAGAGATCCCTAGTTTGCTATCACTCACGACGCATCTGGACTAGGAGTAGCGACGCAATGTAGCAATACACTCGATCCCTTATATTCGGTCACATGACTGGCAGGCAACGTCGGGAGTGCACGCGTAGCAGCTTGACCTGTATTCCCAGAATAACAAGAAAGACTGACCGCAATCTTGGAAGGTCGCACGAACACGGACCGGCATACCCGGCCACGATGCCAAAAGGACCAATGTTCATAAAAAGATGTAACAGTATGCCCCCTCCGTAAAGGCAGGGAACCCGGCTATCCGGGATGAAGTCGGAAGAATCTGCGCATCAAACAAGGAGCATGCACCCCTGAAGCTGGTTCCCAAATACCTGTCCGGCAGAGCAAACCCCTGCCAATAAATCAGGAATTGAAGACGACCCCTTCGGTAGCAGGAGTCACAGATGCCCACTACTTCAAATTCCGGCCCCGTCGCCGTAGAAACCGGAGGTGGATGAACAACAGTGGATCGTTCGAAACGATTGGGCACTCCCATCTTGATCTGGGAGAGATGAAACACTGGATGGATCCGAGACCATGAAGGAGGCAGCAAGAGCCTAACAGCTGCAGCGCCCACCAGGGATATAACCCTGAAGGGTCCAAAGAATCGGGGAGACAAGTTAGAGGGAACCAAATGGCGAGGAAGAAATCGAGAGGACAACCATAGTTTGTCTCCAACAGTTATTTTCGGTGCCGCCCTTCAGTGCCGGTCAGCAGAGATCTTGGCCCGATCTTGAGCAATCTGAAGAGCCTTTCGAGTGACTTGATGACCTAACTGAATGTCTGTTACTGACAGAAGAAGTCAATGGGCTTCCACTATCTGTCTATACCCCAATGTATATCACACAAAAACAGACAGTAGTTACTTCATTAAAACAAAAAAACTTTATTCCTAGTTCTAAATCCCTATTGGTAGCTCTCTGGCCCTGTGTACAGATATCTCATATTCCCATTGTATGGCACATACATCCCTAGGTTAGCAATGGTGTGCCGACTACAAGGGGGTGTAGAGATCCTTACCCTAGACTCTCTCACTACTTTCCTAACACTGAATAGTTATCTGCACATTTCTTGGTGGTCGGTTATTTTCTTTATTATTACCACCACATGTCTGTGTGTCTTATGTTAAAGAGAAACAGTTACAGACCAATGGCCGAGTTCCACTTAAAAAATAACAATAAAATGATGTATAGTCACTCGGGCCCTATCTTCAGATGTATGTAGGATCGCGGAGTCGCGGTCATTAGCCTATCAACTCTTAGGGTTTGTCAACCGGTTTCAGCGGAGTGGGTAACTCGCTGCCTTCTTCAGGACGGAGAATTTTGTATTCTCAGTGACACTATAATTTCTGTACAGGTATCCACGTCATGGAGGGTTGGAGAGTTTTGCTGGGTTGTCCACGGGCACTACTTCTTGTATCCCAGTCCCTGTGGGGTTAAAAAAAGGACAAAGAGGGGGGTAATCAATAGAGGGAATCGGGAACTACAACACTTATACACACCAGAGCAACAGGGGATACTACCTGTTCTCTTATTGGGGTCTCTTTAGTGTTGCTGGTCGTCTTATCGGTTTTTCTTACATATTTTCATTGCTTCCTGCTCGGACAGCCTACAAGAGATACCCTCATATGTCAATTCATCTATTTATGGTATCCTATATGCGTAGCATGTGAGCAGTTTCTATTTTAGGACACAGTTGAATAGAGTACCTGGAGGGGTCCGTCCCCTCTTTTCAGACTGTGTAGTTTCTTTTCCGAATATTGGCGTCTCAATTGTGTCAGTTCCTCTTTGTGCTCCGGTGTGCCGAGGGGCTGTGAAGGGGAGACCGTATGAGGTAAGTATGACTAGTGATCTGAAACACTATGTCAAATGCACGATACAGAACATCGCTACGTGCAGCATATTATGTGTAAGTCTATTCCAGTGTGCCAATGTAGCGGAGGCCGTGTGGGCTAGATGTAACTTGAGCTGTAAGTCCCTCTATCAGATGTGCTCAATATGGAGGATTACTGCGTGCAGCATGCTCTGTTTGTGCATAGGCGCGGTAATGCTAGTCTGTGTCTCTACATAACAAAAGTCTGAATATTTCATTATATTCCTTACGGGATTCAAACGGGTTGGGAGTGGCCCCTGCTGTTACTTACCTTAGTTCAGCTGAAGGTACTCCCTCAAAGACGAAACGCAATGACCCGTCTGTAATCAGTAGGCGGTCGCGGCCACCATTCAGTGTTATACTCATTCTCTTAGCGCCGCCTCGCGTGATCACGTGACGGCAAGAGGAACCCTGTTTCCCAGAGAGTGCTGGGAATCGTAGTCTTCAACACGGGATTCTGTGATCTGTGCCCGTGTGTTTTTTCAATTCTTAAACTGCGGGTTGGAGTGTTCCCTTCTGACGGAGCACCACATTAGCCAGTTTACTTTCATTCTAACGTTAGATCGTGAGTGGCTTTGCAGTTATATTTCGCAGCCACACAGAACTAGAAGACACCAGGCTCTGCAATCTACAGCAGATAAACCCCGGCATCAATCAGAGGACTAGTTGGTACATCTGAGAAAACACATGGGCACAACATGTGCAAAAAGTCTGCCTCTTCACCACAGCACCTCAGGCGTCTCCCGTCAGCTGCTGCATACATTTTCTTGAGACGGGCTGGGGTGAGGTGAACTTTATTCAGCACCTTGAAATGGATTAGTCTGTATCTAGAATTGTACAACACCTGTTTTATTAGCCTGCATAGCTGGAGCCAGTGTGCATCTGTAAAGGAAGTGCTGAGGTCCCTCTCCCAGTCCACCTTAATGTCTGGTGTATGGACCTCTCTAGTCGACAGTGCCAATTTATGTATTGCCGATGCAGATTTTTTGGCCAATCCTGGGGAGATCGTGTAATTTAGGCTCTGCTGTAAGGGGGTTCCTGAGGGCATCCGGCCCATGTTGCCGCCACTGCCGCCCGGAGTCTGTAGTACTGCAGCTTCTGAAGTGGGGTGTCCCCTATCTGTATTTTCATATCCTCCCAGGACACAAACTCCCCATCATGGTACAAGTCCCTGAAGTGTACAATACCTACTTCGTGCCAGTGTGTGGCCAGTACCGCATCCCTAGAGGGCCCGAGATATTGAGCGTCCCAGACTGGAGCAACCAGGCTGTATATTATCATGTTTTTGG
Organism: Ambystoma mexicanum; assembly: GCF_040938575.1. NCBI lineage: Eukaryota > Metazoa > Chordata > Amphibia > Caudata > Ambystomatidae > Ambystoma > Ambystoma mexicanum. Next base: position 1,184,400,075 of record NC_090925.1, read on the forward strand.
GTGATTGGATCAGCCTCCACCATGCCTGTCTCGTAGTTAGCACTGGGTCTAGGTGGTTCACATTTCTCTTAACTCCTGTTATTACCGCATGTAGAAGCTTCGCCCTGCTCTTCCCTTCTCTTTCTAGTTCTTCGTATGATGTATGTGGCACACCCTCTACCCAATGCATTGCATAGTACGCCTGGGCTGCTAGAGAGTACAGCTCATAATCCAGGGCAGACAGGCCCCCTCATTCATACGGCGATGTAAGACGGTTCAAGCTGACCCTTGCTTGACCATTCCACATGAACTCGGAGCACGCTCTGATTAACTTTATGAAGAAAGACCTACCCGGCCATAATGGTATAGTGCTGAAGAGGTAGAACAATTTAGGAAGAATAATCATCTTTACCAATGCTACTCGGCCCATTAGTGAGGTAGGGAGATGTATCCATACTTCAAGTTTATTACACAGCTTTTCAAGCAGCGTGTCATAGTTCAGGGAGTGCCCCAGGGATGCAGAGCGTGCAACCTCGACCCCTAGGTACTTCACTTGTCTGGGTGTCCATCTTAACCCGAACAGGTTACTGGGTCCTGTCGTGCCTTTCCGTCACCTCAGACTTATTGATGTTCAGGCGGAGGCCCGAGTAGGTCCCAAACTCTTGAACCGCAGTTATCACCTTCTGTAAGTATCTTTCAGATATCCTCACATACATCAGGATGTCATCGGCATAGAGTGTTATCAGTTCCGTCCAGCCAGCTATAACTATGCCTGCTCGAGTATGGCGTGCCCTCATAAGATCTGCTAGGGGCTCTATCACCAGGGCAAATAACAGCGGCGACAGTGGCCATCCCTGCCTGGTGCCCTCTGCTAGTGCCAACACCGCAGACAAGACCCTGTTAATGCACACCCTGACATGTGGTTGAGTATACAGAAGCCACACCCATTTTACAAAGTTGGGACCAAACCATAGTTGTGTACACCTTAAAGAGAAATGGCCAGTATACTGTATCAAAGGTCTTCTGCATGTCCAAGGAGAGTGCAATCTCCTCGGTGTCTTTTGCTATATTTGCCAGAACATTATATAGCCTCTGTGTATTGGATGCTGTCTATCGCCACTGTATGAATCCCGCTTGGTCCTTGTGCACCATATAGGGCATCAGTGTATTAAGCCGAGATGCTAGTATCTTTGCAGATACTTTCACGTCCGTGTTTATGAGAGAGAGTGGATGTTATGACCCGCATTCCTGCGGTGGTTTCCCAGGTTTCAATATTAAGGTGATAACCGACTCCCGCATTGAATCTGGTAGAATACCAGATTCCAGAGCCTCATTCCAAACTGACAACAATCGAGGAGCCAAGACGTCTTTAAATTCTTTATAAAACTCTGTGCCCAGTCCATCAGAACCTGGTGCTTTCCCTCCCGTTAGGCTTTTTATCACCTCCTTTATGTCATCTATTGTCATAGGTTTTTCAAGTTTATCACAGGCTTCAGTGGATAGCAGTGTCGTGGGTATCTTGACTAAATACTCATCTATCTCATTCTCTGAGGCTACACTTTGCGGTGAGTAAAGATCCTTATAGAAGTCATAAAATACTTTCCCGACCTCTTCAACTTTGTTCAGCACCCTCCCATCACGCCCGGTTATGCATGGAATGGACGTATTGCCTCCCTTGCTATGGACCATCTGCGCTAAGAGTTTAGCTGGCCTCTCTTGCTCCCCATATTTACGTGCTCTCACCGGTCTATCAAAGTAACATAACTCTGTCTGCTGTTTCCCGAAACTCATATAATTTAGTTTTAATTTCCCTGCAAATAAGTGGTGTTGGGTTCCTTGCGTACTCTGTCTGCCATTTCATTAGTGTCTCCTCCCACCTTTTAAGTTCCCCCCTGATGTCTCGAAGAACTTCAAACTTTGAGGACATTGCGACCCCACGCATATAGACTTTAAAGGCTTGCCATAGTGTTGCTTGCAGGACCACCGACCCTTCGTTGTCATCAAAGAATTTGGTAATGTGTTGTGCCATACTGGACAGAAACACTGGGTTCAATAAAGATAAGGCCTAAAATGCAATTGAGGTTCCCGGGGGGCAGCTTCAGGGATGAACAATGTGAGCATCACCGGGAAGTGGTCGGATAGCATTCTAAGCAGTATTTGGGATTCAACCACCCAGCCCAAAACCCTCTGCAATGACAGCCAGAAATATATATGGCAGTGCATATCATGTACCGCCGCGTAAAAAGTGAAGGCCTTCAGTGACCCGTTTAGCGTCCGCCATACATCTTTCAAGCCTAGGTCTACAATGCTGGTATGGATCATGTGCGCTGCCCCTGTCAGGGTTCTGGTTGATTCTGTTGTGCGGTCTTAGACAGTGTTGAGAATGGTATTTAAGTCCCCACCACAGATAACCAATGCAGTGGGGTATCTAGCACATTTTCAGAACATACCTTCATAAAGCCCCCCGGGTTATCTATATTGGGTCTATAGACATTTATCAACTGAACTTCAGCAGTTTCCAATTTCCCATGCACCATCACGGATCTGCCACATTTATCTCTCTCTGTTGCATAATGTACAAATGGTAGAGATCTGTGGACCAGTATCATCACCCCCGGGCTTTGGTTGAATATGAGGTACAATAGCACTGTTCTCCCCACCCCGGGGCACTCGCCGCACCTGGGATTCTAACAGGTGCATTTCTTGCAAAAGTATTATTTGGGGCCTTTGCCTGTTCACATGCGCCATTACCTTGCTTTTATACGCAAGCCCAGTCCCCTCACATTCCAGCTCAGTAACTTCACTCTAGTCGGGCCTACTTTAGCCATTGTCCCTCGCATATTTCCGTTTTCTCTGCTGTGAGTACCCTTCCTCCACTGGGAGTGTCTCTGGGATGGCAATGTTGGCCTCCACAAACGATGCTGCCTGTTCCGGAAACATAAAGAAATAGGTTTTGTTCTTACATTGTATGCAGGGCCTGACTGGGTATAGCAATGCATAAGGTATCTGGCGCTCTCTCAGTAATTTCTGGACTTTGACAAAGGAGCACCTCTCTTGTTGTACTGCCATCCTGAAGTCAGGAAGAATGCGGATCACGCTGAAGCCCATTTTCAACTCTTGCTTTTCTCGTGCTGCTCTCAACACCATAGCAAGATCGCAGCAGTTCATCAACTTCGCAATGATTGGTTGTGGGAATGCCCTGGTTTTAGGTTTTGCTGCTGTGTGCTTGTTCTACCATGAACATTTGTGACCAGCCAGGGTCCCCAAGTAAGTCTCTTAACAGGCCCTCAACGGCCATTTCCACATGTCCTTTCAGTGCTTCATCCGGCACTCGCACCATGCGGATATTGTTTTGCCGTGATCTCGCCTCCAGGTCCTCGCACTTCATCTTAATGCTACCCAGGTCTTTGGCCATTGTTGTGACTGTGTTTTGCAATGATTCTCTGGCATCTTCTGCTGTGCCTATTCACGACTCAGTCTCCGTAATGTGATGTGTGGCTTTTTCCAGCTGAGCTCTGATTGTGGAGATATTGATGTTTATGCCATCTAGTTTATTGTTTACTGATGCAAATCCTTGCTGCATTATTGTAAATCCGCTGGATGTGGCACGGGAGTTAGTGCTGGTGCATCTTGCACACTCAATCCCTCATTGATGGCATCTATTTGTATGGCAGTGGGTTTGGTGAACTTATCCATGGTCCCACTTTTCTTTTTGGGCTGCCCCTCTAGGCATTATATTAGATGCAGGTACTTGTCTTGTGTGCAGTCCGGTGTTCCCTGAAGCACCGGTCCGACAAGCCGAGCTTCTTCTGTACTTAACTAGGAGTTATGCCAGTACACCTGCGCTCACCATTGCTGGCAAGGAACGTGTCCCTTCAGTCGCTCTGAGATACTGTAGATCTTGCTCGTCTGGTTTATTTCAATGTTATTGTCATCTTTAGTACAGAGACAAAGGCCACGGGCAGCCTGAGACCCACCATCCTGTGTGAGGAGAGGAGGAGGGGGACCAGGCCCTGCCTGCATGCCAAGACTTGTCCTTGGCCTCAAGCCCTGGGATCGTATCTCTCCAGATCTGAAACCTCTCCATTGGCTCCCAGTGGATGCAAGGAATACATTTAAAACCCTCTGGATTGTCCACAAGGCTTTCTGGCACCTGGGTCCAAAATACCTCCAGCTATCCCTCCGCAAATACCTCCCCTCTCAAGCTCTTCGCTCCTCTACCTCAAACTCGCTCGAGGTCAGTCGTTTCTCAAAGAAATGAGCTGGGGGTAGATCTCTGTCTTCAGCCGGGGCCTTCCTCTGGAACAGCCTCCCTGCCACTCTAAAACTTGAGGAGAACCATCTCTGGTTCCAGAAGCACCTCAGGACCTTCCTCTTTGCATCGTCCTTTGCTCCCCCTCTCCCTTGCTGATCTGCTCTCTCTTGGCACTGTGCACCTGGCCACCGTCTGGCCCCTTGGCCCAGGTACCTGTTCACCCTCCCACCCTTCTGCACTGCCTCCCAGCCACCCCTTGCACTGGGGACTGTATCTGTACCCATACAGTCCCACACCCCTCCTTATTCTTCTTTTTATGCACTTATCAGACTTACCCAGTCCTGCTGCCGTAAACACAGCATTTGCCACTTGCTGGCTGCACTACCCCTGTGTATTTCTCCAATATCTATTTTATTTGTATTTATTATTATTTATCTGTTTATCCTCTGCTCTGCACTTTCCACTCTCCCCCTTCCATGCACTTTTCCCCTTTCCCTTTCCCATGCACTTGCACGTTCTCAATGTCACTGGGCCTAGTAAGATTGCTGTTTTGTTCTCCCTAGTTCCCCTCCCTTGCCTTGTCGCACTCTGAAACACTTGTGTACGAGCGAGTTACAAATAAAATATCATATCATATCATATCATGCAGGCACTGAGTCTGCAGACTGGTCAGGTCGTCCCTGCTGTCAAGAGCAGATTTTTGTTGCATTCAGTGGATCCTGCATTGACAACAGAGATGGGGTTGAGTAAATCTGCTTAAGGGGGGTAGTTTCCCATTCGTGAGGTATGTTCTCAGTATCATGGGCCCATGCGTCGTGCAGCCCAGCCCCAGACCCGCCCCAAAGGTGTAACTAAAAGTGGCCCCAGGGCCGACCACCCCAGGCCGGGCACTCCACGTAAGCGAAGTCAGGGAAATCTAGGGCTGTAACCCTTTTTGGGACCAGGGCTCAAATCAGGACTCTGGGATGTGCAGGGGGGCACATAATTCTGCACCCCATTGCAGATGATGTAGGGAGGGACCAGTGTGTGTAACCCTCTGTCTGCTCGGTAACCCCGTCTTATTAGGTACTCCCCACAGCAGCATTTGATTGGGGCACTTCGCTATGGAGCGGTGGAGTTCAGGGCTGCCCCGCGCAGTCTCTATATGAACCAGGATAGCAAGCAACCCACGGGTGAGCCGTCAAGCTGGGCTCCTTCCCGTGTCCCTGTCTCCCTCCTGGTATTGAGTGTTCAAGGGGCCTCTGAGGGCAAAGTCTGGGGAAATCTGTGACTGCTCCCCTGCTCAGGATCAGGTCACGTATCAGGATTCCAGGATGTGGCAGCGGAGTACGTAGTGCTTCGCCCTGTTGCAGATGACACAGGGAGGGACTAGTGTGTGTAGCCCTGTCCGCTTGGCAAACACGCCTTATCAGGCACCCACCTTGCCGCAGCATATAGTTGGGGCGCTGCGTTATGGAGCGGTGGAGTGTAGGGCTGCCCTGCGCAAAGCTTGTGCATACCGGGATAGTGACCTGCTCTCGTGGTGACTGTCAAGCCGGGCTCCTTCCCATGTCCCCATCTCCCTCTTGGTATCAAGAGGTCATGGTAAGTATGCTGGTAAGTTGAATATATCCGGCTGCACCATAAAGTTGTCGCCTCAGACAAATTCTAGTAGCAATGTCGGTCTCCCTACGTAGTGCCGGTTCTACATCTACGTCTACTTCTCACTGCAGCCAAAGTGCATAGCTGTGTACGCACTCCGCCAGGGCCTATGCTGTCGGGTCATTTATCTCTGCCGTTGTCACAGCAATGTCTCTGGGATTCAGCTAATGTCTGCAGGGTACTTTCATGCCACTCTCCAATGATTCTTGTGTTCAGCAATGCTCTGTAGCAGTAAGGATTTTGCTGAGAGCTCTCTAGCTCTCTGCGCACACAGAGCTCATGCAAACGTGGCCATCTTGCCGTTTGCACAACAGCGCCCCCCTGGTGTGATTGCTCTTAAGTCGAACAGGTGTGGCAGACCAGAGCAAGAGGAGATATTGTTTATTTTTCGAGTGTAAGTAATCCTGTTTGAGCATTGCACACATTAAATTGGTATTATGTTTAAGATCTTAGCCTGCCACATTGGTTTCATGTGTGTATCGTTGTGTTAAAAGACTGCAAAGGTTTTATTGATGGAATTGTGACCTTCCATTGTTTACGTGTTTTTAGACCACTCCTTGCACAATGGTGCACATCCTTACTGATTTGTGGAATTTAGTCCTAGGGGCTTCCTTGTGGTCTTGTTGGTTTTGGAAACGTTGTTTGTTTTAGTTGTGTCTAAGTGAGTGCTAGATTCTGCTTGTTTGATATTGTTAGGTAGGGAGATGTGTGATATCTTGTGTGGTAGGCCAATTCCGTCTTGGGTTCATGAGTCGGCATGTACTAGTGGAATGCCTGATCGAATGCGGAATATAGGGATCTCTAAATTCCATGATTGACGTTTGGTGGTATTCAGGGTGGGAGTAGATACCGTTGCTGTTCAATCTTCATTCCACATTCCAACTCCAGAGATCTATGAAATGTCGAATGTAGCATCGTAATTACACACATCGCCTCCCTCCAAAATAAGATAAATAAAATTGTTCACACAATACTGATTGGATGTTTCTCTACTCTGAACAACATGACACTTAAACACATAAGAACAGGCTGTCCTTTTTTTTTTTTTTTTTTATAAGAGCAAGTTCAGTGCATAAAATAATCCCTAAACCTCACTGGTGGATTAATCACTCCTTTTTTCAAACACTCCTGCTGACTGTCTCTTTCTTCACTATTCCTTGGAAACTCTTTTCACCTTTGAGTCTGTGCATTTTTTTTTTAACAACACATTTTATTGGCTTTTTGTCCTTACATACAAAAAACATTCATTACACTAACAAACATATAACCGTGCATACATATGGAAGAGCATTGTGAACAGCTACTGCATGTACGTATATATACGTATATATATAAGGAAGAATATTCAAGTATAAAGTCAACTTTGGCACATTCTTGCTAATCACATTCGGGTGATGACAGGTAGTGGTGTTGCGTTTAGGAGCGATGGCAGGGTTGCACACCGGAGTTCCTTAGTTCGTACTGTGCATATTTTATGGCATTAGTTCCCATTTCCCCCATATTTTATCTGCCTTGCCCGGGCCGCCTCTTGCTTGATAGACTCGGCGTTCCATTAGGATGATAGCATCTACATCTGTCGTCCATTGGTCATAGTGTGGAGTTGTTTCCGAGCCCCACTGTTGTGCGATGTTTCTTTTGGCTATTCCTGTGGAAGTTGAGAGCATCAGCTTTTCAAAGCAAGACATTTCCTCTTCCTCTTCAATTCCCAGGAGGAGGAGTTTGGGGTCGGCCCAAGACTCTTGAGAGTCTTTCACTACATTTTCGCCAAAAGTGTTGTATCCGTGCGCATTGCCATAGGATGTGGTAGAAGGTTCCTTCTTCTTGTTTACAGCGTAAGCATTTGGGGTCGCTCGCTTTACCCCAATTGTACAATGCTAGGTGGGGGTAGTATATTCTGTGAAGTATTTTCAGTTGGATTAGTCTGATTCTAGCTGAGATTGCAGTGTCTCTGGGATACATCAGGGTCGAAATCCAATCTTCAAGTGGTATTGGGCCCACGTCTCTTTCCCATTTCAACTTCAGGCTCGATAGCTCAGTCGTGGCAAACGAGTAGATGGCATTATACATGGTGGATGTGACCTTGCTTTTCACACTGTCTACGACTATGTTTCTTTCTATTGGTGTGCATTCCGGCATGTCTGACAACTGGTCCCTTTGTTCGGTGAGTGCATGTTGTAGCTGTGCATAGTGGTAGTTCTCGGTGGCCAGAAGACCGTATGTGTTTGAAATATCGGCAAACTGTATGATTTGGTTGTTTACATATATTTGCTGTATGGTTTGTATACCGGCTGTTGCCCAGTTAGGCCATTTGGGGAGTTTACTGAGACCTGTAAGGTGGACGTTGTTCCAGATGGGCTGGACTGGAGTAACTCTATTGGCCCAGCCGATGTGTTTATGTGTTTCTTTCCATATTTGGGCTGCGTGCGCTATTATCGAGTTTTCGGGTGGGTGGTTCTTTTTGCCGTAGAGGCTTTCGATCGGGGACATGTCATGTCGTTCAGCTATTTCAGCTTGTATATGGGGGAATTTCGGGTTGCCATGAAGTATGTCATTTATCGTCGCCATTTGGGTCGCCCAGTAGTAGACTTGGATGCTCCGAGTCCTATTCCCCCTCCCAGACTGAGCGTTGGAGGGCTTTGAGAGCTATTCTTGGGTGTTTCCCTCCCCATAATAGTTTACGTGTTATTCTATCTATTTTACGGAATTCCGCAGTGGGGATGTGGAGAGGGGCATTTTGGAGGATGTACAAGAACCGGGGTAGGGGCAGCATCTTGAAGAGCGCTGCTTTGCCTAATAGTGTTAGCGGTAGTGCTTCCCAGTGGACCTGCGCACATTTCTTAACTAGTGGGTGTAGGTTTTGGGACACGTAGCTATCTACTTTATTTGAGATTATGATGCCTAGGTAACGGAACTGTGTGAGTTCTATTTGGTATGGGGAGCCAAGTGGCAGTATACAGTCTACTCCCTTCACCGGAAAGAGCACGGATTTGGACCAGTTCACCTTGAAGGCTCTGTATTTTATTAATATTTCAGTGACTATAGGGCAGGAGACTGTCGGATCACCTAGGTATACCAGGAGGTCATCTGCATATAGGGATATCTTGTCTTCCCAATCTGAATTCCACCGAAAACCTGTCCATGTGGTTGAGCCCCGCAGAATGACTGCTAGTGGTTCAATTATTAGTGCGAACAGCATTGCTGAGAGGGGGCACCCTTGCCTGGTGCCCTTTCCCAGCTGGATGTTGCGCGAGGGCCACCCGTTCACTCTCACCTCTGCCATCGGGTTGTTGTAAAGAAGCTGGACCCATTTTATGAATGGTTCACCAAAATTCATCTTTCTCATGATTGCTCATAGAGCCTCCCAAAATACGGAATCAAAGGTTTTTTCGAAATCTATGGCTAGCAGCGCCAATGAATGTTGTAGGGCGGGTGCTCTCTCCAGTGCCAAGTGCAGCCTGCGAATATTCATTCTTGTTGATCATTGAGGCATAAAGCCGCATTGGTCCAGATGGATCAGTGCCGTAATGACCGTTTGCAGTCTGTCTGCTAGTATTTTGGCCAGTATTTACGCTTCGCTGTTGATTAGTGATATGGTAACTACAATGGAGTCGATAGGTGTATGCCTCCTATCTATACCTCAGTATTTCTACACATATGTGACCGAAGGCTATTCTTTTCCATGCCGCCGCTATCGGATAGCGGCGGCACGGAAAAGAAAATAAGGAATTAATGCTGAGAGACCCAGGCTACCTGACAGGAAGAATTAAGACACTTATAGCTGTGTTCCAACAGAGGACAGGTATAACTACAAGCGCTAGATCAAGAGGACTCAGGGATTGACCCAACTAAGCTGGTCCGAGACCTGAAGACATCCTCAACATTCTTCCTAGCATTGAAGAATTTCAAAGAGAATATTTAATTCACTAATATTCGTCCTGAAGAAAGCGGCCACTTGCGAATCCCGCTGTAACCGGTTGACTGTTGTTATAGCAGAATCTGGTGGATAACCCAGACCCAAATACCTCTACATATTAAGTAAAGGGCTTGCAAAAAGAAATCTAATCTTATCATAACTCTATTTTGCTTTCCACAGTCTTAGTACTGTACAGAGCAAAAAGAGCTTTTTAATAGAGTTCTATGTGACAAGAATGACATAGAAATCTCTTTTTATAAAACCTTGTGTTTTTGATTTGCATTTTGATAAGCCACACGGCTGGGAGGCGAAAATATTAAAATACGGATATCGACCCCCAAATGTGTCCACTTCTTTTTAGCTAATAGGAAAGTGGTTTAGAGAGGATAGGGACAGGTTCGCAACATCCCCTTGCAGTCGGCACATCAGCACCCACTAGGGCTAAGCACCCATGGGCACTAGACTGTTTACACATAGGGTGAAAAAGCTTTTTTACTAAGGACCTAGTGTTAGGAATAACTTTGTAAATGAAATAGCCTTCTGTCACATATGTGTTGAAAAAAAGGATTAGTGATATGGGCCTGAAGGAACTGCACTCGTATGGGGGTTTGCCTTTTTTGGGGATCACTATTATTGTGGCTTTGCGGAGGTCTGGCGGGAGCACACCCCCTATTAGGGAGTGTTCTAACAGGTTGAGAAGGTGGGTGGATATATCTAGATGGCTTAGTTTTTTCCAAATATCGAGTGGGAAACCGTTGGGGCCTGGGGTCTTGCCTGCTGAAATGTCCTCCTCTGTTATTTTGTTATCTAACATGTTGGCTTTCTCCGTGTTGTGTGTTGGGAGATTGGTGCTATCCAGTATAGAGCTGTCTGCTGTGCCACTGGGAGGCGCATAGAGTTCTTTGTAGAAGTCAGCAAAACATTCTGCTATTTCTGCATTGGAGGAGACTATTTCTGCATTCCTTGTCCTAATATTCTTTACCTTCTGTTGTCCCTCATCACGTCTTTCCAGCCATGCAAGCAGCTTGCCAGCTTTTTCCCCCATTTCGTATAGGCGTGCTTTCATGGCACTGTGTGCTTTTTGGGCGCAATCTAGAGACAGGTTATGTAGCTTTTTCTGTGCCAGTATTAGGGCTCTGCTTGTCTGGGGGGTGTCACTGTTGGTGTGTTCTGTTTCTTTGTCCACAACTTCTCTTTCAGCTTCTATGATCAGTTCACATTGTGCTTTTTTCTTGGCTGATATCCACGAGATGATCTCGCCTCTCAGGACTGGTTTGTATGCTTCCCATAGTATAGTGGGGTCATTCACCGAGCCTGTATTTAGATCGAAGTAGTTGGAGGTGGCTGCCTCTATTTTCTCTTGCAGGTCTGGGAACCCTAGGTAGTAGGAGGTAAGTCGCCAAGTGGGAGGGGGACGCAGCCTTTCCGTTTCCAGTTCAAGTAATAGTGGAGAGTGGTCCTCGTGGGAGGAAGGGTGCGCTGCAAGCTTTGTGGATATTCTGATTTGGTAGGAAGAAATAGTCTATTCTGGACATTGAGGCATGCGCTCCTGAGTGGAAGGAATATTCACGTTTCTCCCCATGTTGGTCTCGCCACGTATCCCGGAGCCCCAGTGCGGACGCAAAGGTGGCAAGTTTGGTGACGGTGGCAGGGTTTCTGGTCCTCAAATGTGTGCGATCTGAGGCATTGTCCATTACTTCGTTAAAGTCCCCTCTTATCACACATGTGTCTGCCATACTTGTTGTCAGGATGGGGGTAATGTCGGCTAGCAGAGTATTAAGGAGGGCTGGTGGGGAATATATTGCCATAATTGCCAGCGTTTGGTTCCATAGCGTTGCCTGACTTTGTACATAGCGACCACTGCAGTCTTGTATTATGTGTTTGATCTCCAGTGGTAGCCTTTTGTGGATCAGTATTAGCACTCCTCTTGCCCCCATGGAGAAACCCGCATGTACCGTTGTGCGGTAGTTGGATCTTCGGAATAATTTGCATGTGGTTCCCGCAAGGTGCGTTTCTGTTAGGAGAGCTATGTCTGGGGAGTGCCTGTGTATGTGCTGCAGTACCAGTCTTCTTTTGATGCTGGATGCCAGCCCATTCACATTCCATGTAAGGAGCATTAGGCGCTTGTTGTTTGAAGCCGTCTCAGTTGCCATCAGTTGTTTGACTGTTAGGTTCCCGGATGTGTTCCATAGGTTGTAGTTGTGCCGATGTTAACAAGGCATGCTGTATTACGGCAATTGCTTCATTTAATATGCTAATAGTGCCACCGTATGCTAAACTTTGAATGAAAACATTATTCCCAACTCCCCCCTCCCCATACTTCACCCACAACTGAAACATCTGTCGGCCAAACATAAACTTATAAACAGTTAAACCTTAGCTCGCATATGCCCGCTCCGTCTCAGCCGGGCTCTACACACTGGATACAGCTTGGGGCTGGGCAGTATAACACCTTCGTTTGGTACTATGAGTTTGTTTCATCGTCTAGGGGGGCGGCTGCTAGTTGGCCGCCAGCCTTAATATGCCTCGTGATTTGGGTTACAGTGCGGAGCATGAGCTCCCTTGCTTTTCACGTACAGTGATATCTTTGTCTTGGGTGACCTTGCATCCTGTTATTCGTTTCCTTGTTGTGGGACCTCAACTTGTGGGTGTTGCTGGGGTTCCAGGTCTGGTGGTCGCTCAGGGTGTGGTCTGTTGTGTACCCCTCGTATGTTGTCTTCAGTCTCTGAGATTCGTGCCTCTGCCTCTCCCGTGCGTGAGGTTAGCTTTTGTAGGTCGTGCCTTAAAAGGGACACGTCCACGCCAATACTGTCCATCTTCTTCTCCATCGAAGTTCTGTAGCTGGCAAGGGCACTCACTATGTCCCTGAGGGAGATTTCATCTTCCATGCAGTCTGCTTCTGTTGATGACAGACACTCAGGGGAGCGAGACATGGATGTGGTTGCATATTGTTCAATTCTGCTTTGTGTCGAGGTTTTCCTGGGTTTGTCTTTCCCCATTTTGCTTATTTGGCAAGGCGACACTGGAGGGGGAGGTAATGACAACTTGGATAAGCAGCTGTTTCCGAGGCGATGGGGGTAATGACCCCTGGGTCTTATTGCAGTATGGCTAATGATCTTATGGATCTACATTAGGCATATCTCCAATACTTCACTTCCGTTTTGTTCGAGGGGTGACCACCGGCCGGAGAGTTCCGCCTGAGGTTGCGTTAGTTCTGGGCGTGCATGTTCGTTCGCCTTTGTTATTGTAGTCAGTTTGTTTTGCTCGGGGGTACAGTGCAGTTCCCACTCTGGCTAGAGGGCACACGTGTTGGCTTGTCACTGGTGGTGATGGGCTTGGTGTATGGAGCTGTGTGTTTTGATCTGCAGTGTGCGTTGGGTTCCTTCGTGTCCTCCACAGCCGGGGGGAAGGCAGCTTCTGCTGCTATGGCATGTATTCGCTGTGATTTGTAACAGTCTATGTGGGGCAGATCTGTTCAGTTGTATGTTGATCTGCTTCCTGAGGCGCGCCTGCCTGGTATCGGCTATTCAGTGAGTCTTGTCTAGTTCTTTATGGACAGCACCAGTGGGCTCTTATAGTATGTGGGCCCCTGATACTGCGGCTCTTTGCTTTGGCTGGGGTAGGGTCAGGGTTGCAGTCGCTCACACTCACCTCCCAATGTCCGCCGTTAGCACCAGTATGAGGCTTAGTGACTGTCTGTTTCCTACCACCCACCACCAGTGGCCTGCTTGGTTTGGCTGACTCCTGGGTCAACAGTACTGTGTCTGCCTTCAGCTGTAGGATGCCACTGTGGAGTTATCAAGTCCACCTTAGTGTGCGGATATGGCCGGGGGGGGACAGGCAGCATCTTTTGTCTCTGGCCCCAGCCCTCAGCTACCCCCCACTCCTTACCGCTGTGTTTTTCGTCCGATGCAGTGAGGCGGGATCAGTGTCTCCAGGTCACGGGGAACTCTGCAGGCACTCTACGCAGTGCAGAGCGCCTGCGATCTTGCTGGAGGTCTGTGTTGGCCCCAGCTGTGTGCCGCAGCAAAGCCACAGAGAGCAGGTCGTGGCGTTTCCCACTCCGTGCGTGGCGCCTATGACAGCGTGTCGACGGGAGCTACCCGTGCCTCCCCAGTCCCAGGGACTAGTCTCTGCGGCGCTCCCCCGCGGGCTCGTCCCGCTCCCCTCCGCCGATTAACAACAGCAGGAGGGAGGCAAGTCGCGCAGCGCCGCCTCAGGGGGTGGGAGCGTCGTCGCTGCGATGTGCGCTTTGGCTGGTGCAAGTTGGGGGAGCGGGAGCGGGTGATGAGTGTCCCCGGCGGCCTCGTGGACTCTCTGCCAGCCGCAGGTCAGAGGTCCTATGGTTTGCAGGAATCCCACGGTCTTGCAGGCGTTGTCTGTCTTTCTTCTTTCCTCGGCTGGCCCCACGATTATGTGTCATGCTCTCTCCGCTCTCGCCTACAGCAAGTTCAGGACGGCCATCTTGGGAGCTGTATGCAGGTTAGAGTCTGCGCCTTTCGATCATCATTACCTCGGAGTCGCGCTCCAATTCTGCTCCGCTTCTACAGGAATCGATGCAGCATATATTCATGCATCTGTGAGGTGTTTTCTGGGCATTTCACAGTTGCTATTTACGCAGGATGAGTGCAGGATCTGGCCGGCGGCTCGGGAGCGGTGCAGGTTTACGTCTCCATCGTTCGGCTGTTGGCCACGCCCCAAGTCACATCTTCATCCACCTGATTCATTCTTCCAATAAATCCATCACACATAACCCCAGATGGATTAGTTTGATTCATCATTATTTCTTTCCATCTATTCATTGGGTCATGTTGTCACCTGCTCACTTTAATAAGGTTTCATATTGATCCATCTGCCACTCTAATAGCATTTTCATATACGTCCATGACTTCAATAGGGTCTATTCGTTTGGATAAACCTTTCTTCACTTCTCGATGCACACTTAACTGTACGTTCGAAGCGGATGACGTTTTTACAGACGTCATCATTCAGCCATCTGCCTTCACAGAGAGAGGATATCAGAGAGACTGCCCTCTCCACAAACACCAACACTGAAAGAGCATGAACAGGCGGTGAGCCCTAACCCTGTTCCCTTTTTTCAATTGAATTATTATTTTCGTCACTGCACATCACTCCGTACTGCATCAATGCTTACCCATAACCTGGGCTCACATGCCTGTTCTCTGCTCTGCCTTTAGGAGGATGCAACATTCATTGTATCCTTTGCATTCGTCTCAAACAGCTACATAAACTTTGGCCTGGTGGCATTTACACCGTGAGCACAGTCATTACGGCACGCCCTTCTCCTGCCCCTGTTCTCTAGCATCTGCTCTGATATAGATGACCTTATAATCAGCTTCCTTGTTGCAGTTAGATTATCACCTAGGCATTATGGCTAACAAGGATTACTTAAAAGTTCCTTTTCATGCAAATTGTCTTGCATCTCTCATAACCTGCTGGGCTTACAATTCTACTTTTAAATCACTTTCTAGCAATCAAATCAGTCAAACAAGCTGCTCATTCCCGCTCCTTAAAGTTCATTACATGCACCTGATGATGGTTTACCTGTTTTAGGAGGCTGCTTGTGTGCCTTCTTTAGTGTGCCCCCAACACAGCACGCTTAGGGTTCTTCAATTTGGTCCTTGGTGGACAGCTCGTTGCCCGTGTTACACAGTGGTTTTCTCTGCATGGTCATCAGAGTAGATGGCTCAGGACTCACTTGCAGAAAAGCACATTTCTTTATTTACTGAAGAGTTCCAGTTACTCTCTTAGTGCATAGGTATCAAGGGCACACCCACCAGCCACCCTCAGCAATGAACACATTGAGAACACAGACGCATCATCATTAATCCAACATTCACTGAGATGCCAATCACTCACACTCACTAAAATTCTAACAACAAGCAAGGATGGCAAGCAGGCAATCTGCTCAGGAGCATACAATACATTACCGCAAAAGACAAGATAAGCCACACCTCCTTCACTTTACATAGACCAAAGGAGGACTTGGCACATCTACATATTATCACAATGGCCCTCAACACCATAGTTTTTGATGATATGATATTATTTTTTAGGAAAGTGATATCTTCCATGTGTTTTGTGTGTCATTGAGACATCTCTTGTGATCTAAGTCTAGAACCACAGCAATGCTCAATAACCATTCCCACTAGATACTAGAGTGGGGCAGCTTTCCAAAATTAATTGAACAATCAAAGATGGCAACAATGACTGCTATCCATGTCAGAATTGCAGTGGATCATTATCACTACTCAGTTGGCATGTGTCCAGAACATAGCCATCACACATATAGTCTGCACTGGGCCATCTGGATTCTCATGGAGACTCCAATACAGACAGCAAACCGGACTGGGTAAATAGCCTTCCACCACAATCTCCTGTATTTTTTCTCTGCATCAAAACTTGTCATGGTGCCCCCTTACTAATCCAAGAAGTTGGAAAGAAAGTGTATGCACTGTCCACTAACTATATTTGCACATGTGGTGTCCTGAGCTGGTTTGATGACCTCAGACCTCTCGGTCTGTTCTTGTTTCATCCATGCTTTTAAAGATCTCTTAGTGCATGTATAAGTATGGATAGCATGCCCCGGGTGGTGTGCGGACTGGGGCTCAAACCCCCTTTTCCTGCGGTGTTTTCCCACCTTTTTGGAGAAGAGTTGGAGGGGAAGTGGTGACGACCCCACGCTGGACCCCCGGGACTCATGCACTGAACTTGCACCTCCTGCACCATGGACCAAGACTGGTTCCCCTGTCCCACAATGGCCCACATGGCCAAGAGGGTGGCCTTCGCAGGGATCGGCTCCCATTTCGGAACTCTAACATAGAATCTGGGGAAATGCACATCTTGTATCCCACTGATGGGACCTGCCCAGCATTAGCATCGGCCACGGTGGCCCCTGCGGAAACCGACAAGCGGGCATTGAGCAGTGCTCTGAGCCCTCCTTTTCTGTGAGCCCAGCTAGGTGGTTCAGTAGTCATGGAGTGAGCACTGGGGCGGAGGAGAAGAATGAGCCTGCAGACTGAGACAGGACAGCCACAGCCCTGGTGAGTGCAGGGATTAGCAGAGCCGGGAGTGCTGTGAAGGACCCCCCCTTGTGGTGTGTCTCACCTGGGCAACGGCCCGGAGCTCTGGAGACCGCCTTCACTCCCCCATACGGTACGACCCGGTTAGAGGTGTCCCAGACATAGCAGAGCTGCAAGGAGAGGACCAGGAGGAAAATCGACAGAAAGTGCTTCAGTTTGCTTCCTGCATTCATTCTCTGCTGTGTGAATTCTCCCCGCCTCCCCTGGGCAATATGTCAGATACAAACGTGGGGTTCTGCAGAGGAGTGACAAGATTTACAAAGTAAAAACCGAGACAGAGCAACTAACATAAAAGTAGGACTCACTCTTGAAAGTGGCTGTCAAGGCATTACACTTCAGAAGGCTTAAATGTTTGCTGATTTCCTTAAAGTAGAATTTGGGGTGTGTTCCTAAAACCGAATTTGGGTGTTTAGCATTACATGTCGACCATCTGCTTTGCTTTATTTTTCTTCCTTCCTTAAAGTCGAATTTGGGGTGTGCTCCTTAAACCGAATTTGGGGGTTCAGCATTACAGGTGCACCATCTGCATTGCCTTGTTTGCTGCCTCCATTTTTAAAATTAATACTATGGGCCTCATTAAACGGAAGGCGGTGAGCCATGGCGTAAAATACCGGCACCGCCTTGGTGGAAAGGGGTTTTTACCGCCCCATTCCAAGGTTGGAGGGTGGTAAATCCCCCTTCCGCCATTGCCCTTCCCCATTCCCATTTCTGCCCCATAGGGCTCTATGGGAATGGGGGAGGCGCTAATTACGGCACCGCAATTTTGCGGTGCCGTAATTAGCTCAGAGGTCCCTTAGCGGGTTGGTTTTTAACACCTGCAAAAATCAGGCGTTAAAGCACCAACCCGCTAAGGGACCTCGTAGTAAGGCGGTAATGGTTAACGGTCACCGTTACCATTAACGGTGGCTGTTAACCATTACCGCCTTCCGTGTAATGAGGCCCTATGTGTGTTTATTAACATCTGTGTGCCACTCTTCCAATGTAAGTCTATTCCTGCTGGGTTTCACTTATTCTCTCTGTCCCAATCTACTAGTCCCCCCTACTGAGTTTAGCTAGAACTCTGCAGTGCTTCCACTCCCCTCTCATTCTTTGGCTTTGACCTCTGCCCTCCTAGGGCTCTCTCCCCATCTCCCCTATATTCTCTAACTGCTACACTATCACCTATCCCCCATCTCTCTCCAAGTCTGGCAGGAAAAAGCTGAAAAAAGACATCCTGAGTGCAAACCCTAGACTTCCCATTGCAGACTCTTATGTCAGTGCTTCCTCTAGAAAGGTTTTCACTGATATCCTTTTCTCAGTCCCTTCTCCTGATTTCTGGCCTCCCCATTTCATCTCCACTCTCTCTCCCTCCTCACACTCCTCTATTAATGGTGGTACAAAGTGGAAAGTCGTCTTGGCTGGTTTTGCATCCTCTCGTTGCTTCGTTAATGTCTATCACACTGGCACCATACTGATTCAGGGTCCACAACCCAACCTCCTTCTCCTTGACTGCATCTTGCCATCTCTCATTAGCTTCCTTCCTTCGCCTGCATCTCCTTATTCTACTCACCCTCTCCCTCCTCTGAATGGTGTACCACGCCCCTGTACCCCACCTCAGAAAACCTTCAAAAGTTCTGACTACCCCCCTGGTGACTCTTAACACCTGCTCAGCCAACAAACACTCCTCTGACATCTGTCTCCTTCTTGACTCCCTCCTCCCTGATGGCTTCAAGTTCATCTCCAAGCCTCGTCCTCACCGCACGTTTGAGGGGTTGCTTTCATCTTCCCTGAGTGGGTTCCTGCTTCCATCTTACCTACCTAGACCTATACCTCTTTTGAAAGCCTGGTTTGCAAGTTGGTCACCTCTCCCTCCTCCACCCTAACCATTGCCATCATCTACCGGCCGCCAGGCGCCACCACCCTTTTCCTCTCTGAATGGGCTGACTTCTTCTCTTCCTTACTTTCTGCCACCTCTAACCTTCTCCTCCTCAGTGATTTCAATATTCAATTGGACTCCCCTGGCTCTGCAACCACTCTATTCACTGACCTCTGCTCTTCGCTTTCCCACTCCATTCTCCCCTCTGGGCCAACCCACACAGCTGGCCACACTCTGGATGCCCTCATACACGCTAACCTCTCTTGCTCCTCAACACTAGTCACTCCTCTCTACTGGTCAGACCACTCTTTCATCTCCTCCCATCTGGGTCTCATTGGCCCTCTGACTACCCCCACAAAAGTCGCACCAACTTCATTCACTAACACCCATCCGATGAAATGAGTGACTGCGGCTGCCTTCGCCTCCACCTTCACCCCGCTCACCTCCCCACCTTTGACTCTACCTCTGGCTCTGCCCTTACCAACCTCCATCTTTCCATCACCAAATCTCTTGACATTCGTGCCCCAGTCATGAAGATCCATCTGAAACCTGCCTCGAAGCTTGACACTTGGTATGACACTGAACTTGCAGTCCTGAAGAGAAAGTGAAGGGAAGCAGAAAGAAAGTGGAAAACCTCTGACTAACTGGCCCGCTGCCTGCTCCAAAGGCAAAACAGACTCGCCATCCATGCAAAGAAAAGAGTCCACATTCAGGAACGGGTATCTGGCGCATCCAATAACACAGTTTAACTTTTCAAAATCTGCAGGGAATTAGCCAACCCCTCCACAGTCTCCTCCTTCCCTTCTCCTTCCCATACCCTCTGCAATGCACTGGCCTCACACTTTGCCACCAAAACTCATGACATTCTGACCACCCTTTCTACATTCCCTCACAAGCCATCCTACTCCCCCTCCACCACACCCTCCCTCCTCCTTCCTGCTTTTCCTCCTTCTCCCCTGTCACACCTGAAGAAGTCACTAGAGTTGTCCGCTCCATGAAGATCTCTTCTAAACAGGTCTCCCCTTGCTCATTCACAACCATCAAGGATAACATTGGCTCTATTGCCCCTGCTCTTGCTGATTTCTGCTATCACTCTTTTGTCAGTGGATCTTTCCCCTCCCCACTCAAGCACTCCCTTGTGCACCCACTCCTGAAAAACCATCCTCTGACCCTACCTGCCCTGCCAGCTATCACCCTATCTCCATCACCCCCTTCCTGGGGACGCTACATGAGAAGCTGGCTGTGCCCAACTTAACTCTCACACTGAACTTGTCGGTGGCCTCCACGACCATCAACCTGGATTCCGAGTATACAGGGGCATGGAAACTGCTCTTCTGAACACCTGTGAAGAACTGTTTGCATCTCTGGACTCCAACTCCCCAGCTGTCCTTATCCTTATAGATCTCTACTCTGCATTTGACACAGTTAACCATTCCGGCCTCATACAAAGGCTCCACAATACACTTGGTATCTCGTAACAGGCACTGGATTGTCTGTCCTTCTTCCTCACTAACCGCTCCTCCCAAGTCATCCTAGTCCACTTCTCCTCTCCTACTTTCATCTCCACCTGTGGTGTCCCCCAGGGCTCTATGCTCTCCCCCTGGTTCTTTAACATCTACCTTGCTCTCCTTGCACGCCACATCTCCTCTTTCTCCTCCAGCTTCCTGTGTTACAAAGACTGCACACAGCTCTTCTTCAGACTCCCTGCTGACCTCCTTGCATCCTCCATCATCCCTGACTGCCTATCTGCCATCCAGTCCTGGTGTGCCTCCAATGATCTCTGCCTCAATGCCTGTAAAACTGAGGTCATTCCCATTGGGACCCTTGTTCCCGCCTTCTTCCCTTCTCTCGGGGCTTCCTCCTTGGGCACTCCCCCACACCTTCAACTGAAGCCAGGAACCTTGGAGTCATCTTCGACTCCTCTCTTTCCTTCCTCCCTCACACTCAGGACATTGCCAAGAAGTCCAACTATCAGTTCTTCCTTCTCAAAGGAATTCTTCCTTTTCTTATGTTACCTCAGAGGCTCAATGTGACTCAAGCCCTGGTACTCTCTAGACTTGATTACTGTAACAGCCTTCTCCTGAATCTTCCTTTTTCCACTCTGCGACCCCTGCAGCTCATCCAAAATAGGGTAGCAAGAATTATCCTTGGCCTTAAGCCCAGGGATCGCATCTCTCCTGCACTAAAAGTCTGCACTGGCTCCCGGTCGCTGCACGAATTAAACTCAGATCCCTCTGCATCATCCACAAGGCTGTCTGGGTCCGGAGACCACACTACCTTCAGCTCTATCTTACTAAATACTCTCCCCCTAGACCACCTCGCTCCTCAGGCACCAACTCATTGGGCCTCATTACGAGGTTGCCATTCCGGAAACAACGGTACCAGTAAGCTTGCCGGTACCATTGTGTCTGGACTGGCAAACTACGAGAAAGGCACTCCCCTAGCAGACCTTGACGGATGCACCGGCACTGTTGGACACAGTGCCGGTGCATCTGTCCTCCCCATTCCCATTTAGTCCAATGGGACTCGAATGGGAATGGGGATTTTCTTTTTCCGCACCTGGCCGTAGGGACCACCGGGGCCGTAATGCCCCAGTAAGTCCCCATTGCTGGGCGCCGGGAAAAAAATGACTCTGGCGACAGCCGTGCCATTTTTATCGGCACGGCTACCGCCGGACTCATAATGAGGCCCATTGTGTGCAAAGCGCTTTGCTAAACAGAGGGCAGGGGTTTGCTCACTTTCCTCTGCATGTTCCCTCCTTTGGAATACCCTCCCCCTCCCATTGCGCCTTGAGCATGATCTTCTCAAATTCCAGAAGCTCCTTAAGACTTTCCTCTTTTCATCTTCCTTCCCTCCTTTTCTCTTCTGCTAAGTACACAGTTGCTGAATCAGTGTCCTTGGCCCTTATGCATCTTCGGGTCCTTGACCTCCTACACCAATTCTTCCCAGCTCCTGTCTTTCCACAGCACTTGCATCTGCACTCCCTCCACTCTAGAGACTCGCAATTACACCTCCCTCGGCCCAAACCATGTAGCACTCAACATTCCTAGCACTTCATCCATGGCTCTCCCATGGGCTCCCCAGCACTTACCCCTCTTCCCTCTGCCTTTCTGCACTTGCATGTTCTGAATACTCACAAGGCATAGTTGGTTTGTCCCCCTCCCTATTCCTCCGCTGCTCATAAATATTATGTTGTAATGTAATGTATTTCCCACTCTACCTCCCTCCCTGCCCTGCGGGCGCTTTGAAACAGTATATTCTTATCGTATAAGCGCCTAAAAAGCAAACAATAAATACATAAATGACAGCCCTTCTGTGCATTTTAATCAACCACGTCCCACACAAGCTATTTCAAATTTGCCACCTGGCCTACAAGGTGTGGACCAAGAAAAGATGCTTAAATACACTCAATTTTTCCCTTCGTCGCAACAATGTGTCGATTCTGTCAGAAGCTCCAGAGCAGCAGTCAAGGAGAGTTGCCCCACTTATGCATCAGAAGTCATGTTCATTTGTTCTGTTGGATAATTGTAGTATTCCTTGTTAGAATGTTTACTCCCCGCACTGCGTCGGCCTCAGAATGTTTAGGTATGAGGACTGTTGGGGTTCGAGTCAGTTAGAAAGGAGTGAGCGTTGAATGGAGGCAGACGCAGTGCGGGGCGCCGGGTTTGTTTGAAGCACACAATAAAGACTTGAATTGCAAGTACTCACGCTTGCCTCCGTGATTACTTCAATAATCCTAATCCTAACAGATTCTCCAGGAGGCAGCATATGGCTGAGTGAAGTAACACACAGGTTAACCTGCATGGTGGCCTCTTCTAAACTGTGCAGTAAAGAACACCCATTATCCAACATTTGCCACTGTGGTGGTATTAAGTGGACACCATCCAGCTGCTGGCTCCTGCTACTGTAGTAGAATCACTGTGTTGCACTTTTCTCACAGATACTTGAATTCCACACAATCGTCATTGCCATTTGCAGATGATTGTGAGGGAGTTGGTGGCACAGGAGCAGCTTTACTAACATACTTTGGGCACTATGGACATGGTGTTGCTTTTCCTCAGGACATTTAGAGCTCTAGATCCATTGTCTGCTGACACACCGCTGTTGGACTTGCTGTGAAACCCTTGTACATAGAGGTTGGGCTGCTGGCTACTGGTATAGTGGCTGCTGCTGTCCTGGACTTTGCTGATGTGAGGGAAAGGTTGCCTATTGCCTGGTGATGGCTATGAAACCTGTACCCTTAGCACAGGCACTGGTGCACATGTCACTTGGACAGACCTACAAAGTGATCCATTGCCACTGGTTGTAGATACCTGCTACTGACATTCACATGCATTAGTGCCAACTCACACTTTCACTCTCGGGATCGATCAGTCCAAGGACCTGTGTGAATACACATTTTCAAAAAAGGGATTTGACAGTAAATATAATGACAATATTACACCACGGTGGTCGTTGAGTAGATAGAGATAATTATGTTTGTATGATATTTCAAGTTAATCAAACTTCAACGTTCGTCATAAAATCAATGAAAATAGAACAAAACACCCATTGAGTACAAACATTCATGAAGCCTAAACTGTTTACATCACTGTAAAATGACACATTTCCCAGACGTGTTACTTGCTATTTCCACGTATCTCTCTTCAACTTGCTGGCAAATGAATCGCCTTACGAAGAATTGTTAGGAAAACTGCATATTTAAGAGGCATTCTGAGATTGCTTTTCATATATGGACTGATGAACTTGTTAAAATGTGTGTTTTAAAGCCACTCTGAAGTCTCTCAAAACATATTTACACAGACAAGGTTTCACGTACATTTTCAATAAAGCATTGTTTTACCAACACAACATTAAAAAAAAGCGCTGCACACTTGCTGTCTCCCTGCACAGCGAGCAAAAAGTTGATTTGTCCGGCTTCCACTTGTTGTTTACAGCAGGGGTCGTCGAAGTGTAAAAAGAAAAGTAGTGGAACTATGCTCCCCCTGCCTGCCCCCTCCTGCTCTCCCTAATTCAAATTCTGTACATGGCCCTTCCTTTCCTCCACTCCCAACCACAAAGCAAGACAAGGGTCATTACGAGGTTGGAGGAAATGGAAAAACGATGCCGGTAAAGGATCCTAAGTACCAGGCCTGTGTATAAAATTAAAGTTAAATCAACCCCAAAACAGACAAAAGCAACAGAATACAGATTATCAGATTATTATTAAATAAAGTAACAAAGCAAGCACACTTTCCAAAATGACCACAGTAGAGATAAATATGGCCAGGGAGCACCTTCTGCACAAGTTATTTGTCAGAGGAGAATGGCAGCAGCAAGATGAGGAAGTCTGGCTAGGAGAGATGATGCAACATGTCACTGCCATGGACATGGATGTGTGGCAGGACGGTAGACTGTTACATCAAGCCTTAAGTGAGTTCTACATGACTCCAAAACTAAAAGACGGGCAGATTAAAATGGTCTGAATCACAGCCTACATGTATCTCCACATTGAGGAAAATAGAAATCTGGCTTAAAACCAATCTGAATTCTTAACTCAAATTCAGACTGAGCTAAAATTAGTGGAAGAAAAATTGAAAAAGAGCCAAGATTCTCATGTCCAAGTTGAGAACTATATCAAACAGTTAAAAGAGGACTTGGCTCTACAACAGCCAAATAATGTATACCTAGAGGCCCAATTAAATACCTTAAGAGTGGAGTGTCAAGAAAGGGTTGACTCATTGGAAGAGATGCAACTGAAAGTAAAACAACAAGTGAGATACAATAATGCCAGCGTAGAGTAAATGGTCACTTTACAGAATCAGATAAAAAAATTGGAAGAGGAAAATAATAAATTAATTATGAGAGACCTCCACTTTCAATCAGAATTTGCTGAAGAGCGCCAGAAATTAGGCGCCATAACACAACAAAGGGATGACCTGGGGGAGTTCTGTATCAGGAGAAAGAGGCCCTATGCCAGGAAATTAGCAGTTTAAAAACCAATCTGGAGAGAAAGGAGTCAGACTTTCAGGTACTGACCGGCATGCATAAAAGAAGAATGTGATAAATTAAGGGGACATAGGAGACAAATGGAACTCGTTAGAGCAGGCCATAGAGGTTCTAAATGTGCAGAAAAGGGAGGTTCACCTCCTGCAACAAAATTGTCTCAGTATTCCCAAACTATACAAGCAGCACAAAAAGATAATGAGCCCCTCTGTGAGGGGAAAGATGGGCTCCACCAGCAGGTGGCAGCTCAAGAGCGAGTCATAGAGCCCAGTAAAGCCCTGATAGCTGAGCAAAAGGCTCAGACCTTTGCCTATTATCAAGAGGTAGGGGATGAGAAGGAGAAAATAGCGATGTTGGAGAAAGAGTATGCTAGATTCAATCCAAACTGGAGGGACCCCAAATAAGTAGAGAGGGACAGGGCAACCCCTGATCATAGTATGAGGACCTCTGTACTAAGGGACTCAAACCCATTTAATACTTTGTACACTGCTGCCTTCATGTCTCCAGGTTCACATGAGCCAGAAACCATGAAGTCGTCAGAATTAAATAGGCCTAGCATAATGGATGTGACAGGTCAGAGCCCCCCAGAATTGATGGACGGGCATCCCTGTATAGATACCAAAATATTATGGCTGGTGTCTCTGACAAGAAAGCCTCCTATGAGGAGAAAGTCAGGGAATTAGATCTGCAGAAATACTACATCCAAAAGGACCAGTTGGTTCGATTTGCAGAAAAACAGCAGGAAATGAGGCCCCAAAAGATCATTCTGAAGACCTCGACCCATTCAGGGCAGTGGGGGGGGAAACTCCACCAACCCTGGAAGTAGGGAGGAGTCAGAAGACTACTCTCCTGTTCACCACAGGGGAGAAGAAACTAGGCCCCACCATTCTGCGAGCCCATCTCAAGCTCACAGAATCAGGGAGCGCCTAGAAGATCAGGAGGGATCCTCCAACAGTAGCGCCTCTGAGTCTGAGGGTGAGTGGACTCTGGTGAAGTGGCAAAAGAAGGCAAATAAACTAAAGAGAGTTCTGGTGAAATACCCCATTAGGCAGATCAAGGCCATTAGGAATTTCATAACACTGTGCCATAAAAACGCAAAATATTCTGTCTGGGATCATTTGGAACTCTATGAACGAATGAGGGACACTTTTCACTTAAAAGATAGCCGGAATTGCATAGATTATGCCAAATGGACGTTCTCTCCGGAGCACTCCAGCTTCTTTGCTGGACTGGAAGACCAAACCATTCAAGATGGTTCACCTACAGGGCGGCCATCTTGAAACACTTTTCTGCCCACAGAAACCCCCAAGAGAGGCTTGCAAAGCGGCCTACAATTTGCAATGTAGAGAAGATCAGGCCCCACGAGAATTTGTGCAGGAGCTAAAACGAACCTTTGCACAAACCACCAGGAGGGTGCTCACGGAGAGCAGAGAGTTTATAACTACTTACTTTCATGCGCTTCCAAAATATATCATGACCCAACTGGTGAGGGTTTTTCATGATAAAAAGACCCTGGACTGGGTAATAGAGCATGCTACCTGCATCTATGAGGTCCAAAAACCTTCAGAAAATAAAAACCAGGTAAAAAAACCCAAACCAACCAACACCCCCGCTGCTGCTAAGGTGGAGGAGGGGAAGGTTGCCCCCCTTTTAGACCTAGAAATGGGGGGTAAAAATGTGTCTACTCAAAACCAGCAAAGTCAGAAGCAAAGAAGTCCTTCTGGCCAATCAGCAACAGGTGGCAGTCAGGTAGGTAATCCCACCAATGGAACCCCTTACTCTTCTGATTACATAAGTCCCAGTTATAAGGGCAACCAACCTATCTTGGGGTATGTATGGACTCCCCCAGCCCAAGGAGGGGGATCCAACCAGGTAAGTATTCCCCCAGGAAACTTCCCTCCTAACTTCCCTCTGGAGGGCAGTAATTTCCCAAATCCTGGGTTAAGTTTCTTTCACCAGTATCCACAAAACCCCAACCTGCAGGACAACCCTCCTTTCTTTCCCTGCTTCCCGTTGCCCAGACTACCCAATCCGGGAGAGGGGAGGCCAAGGGTGGAGGGTTACCAAAATTCCCAGTACCCAGGGGACTCTGGGAGAAGGGATAGTTACCCTTCCCGTGAAACCCCTAGGTATGAACAAAGACACCCATACCAGCCGGAACGGGTGTCCCAACTGGAGCGCCAGGTCCAGAACCTAACGCGGGATCTGGGTCGCATGTTGAGGGCTCAGCAGAACCCTCAGAATAACATGGTGGCTCAGAACCCCTCAAACCAAGGGTCTTGCACCCCAGAACAATGATTGGAAGAGAACCCTGATAACTCACTGGTTCCAGAGGATGAGGCAAGGGGTATGTAAAGCCCTAGAGGAAGCTTCCTTCCTCACCCATGAAAAGCTGTTCTGGGAAAACAATCATCTCCTTCAGGGATGGGGCAATTCCTCCCAAAGAGAAATGGGTCACAAGAGATCTGAATGAAGACTGGGTGGGTGTGGGGACTGATTCAGAGTCACCCATCCCTGAACCCCAGAATTGCCATTCTGAGAAAGAAAGCGTAAAGCAGGGTTCCTCCCTACAAACTGGTCCTAGTGACTGCCTCTACGTTAAAGGGGGCAGCACAGTGCTAGGGGAAAAAGGGGATTCTGAAATCCCATCTATTTCAGGATGTCACATTTTTATTACAGATTCCCAGACTCTGTCACAGAAAATTGTCCAAAACGCAGCCGTGTCTGAGTCCAAAATAAAGAAATTGAAAACCCAGCTTGCCCAAAATGCCCATTACCTTTGCGCGCTTGAGGAGAAGGAGGGGATATTTTATGCCCCCGTTCAAGTGCAAGGGCAATGTGCAATTTCAGCACTGGTGGTCACTGGATCCCAAGCCACTCTTCTCTCCAAAAGGGCCTTTGAGCAGCTAAATTCAGGAAGTGGGGAGAGACACCATTTCCCTCTCACCCCTCTTCCTGGACAACTCCAGAACTTTTACGGGAATGAAATTCCTGTCAAGGGGACTGTGGATCGGGAAATAAAAATTGGGTGACACAAGGTGAAACACCCGGTTATAGTCGTGACTCCAGAGGGAACACCCTCTCTACTAGGGAATGAAATCCTTTGCAGGTTGTCTCCCCTAATAGACTGTGTGAAGAAGGTACTCTGGACTCAGACTAACAGGCAAATAAAATTAAAACAGAGTGTCAACCATGTTAGTTTCAATGGCACATGCCACATGGTTGAACAAAAATCTGATCATATTGAGTTTAATTTCCAGAATAGTCAGATACCTGACGTTACAGTAATTGCTGTATTACAACAAACTGGTGATGGGAACTCCTCTCCATTCCTGAAAATCAACCTTCATTCCAGTATTAAGTGGAATTCCACACTGGAAGGAAATACTTTAAAATTTTATACTGATTCACAATCTGAAAATCCCAAATCTATAGTCAAACGTGATGAGAAACCAGCTCAAAGTTTAGCTGACATTCAGAAAATTAGAGAACAGTTGTTCCTCCCTATTCAGTAAAATGAGGCAAAGGTGTCTGATCCCGCCCGAGTGTGCATGAACAACGGAAAGATCTTCATCAACAAAGCCATGTTCAGAAAGCTCCCGAAAGATCCAGACATTCCCACATTTAAATTGATCGATAAGTGGGAAATGGGCCTGGGAACTCCCAATTCCAAACACCTCCTGCCTAGCAGGTGTATGCTCAAAATTTCTATAGGTAACAAAAGCACACAACATAATTGTGGGGACGTGTGAGATGTCCCTGCTGCATTCTATTTAGGCAGTGACATCCTCAATCGGTTTGCAATTATTTTGGACCTGATAAATTACAAGGCCTGGTCCCAACTAGGGGGCAATCCTATGGGCTTTGATGATTCTGAGAAATCATTTGGGTCAGCCCAATTGCTGCCATATGCGGTTGAAGTTCAAATTAGAGAGGAGGTCACCATCCCAGGATGGACCCGACAATTCCCACTTGAATTAAAAATTAAAAGAGGACAGAAACTGCAAAATCCTGACACATATGTACACCTTAATGCCCATCTCCAACAGCAGGGGTTGGGGTTAAACGCAACACCATTAGTCAATGTAGAACGCAACACCATTCCAATAGTGGTGGATAACAGTGACCTCAGGAGTATCACTCTGGGCGCAGGCACCATTAGTGGAATGGCGGTTGATGACCGACATTTTTCCATGGATCTAGGAAACAAACTGAGAGGACCAATCCCCAATGACTGCTTTGACAATGACAATGACAATGACATCCCACTCGACAAGATCTTCACCCGGCAAGGGTGGATTTTCCTGGTGTACTCTTCCTGCCCTTACGGGGAGGAAGAGGTGGCCTGTGACATCAGGGAGGATGAGGTGATATTCCAGGTCCACAATGACTGCCTCTTTTATCTGAAACCCTCTGTCCAGGTCAATACTCTAACCAGAGACCTCTCCACACAATTGGAGGAGGCCACTTAAATAGCAAAACCCAAAGTCTTTCCAGGAATCAGGCATATGGTTGAAGAGCGGATCAACCTAGCTGATGCCTGTGAGAAAGCAACAGATAAAGCAGGTGTTCTTAAATTTCCAAGATATCTTTGCTGTGGACTCGTACGACTGTGGTCGCACCGAGATACATACTACCACAATGTCCACAGACCCTGGAATGACTCCTGTGTTTGTTAAGCAATATTGCTTGCCTCTCGCATCCGTGGAGTACCTGACAGAAATCATCAAAAACCTTGAGTCCTGTTGGATAATTTGTCCAGTCCACAGCACCTTTAATAATCTGGTGCTGGAGATTTTAAAATCAAATGTCCAATGGAGACTCTGCACAGACCTTATGGAGATCAATAAACAGGTTCACATGTCCTGATGACCTCTCCTGCACATTGACCAAGGACTGGCCCAGATCCAGGGGTCAAAGGTATACACTGCCATTGACCTGACAAATGGGTACTGGACCGTGCCCGTCAGTAGGGAGGACCAATACCAGCTGGCCATTACCTTCAGAGGCAGCAGTAAATGTGGTCCCTGACTCCCTTCGGATACATAAACTCCAACACTCCGGCAACGAATTCAACATCGTCCTGCATAAGGCCATGCCCGACTTGGGTGAAAGGGGTAACCTGGCCTATGTGGATGATATCTTGATAAAAAGTTCAACTGTGGAGGAACATATAGCAAAAATCCGTTCTGTTCTGACCCAGTTGAGGGTTGCCATAGCAAAACTGTCCTTCCAAAAAGCACCGTGGTGCAGAACCCGTGTCAACTTCTTGGGACATTAAATAACTCCTGAAGGTCTCTGTCCCCAGGAGAATAAAGTGGAAGCACTCCTAAAACTGAAAGACCCTACCACCCTGCATGAGCTAAGAAGCCTCCTTGGGCTGACTATTTACAGTAGGAAGTTCATTGAGGATTACGCAGAGGTCACAAGACCCCTGATCCATCTGTTGAAGGAGGGGGACAAGTGGGAGTGGGGTCCAGAACAAGCCGAGGCAGTAAAGCAACTCAAAAGAAGTCTCTCGCAAGCGCCTTGTCTAGCTTACCCTGTCAAAAACAAGGAGTTCTTCTTGGAGACAGGATTCTCAAATACATACTTGACAGCAGTATTATATCAAAAACGTGACAAGGTCAATGAAGTCATCTCCTATGCAAGCAAGACTTTATCATCCGTGGAGGAAAAATTCAACGATTGTGAGAAGGCACTCCTGGCATCAGCGTGGGCATTGAAGAATTACTGCCCGTTCATCCAGGGGAAACACATCATAGTGGAGACTTCACACCAACCTTAGCAATATCTCCAAAGTGACAGAATCAGCGCTGGAAATGTGAGTAATTCCAGAATTACTTCCTGGATTCTGTCAATGCAAGGCTTTCCTGTGGAGGTCATATATGGCCAAAACAAGAAGAGTCCCCTCGCACAAGGTCTGGCTGACTTGCATGATTGTGCCAGAGAAAACTGTCTCAAGGACGAAAGTCTTAAAACCGAGGACAACATGGAGGCGTACCTGAATTCCCTGCACAAAGTCTATGAAGAAGACAAGTGCCAGGGAATGCCCACAGTTTATGTGGACGGGTGCTCGCTCCTACCATGTTGACAACAACGGGGAAAAGGAATTGGTGGCCGGCGTGGGGAATGGCTGGGTGAATGATGCCCCGGAATCCACTGCTGGGTACAGAATCGGCCCCCACAGTAGTCAGGTGGCAGAGTTAATGGCCGTTCATCAGGCCATCCTCACTGCCATCCAAAATCAACTCCACAAACTGGTCACAATCACTGATTCAGATTATGTCCGGAATGGGTTCAGAGGAATGCTGTGTGCTAATAACAAACCGCTCCAACATGGCAAGCTAATACAAAATATTGATTATCTGGTCACCTCTAATGCGATGACCATCTATTGGAAGAAGTTCATGGGTCATTCCAGAATAGAGGGGCTAAACAAAACTAGAAATTACCTAGCTGATCAGCTGACCAAAACTAGAGCCATCCAGGGGGATCTCCTCGAGATCGAGTCCCTGTTGGGGGAAATCCAGGTCACTGCTGTCACTAGGTCCCAAACAAATGCTCACAATGAACTTTCAAATGCCCACTGTAGTAAGGAGACCCCAGATGCTGATTTAATCACGGCACAAAAATGGTGATTCGATTATTGGGAAATTTCATCAACACATTGAGTACCCTGAGAACTTTCCTCTGACGGATAACGATTACATTGGGAAAGAGGGCCTCAGGGTGTTGATGAGTTGTCCCAAAATTTTCTGAATCCAAGACAGTTTGTTGGTAAGGAGATCCATCTCTGGTTGTGATCAGTGGGTGGTACCTACCCCATTATGAAGCCTGATGCTATGTCACGCCCACGTTGGGGGTTTCACAATACTTTAGAAATCTTGCAGGAGGTTGCATACTGGACACATAGGACAGGACCTCGACCAATATTTGAAGGAGTGTCTTCTGTGTGCATAATATCAGCCAACTTCACTCACACACCAAGCTCACCTCCAGAAGATGGGGTTGGCACTGCCTTGTCAGATTTACAAGTAGATTTAATTTGATTTGCTCATCTAGGGGGAACAAGTACATGTTAACAGTAACATGCTTGTTTACCAAATGGGTGGAATGTCTCCCGGCCCCAAATTGCAAGGCAGAAACAGCAGCTGCCTTGATCATCAACCACATCTTCTCGTGTTTTGGCTTACCCCAAAGGATTGAGTCAGGCCGAGGAAGTCACTTCACCAGTGAAATGATGACAAAGATGTGGGAGATACTTGGGGTAAAAAGGAAACTTCACATTGCATACCGCTGTCTTCTAGTGGGGGAGTGAAGAGTTACAATAACAACATTGGGAGCATTCTAAAAAAGTTTGTGGCAGATTCTGGGCCAAGTCGGGACATTCAATTACTGCTTGTCCTGATGGCCATCAGGTCTAGACCATCTTCTGAAACCAAGATGTCTCCATTTGAGCTAATGACTGGACTAAGGATGGTGCTACCTCAGCATCTGCTCTATAGAACACAAAAGCAGACACTGATAAATGCCTCCACAACTCAGGAGTATATTGAGAATCTAAAAAACACCTTCAACATGCTTTTGTGTACACTCAGCGGAATCTGGAAAAATCAGCAGAGGGGATAAAGACTCAATATGACTTAAAAACAACCCAAAAGAAATACCAAGTAGGGGACAGGGTCTACTTGTACAATTTCCAAAGGAACCAGACCAAGGAGCGGAAATCTCTACTGAGCTGGCGGGGTCCTTTTGAAATTGTAGATAAAATTTAACCTGTCGCCTACCGAATCTACATTCCCAAATGAGAGCTGAAAGAAGAGAAATGGGTCCATATTAATCAGCTAAAGAGTTGTTACCCCAGACACACTTTGCGGCTAATTGAGGAGCCAAGAGAAAGTCAAATAGAGGAGACATCTAGAGAATAAGAACAAAAAAAAGAAGAGCCAGAAGGGAACAGGCAGGTGTATATATTTATCTAACAGGGAGTAATTTTCATCATTGTCAGTTCAAAAGAGATCACCAAAATGTATAGAAAAATCAATAGTTAACTGTGTCTTGTGAGGGATTATTTGTTGTTATTGTCTCCATACTGTAATGATCATAATGTATGTGTGTCTCACTGCTGTCAAACCTCCGGGAAGGCAGTCAGTGGGAAAATGTTATAACTGGTTCCGATTTATTCACTAGATTCATGCTGGTTCCACCCCTTCCTAGTGCAAGGAGGACTTCCCTGGGGACCTGGAAGGGAAAGACCAAAAGAAAATCTGGGGGTGTCCCTCCACACCACAAAGAAAGATTGAAAGAAAATCGGGGGTTGTTGCTCCACACCACAAAGAAAGACCAAAGGAAAATCTGGGGTTGTCGCTCCACACAACAAAGAAAGACTGAAGGAAAAGCTGTGGGTGTCACTCCACACTCCAACAGGGGGATTTGTGGGATACATTGACCCACTCAGAAGAATTTCCCTCCATCACCAAGCTGCTCTTCAGAAGTTACCAGCTACAAAATGATGGCTGCACTGTCTTGTCAAAGCACGTATTGGGCAAGATGAAAAAGGGAGAACACTGAGAAAGGTTGCCAGTGTATTTTCTTGTGGGCACCAAAGAAGAGAATTGAAAAGCTTTGCTGCTAGTTCAAAGTTTCCCATTGATAAAGGGAAATATTTTAAATTTAAAATGATGGCACCCTGATGCTCTTTTCATCTGTTCAACATTACACTGCTGTTATCAGTAAGGCCCAACTAGGCCCAGCCATATTCAGATTGTGCTTCAACAGAAGAGAGCAAAGAGAGCATTATCACTGAATGACAGGCTGTGTCAAGAGAAATCTGTAAAATCACAAACAACTTTACTCTCAGCCGTACAGAAAAATGCTTGACTTTTATGCTACAAAATGTCAAAAATGGACACTTCAAAAGAAACCCTAGCTTTCTGTGCATATGCCAATTTCAGTGGACCTGTGCCTTGGACAGATTGCTCCATAACAGAAACTGACTAGGGCTGCAAACCATGTTTGGAATTCAGATGGAAGAGAAAAACGAATTTGAAAGGAACATCCCAGCAGAATTCACCATGTGTCAAAATTAAGAAAAATGCCCCTTTTTAAAAGTGTTATGTTGACTAAGGCCCTGTCCCTGCCTAAAAGTGTAAGGGGGTTTGGTTCAAAAATAATATAATGTTTGATTCTAACAACATGGCCTTTTGGGCTCAGGAAAACTTAATAAAAAAATATGTAAATAAGTGCGTTGGCTGGGCTGTGGAAGCCCCAGAACACGTTTTCCTGCTGGCTTCAAAGGACATTTGTGTGCTGGCAACAGGGGCCACAATGGAGTTCTGGGACACCTACGTGGTAATTTTTCCCTTGGAAACTTTGAATGGTCCAAGAGGATGCATATTACATGCTCGTCAGACTTGTGTCTGTGCTCCAGCTAGATACAATGGATTCAGGGACACCTTCGTGTTACGCTTGGAAATAACACCTACCCACAACTTCAACTGGGGGGCTTAAAAGCCAACTCCAAAGCAGCCTTTCACGCTATGCACTTATTTGGAAGACAATCCTGGCCATCTGGCTCAAAAGACTTGTTTATTAATAAAACTTTGAGACTTTTATCTCCGCAATTGGACAATGCAGAAATGCGAACGTTTTACAGTTTAGATGCAATTTTGGTGGCTTTCAATTAAGACGTGGTAGCCTTCACTGGCATATTGGGGACGGAAATGGCAGAGAATTGAATATTTTGAAGTGTATATGGTGCCACTTTCAAATTCCATACTAACATGCCTTATGATAATATGTACACATGTATAAAGTTATAGAATTTTAGGTATAATATTTCTCACTGAAAATGATGAAAAATGATTAGATGGATGAAACAAAGTCCTACAAACTTGGGAGCTGGACTGCCATGCTATGTATGAAATATGTAATCTGCCTATGTAAGTTTAAAAAATGCCATAACTGTAAAAAGGTGTGATTTATGTTAAGATTGATTCTTGGCAAAAAGGACTGTGGGATGGTTTTGTACCTCATAAAACACAGCCCATAAACTGAGTTCCCTCCTTGAGGAGGCGACCAAGATAAGCTGACCTATCCGGTTCTTGGGGGTAGGTCTAGCCTAGTTCTGCCCAACAATAAATCCTGTGATGTCACCCGCCTTATATATATAGGGGGAGCTCACAGAGACATGACTCTCTTTCCTGAATTTCCAGCACCTTCTTATCCAGACATTCCAGATCTACCCTGCAGATTCCAGACTCCACTGCCAGAGAAGGGAAGGCCCTCCTATCCAGGCAGAACCACCCTTCATAACTAAACCCCATAACAAAATCCCACAAATTCAGGGAGAACAGGGAAAATCTGTGGTACCCTTTTTGAGAGTATCCTGTGACCAGACCGGCTTTTGCCCCACCACCAGAAAGGCCCAGCTGTTTTCTGCTAGGAGAGCCCCACGTGACCAGTGACCAGATATTTTGCTGTGAGTCCAGAAAACCGGTTGAATTTTGCAATTTGTAATTTGATGTTTTGTGTGTCGAATGTTAGACATTTTACAAGTTAAATGATAAAACAGTTTTCATTATTCACACACTCTAACTTTCCGCTACCTGGTGTTGCTATTGCAGGTCTAAGCTTTGCAGCCTCCATTAGCTGCACATACAGGCTCGCAATTGTTCTGTCTCAGGTACACCATATTATCACACAAATGACGGGCCTGTTTTAAGGTGCATTTCACAACACTTTTGTAATATCTTAGGAATTGTTACTTAGGAATTGTTGTATGTTCTTTGTTCCATGTGTCACCTTCAGCTTGGATGCAGAGGGAGGTGGAACATGGAACACAGGATGGAACATGGAATGCAATAAGAAAGATGCTTAGAAAGATGTTACCGAGAGATTTGTTGTTCTGTTACTGAGAGAGCTGGTGGGCTAATCCTGATACTCAATAAACGACATATAAATATATATATATATTTTGTGGTGAACATAATTTCAACTTTCATCTGCATTTTTTTACCACCTTCACTCAAGTGGCCTTTAACACATTAATAGAGTATATCCTGCCCCGCATTCCAACAGGCTTGTAATCTATCACACAGTGTTACGCATAGGTCAAGTCAGGTTCGCCTTAATGAAATCTAGTACTCCTTGGCTTCATCTCCAATAAAAAGAACCACAGAACCTTCAGGGTCAGAAACAGTCATCAATGGAGTGAGAGCTGGAATAGCCAGGTGAATCTCAGACTTAAATGTGTACTACATAAACACAATTCCTTTTCCCCATATGTTAAGTGCACTAAGCATGAATAAACTCCTGTAAACATGGTCATGCATGCTTTGCTTTCTGCTACATCTATTTTAATGGCATGGCATCGTATTTGATATTTGCATAGTGCCTACTTCCATTGATATGGCTTTCGAAGCATAGTGGTGGTGGAAGGCCCTTTGGAAGACCACAGTCTGTGCCAGCATGAAAATGAAAAGAGCATTGCATTGGATGTGAATACTAAATAAATGTAGGTCACTATTCAACTACTAGTAGAGATTACTTGTTTTAAACATATAAATCATGCAGAGAATTGGGTTCAGGTGTAGAGCTATCTGCTATGTCAGTGGCTATGTGACAGCTGGACCGAATTTTTCGTGGGACTCAACTGTATTTTATGGGTCGCAGTGCAGGAGGAGGAATTGATATTATAAATATATCAACCCCTAGGGTAGAGGTCTACAGTTGAGATATCTGTTATACTTTACATGCTGAGGAGTTGCACACTGAATAACATGCAGTCAAGGCAAAACATACTACAATCCTGCCCTCCAACCACTGGCTTATTGTTTACAGGTCCCATTTCATTAGCTCACACTGCACCTGCCAGTCCCTCCCTCTCACTCTCTCTCTCACATAGATCCATTGAATCCCATGTGCAGCAAAACAAGCATCATTCAGTTGACAGATGAGGGGGAAGGGTTAGGCAGTCTGCAAACACCAGTCAATTAGTGTAAATAACAGCTAAGTGTACTGGAAGGCAAGAAATTCGATTCATGGAAAGGGCTACTTGAAAGGTGGAGCCACAGTCACCCATTGTGCCTTGCTTAGCAAGTTTGTAGGCCCGCTGAGAGATGCCTCAAGCTCACTCTACCACTACAGGTGCTGGGCTCAGTGACCTGCTGGCAATTCTGCCCGTCATGGCAGGACCCTTCTTGAGCAGGTCAGGAAAGTGTTTGTCAGGTGCTCATTGGACATTGGTCTGGACAGGGGCTAGAATCACTGCTCATTTTACTCAGAGGTTAACCTTGCTGTCTGAAGACACAAACTCCTCTCATACAGTCCACAGTGAAATTTCCCCCTCTACCACGACCAACAGACACAAACTCAACAGGTTGTGAAGTGAAACTAGGCCTTCGGTATCAATGATGCTGCAACCCATGGGTATGGGCTAGTGGATTTGATAGACTTCGCAATAAGTCTACAATCTCGAGTTTTCAGATTCTGGCCCCTTCCTAGGTAAGGGTCTCAGGGGGTTTACCTTACTTGTGCCACAGCTGAAATGATGGGAGCAGGGCAAAGGCAGCCATGCTTTATTTATACAAATTCTAAGGGCTGTCATTCCAAGGGTAGGGATGGGCTGTCGGGGATTAGCATATGCACAGGTTGTGAGTTGTTCCCCACAAGGGGTCTTCTGGAGCCAGGGAAGGTTTGGCCCCACCCATTAAGAAATATTTACACTGCGTAAGAGAGGAATGAAGAGAGGCTGTTGGGCTCTCATTGACGTGCTTGGGGGTGTTGAGTGAATTGTCCTATTACATTTACAACCTTTACACAAGTTGACAAGATGCCTTGTGGAAATGTCAGAGAAGGCAGGAGAAGTACCCCCACACTACTCTGAAACTGGGCAGCTGCTGTGAGTTCCATCTGTGACCACAAATCAATGGTACATTCTAAAACGGTTTGTACAACACAGAGAAGAAGCCTACAGCTCCCTGAAAAGCGAGAAAAACAGCATTTGTGTGGATAGGATCAGGCATAAACAGTATTTAAGTTCCCCAATGTGGGTTTGCATGTTTTATTTAACCATGAAAGTACTTTAGTAAGAAAATCACTACACAAATGGGGTAAGCATATCAGTTCTCATCGTGCACAACTGTATCTTTTCACACTACTTCACACACAAATATGTATTTATTTATTTATTGGTGGTTTGTTAGGTGCTTATACAATTAGCAAAACTGTTTCAAAGCACCCACAGGGAAACAGGGTGGAGACAGGGGAAGGTAGACAATGAATTTCAATCAAAGATAAATAATTAATTGATAGTAGACAAATAATCAGAATAAAATGGACGGAAGACAAACCTCCTATGCCTTGTGAGTGTTCAGAACGTGCAAGTGCAGAGGGGATGGGGAAGGGATAGGTGCTGTGTTGTTCATGGGGAAGTGCTCAGAGTGAAGTGCTAAGAAGAGAGGAACATAAGTGCAACCACACATGGGGAGGGTGAGCCTAAGAAGGTGCAGTAGGAAGACAGCGGCTAGGATGCGAGATATGCGGGGTCAGTGCACAGAGTAAACATATGGGCCCTGCACATCAGTCACACTACTGTATGATTAGCCTGGAAAAGAGGAGGAGAAGGAGGAGGTAAATAGATAGGTCTTGTAGCTTTTTTGGAATTTAAGGAGGTCATGCTCAAGACGCAGAGGGAGAGGGGAGGAGCCAGCCAAGGAGAGTGATCGGCCACCAGCTCTCTGTTTAACAAACTGCTTAACATGCAGGGAGTTGGTGCCAGAGGAACACAGGAGCCTGGAAGGGGAGTATTTAGTCAGGAAGCATTGAAGATATAGTGGTCCCTGGCCCCAGATAGCCTTGTGGATGATACAGTGGGATATCAATTTAATCCATGCAGAGACCGGGAACCAGTGAAGGCTTTGTGGGCAGGAGAGATGCGGTCCATGGGATTTAGGCCAAGGATAAGTCTTGCTGCCCTATTCTGGGTTAGCTGGAAGGGTTGCACGGTGGACAAAGGACGATGAAGGAGGAGGCTATTGCAGTAGTCTTGCCTGGAGGGAATCAGAGCATGTGTAACATTGAGTCTCTGGGGGAAGATGAGGAAGGGTAGAGTTCCTTTGAGAAGGAAGAGCTGAATGTGTGACTTCTTGACAATGTCCTCAATATGAGGGATGAAGGAAAGGGAGGAGTCGAAGATGACTCAGAGATTCCTGGCTTTAGAGGAGAGGGGTAGGGGGGGCACTTACCCTTGCACCTGCCACCAGATGGCTGCACTTCTTATTTATTGTTCTTATTTATTTTATTTATTTACTGTTTATCCTATGTACTGCACTTCCCCTTCCCCTCCCCCTCCCCCTTTTTCCCTTGCCCCCTCCCCTGCACTTGCGCAATCTCAATGTTACCTGGCCTAATAAGATCGTTGTCTCTGTCTTCCTTCTGTTCCCCTCCCTTGCCTTGTCGTGCCTTAAAATACTTGTGTATAGGCCATTATAAATGCCATATCATATCATATCATATCATATCATATCATGGAAGAAGGCCACAGTGAAGGGAAGAAGTAGGATGCAGGGAACCCAATAGGGAGAATCTCTGTTTTGCTGGCATTGAGGAAGAGGTCATTAGCAGTGCTACAGGCCTGGATGGCAGCGAGGCAGTCAGGGATGAAGGAGGCTGAAAGGACATCAGTGAGAAGTTTGAAGAAGTGTTGTGTATTGTCAGCATAGCACTGGAAGTTGAGGGAGAAGGAGGCAATGTGGCGTGCCAGCAGTGAAAGGTATATGTTATAGAGCCAGGGCGAAATAATGGAGCCATGGGAGATGCCACAGGTGGAGGAAGAAGTAGGGAAGGAGAAAGGGCCCAGAATGGTTTTGGAAGAATGGTCTGTTAGGAAGGAGGGAAGCCAGTCCAGTGCCCGCTCTGAGATGCCAAGGGTGTCATGGAGCCTTTTTATGAGAATGGAATGGTTCACTGTGTCAAACGCAGATGAGAGATCAAGAAGGATGAGGACAGCAGGGAGTTGGAGTCAAGGGATGCGAGCAGTTCTTCACGGGTGTTCAGAAGAGCAGTTTTCATGCCTCTGGATGCTCAGAATCTGGACTGGTGGTCATGTAGACCACCAACAAGTTCGGTATGAGAGTTGAGTTGGGGGAGGACCTGCTTCTCAAGCAGTTTCCCCAGGAAGTGGGTGATGGAATTGGGGTGGTAGGTGGCTGGGCAGGAAGGGTCTGCAGAGGGTTTTTTACAGAGGGGGGTGCACAAGGGAGTGCTTGAGGGAGGATGGAAAAGAACCAGTGGCAAAGAAGAGGTTGCAGAGATCAGCAATAGCAGGGGCACGATATATTCCTTGATGGTTCTGGAAGAGCACGGATCTACCTGTTTGGAGGAGACCTTCATGGAGTTGACAACTCTGGTGACTTCTTCAGGGGAGACAGGAGTGGAGGACAAGGAGGAAGGAGGAGGGGGAGTTTTAGGGGGAGGGTTGGGTCAGAAGATTACGTGACAAGACTGTTCAGTAAGTCCTGGGTTTTGGAAGTGATGTGAGAGGCGAGTGCATTGCAAATGGCCTGGGACAGAGTAGGGGGCAGAAGATACTGCAGATGGGTTGGCAAGTTCCCTGCAGATTTTGAAGAGTTCAGCCCAGCTGTTGGATGCATTGGACACTTGTGCCTGAAGGTGGGCTCTTTCTTTGGCATGGATGGAGAGTATGTAGTTTCTCTGGATCAAGTGGCATACCAGTTTGTCAGAGGGTGAGCCTGAAGTGTGCCACTTCCGTTCACCAGCCCTGCACTTACGTTTTAGGTCTGAGTCGTATCAGGTGTTACGCTTGGAGGCAGGTTTCAGGGGGCTGGGGCAAGGATGAAAAGGATGTTGATAATGGTTACTGAGAGCAGAATCAGTGGAAGAGTTGTGTTGGGTGGGCAAGGGGGAATGAAGGTGGATGAGAAGGCAGCAGCTGACACTCGTTTGATCGGATGGATGTTTGTGAAGGAGGTTGGCAGTGCATTATGAGTATTCACAGTGCCATAGTGACCCAGATGAGTGGTGAGGAGAGAGTGGTCAGACCAGGAGAGAGGGGTGGCCAGCGAAGTAGAGAGTGTGAGAGGGATAGGGAAGAGCAGAGATCAGTGAAGAGGGTTGGTTGCCGTGCAAGGGGAGTCTAGGTAGAAGTTGAAGTCACCTAGTAGTAGCAGGTTAGAGTTGGTAGAGAGAAGGGAGGAACAGAAGTCTGCCCACACAGAGAGGACCAGAGAAAAAGTGCCTGAGGGCTGGTAGATGGTCAGGGTGGTGGAAGGAGAGATGACCCATTTGCATACTAGGCTCTCAAAGGACGAATAGGGCTGAGTGGGTAGGATGGAAGAAGGAATCCACTCTGGGAAGATTAAGGAAACCCCACCGCCAGCACAGTGGGGTCAAGGCTTTAAGGTGATCTTAAAGCCATCAAGTAGGAGTCAGTCAAAGGAGGTAACTGAGCTGGCATTGAACCAAGTTTCAGTGAGTGCAGTGTCTTCAAGAAGAAGGCAGATGTCAGCAGAGTGTTTGATGGCTGAGCGTGAAATACGGGTCGCCAGGTGGAGACGATCACTGCCATTGAAGGTTTTTTGAGGTAAGGTGATGGGGTGTGAGACTTTTGTCAGGTGGAGAAGAGGGAGTAGAAGGGGAAGAGACAGGGGAATGGAGGACGTTGATGAGATATGGCATGATCCGGTCAAAGAGAAGGAGGATGGCATGAGGGCCTTTAACCAGGAGTGTGCCAGTGAGGTAGACATTGATGCAGCAGCGAGAAGAGAAGATGACTGTAAGGAGGACTTCCCACTTGGTGCCGCCATCAATGGATGTGGAGGAGTAAGGTGGGAGAGTGGCAGTGATGTCCATAGGTCAGGAGATGGGACAGAGAAGAGGATGACAGTGAAGTTTTCTCTTGAGTATGTACTGACATAGGTGTCTGCAATTGGGAGGCCAGCGTTTCCAGCAAGGATGTCATTTTGTTGCTTTTACCATTCAGATGTTGTGAGAGAGGGCGGACAGGTGATGATCTAGCAGTTGGAGTAGATATGGGAGATGGAGAGTGCCATCACAGAGAGCAAGGGAAGTGAGAGGAGGAGAGAAGAAGAGGGTGTGTGGGTGTGTGTGTCCTGCAATGCACAGTTCTGAACCAGATACTCAGTTGGCCAAAGTGGGTGTTAAGAGTGCAAAAGTTTGATTTCAACACTACCAGACAAAACAATGCAGGTTGAAGGCACACTTACATTCGATTTCTACACTAACAGAGAAACAATGCAGGATGAAGGCACACCTAAATTTGATTTCTACATTAACAGACAAATACAATGGAGGATGTCAACAGATATGCAGCACAGAAATACAGAGGTGGGGTCAGTGTAAATGTAGCACAGGGAATGAGATGAGAATGAACGTTCACTGAAGTACGGGGACATCTGCAATGTGAAGGACGGGAGAGGCAGAGGGAAGTGAGATAAGAAGAGATGATGCAACCACCAAGCAACAGTCAGTATTCACATGATGGCAACAGGGGGGATGTGAAGTCCAGGGGTACATAGATGGAGTACCCAACATAATGGAGCATCTTAGGCTTTAGATGAAGAGAGTAGGGGCCGGAAGTCCGGCCAGACATGGAAAGGGGCAGACAGGCCTTAGATGTGGGCCTTTGCAGAGGGGGCTGGCTAAAGCCTGCCGGTTCCCCATAGGCCAAGAAGAATGCTCAAAGGCCAATAGTGTGCTGAGAGATGGATGTAAAGTTTACTCAGAGGAGCCTGGTGAGTAACAAGACAATGCGGCAGCCATCTTTTAAATGCCTTGTGGTGCCATAAGGACAAGGACACACAGGATACAGTGCCCACTAAACCGCAGTGCAGCCTGACCCCAGAATGCTGGGAGGCAGTGATTAGGGCTGCAGTTATGCCCCTTGGCTATCACCAGAGAATAAAGTACATTGACAATAAAATTGCAATTATTTTTCTTTTTTCGTTTTCCTTGATTAACGTTTCTGAATTAGCCATTCCACCAGTGCTGTAAAGACAGCAGGCAGCAAATGGAGTGGAGGCATCAGGGATGAAGTATGAAGCTGCAAAGGAGAAGGTAGCGGGAGGGAGCAAGTTCGTAGATCCACGAGGCTCCCAGACATATATGTGTCTGATGATTTATAGCCGCAATGAGAATTAGCAGGAAATGTCATCCACTAACTACATGGTGCAGGCAAAAACATTGCTGTCGGGGTAACCAGAAAAAACAAAACTAAAAGCCTCCTACAATAACAGAGTTGGGAATAGGAGAACTTCGCAAAATAAGCAGAACACACACTTTACACATCTCTACTTTTGACTCACCCCTTTCCACCCAACCTTGCATATGCCATGACATGTGTGCAGGATGTGTGATTGAAACACATGATTGTACAGTGCCTGGGAGGCAGATTTGAATGTATCAGCCAGGATAGATGGTGGGCAGTTCTGGGGAGAGGGGTAATACATCCTGCCAGCTTCTAGGCATAACCACGCGATGCGTAACAGAGAGCTA
Organism: Ambystoma mexicanum; assembly: GCF_040938575.1. Lineage (NCBI taxonomy): Eukaryota > Metazoa > Chordata > Amphibia > Caudata > Ambystomatidae > Ambystoma > Ambystoma mexicanum. The sequence goes on from NC_090925.1 coordinate 1,184,443,343, forward strand.
AGGAGTCAGCCAGGGAATTGCATTCTGATGTCGGCTACAGAAAATTAAACCATTTAAAAAAGAAATAAGCCAGGCTTGTGTGAACTAGTATTTCAATTTGTTTGGGATACCCTGCTTTATCCCGGTATTAATATGATGTGCATTGTATCATAAACACATATAAGAGGTTTGAGTGAAGCTGGAAACATTGTATTGTATATATGTTTTAATAAAAAAAATTAACATTGTAAGATAATTCGTGCACCGGTCCTATACATGAGAATGGTTATCTTGCCTGATATTAATAATCACTAGAGTATTGATGGGATTTTGAAACCTCCAGTGATATGGCACTGACCCTCAGCTCTGATGTGTCAGGGACAGAGGCCCGTCCCTGCCAAGAGGGGATGAGGGTCCCCTCTCAGCCTAGGTGAGAGGTCTACCAGGGGGATTCCCAAAGACAGTCCCACCCCAAAGGTAGGGTGTGGGTTTTGGTAGAGCCCCAGTTGCTGTCCCTTTGTTATGTGCCTGCATATTTGAAATGAGAACCACTGTTGATCAAGACATGCATGCACTGAGACATTCTGTCCAGTTTCTTTCTGTTTAACAAATATGACTTCAATTATTTTCAGAAGCAGGCCCAACACCCAGCCCCATGGAAGAACTACTAAGGTCCCAGGTCAAAAACCAACTATCAGACGCCAACACCAAGCACATCTTACTGCCTTATAGGGAGGGATCACAGACAGCATACAACAGCCCACAGTACCCCCAGCTATCGTTCAAAAACCAGGCAACAGCAAGATTGGGTAGCCTTCTTCAGAAACTTTGAAAGGGTAGGCGAGACTATAGGTTGGTATCAAGATTGCTGGGCCAGGGCCAGATACAAAACCAATAGCCTTTCAAATGCTGAATCCTATGGAAGGAGCCATTATGAAGCACTAAAACAAGGAATTCTAGATTAGTTGGGACAAGGTCAGCCCACTATTAAAAATGTCTGGGACATCTGTGGTTGAGAGAAGGGGAAATCCCCAGCTGACATCCAGTGTAAAGAACCTGTTCAATAAATGGATAGTATATACAATCTTCTATACGGGGAAAGTGATGTTGGTCCTTGTGCAGTTTGTAGAATCAAGCCCTCGTACTAACAGAAAGTTGCCTAGCAATTATGAGCCGACACTGGAAGACGAGATTCAAATGGCCAACACTCATCAAAAGGCCATATATTCAAGAGATCCTATTGGGGGTCGCAAGATACCCAGAGACACAAAACATGCATTGCAGGGAAGACAAGAAAGCCCAACGCTAGGGAGACCAGGCCCCAGCCTATCAACATCTGAGACCAAGACAAGGTCTCCAGTACTGAGGGACGGGTGAAAGCCTGAAATTGCACAATGCCAGGAGGTAGTAAGATGTTATACCTGTGGCAAGCCAGGGCACATTATGAAATTCTGTCCCATTTTACCCAAAAAAGAGCCTATGAAAATCGAGCTCATCTCTGAGGGAATGCCAACTTTTTTTTCTGATGATACAAAGAACCGGGATCAACCCCATGGACAGTACATACAATGGGTGAGACTGACAGGAAATTCCAACAACAAGCACGGCAAAGCGAATCTAAGAAAGAGAGCCCCATTGAAATTCTGCAGTAAATGGACAGCCATTTGTACCGACTTAATTAGCTCCAGCTTAATAGCTCCACCCCATATCTTTGTCTAAAATAATGTGCATGCTCAGCAGTCAGCTCCTGCCTTTTTGACTCCAAAATTGACCTATAAGTTTATGCGTAACCTTAAACTCTGTGTCTTTTTTGCGGAGTTAGAATCTAACAACAAGCATATGTCACAGACAGCGGTGGGCTATGTCTAACTTAAGCCCAAGAGCAGATTTATACCACCTACTATTGTACCTTCCATAGATATATTTTCTTAAACCAATTCTAAATGACCTTGCACAGATATTCTTAAAAAAATCCAACAAACAGAACTTTAAACAACACAAGCTAGACATACTGAAGTCTCTTTACAGTGATGAAGCCATTACCATCAGAACGGAAGACAAAGGTGGACCCCTTGCTATCTTGAATACCAAAGATTACTCTTCAGAGTGTTTAAGCCAAATGTCAGATTCTACAGCATAATTTAAACTCGACTCCGACCCTACTAAAGACACATTGACTAATCTTAAAGAACTTTTGTTGACAGCAGAATGACTAGACTGGATCAAAGACAATCCAAGACATTTTCTCTTTAAATAATATCCGAAAATAGTCATTTTCTATCTACTACCTAAGATACTCAAGCAACTATTCATTTCACCAGAGAGACTTTGCAACCACTGACAGGATACAGCCACCAGCAGGGATATATATTGACTTCTTCCTTCAGCCTTTCCTTCAGCCTTTAATACAAAATTCATCCACGTGCATCAAGGACACAACCAATTTCTTGCAGATTCTGAAGACCTGTGCTTTTGCTAATGATAACCTTTTATTTCTATAGACGTTAACAGTCTTACACTTCCATCCCACATGATTTTAGCTTAGAAGATGTTGAATGGATTTTACTACAGGAAGAAAAGATTGGGGCTTCAAATGAGTTTATCATGACTCTCCTTATGTTAATTTCCAAGAATACATATTTCAGATATCACAATCAGTTTTACCATCAAACATCAGGTACATCAATAGGGGCCAGGATGGCCACTACATATGCAAATAGTTTTATGCTAAAGTTTGAAACTGACCATGAATTGATTTACCCGGTGAGGTAGACATATCTGGCTTACTAGGGTAGATATATTGATAATATCTTTGGAATTTGGGCAGGTCCTAGAGTCGTTCTTGAGTACTTCTTCATTTACCTGAATGCGATTGACAGCTGTATTTAGATTATTATATGGGTTGGTAACGATACATTTTCTGATAGTGAGATCACACCTAACAAATCTGGTTTATCAACCACTATCTACCACTAGCCGACTGATAGGAACAACTTACTCCATCGTCTGAGCTTTCATCCACCCAGTTTGATCAGACATTTACCGTAGAGCCAAATGCTAATGGTAAGACGCATAAATAGCAACAATGAAAGATATTACGAAGAAATGGGACATATGGCTCTCAAGTTTAGTGCTAGGGGGTAGCATGAGGAAGAAATCACAACAGCCCTTGATAAAGTGTTAGCAGCACATGAAGCTGGCCTGAACATCACTTCCTCTCGCAAAAATAGTCCTGTAGTGTTGTCTCCTCACAAAGACAAAATATTAGAAAATGCAAATTGAAAAGATCAGAGATCCTCAAACGTGACAGGAGGGTTAAGGACTTGTTTACTGATATGTCAGCATTAACATACACATGTGGTCCAAACTTTAGGGATCGTCTGGTAAAAACCTGAGATAAAACCACGCAAGAGACCCATTTACAAATAGGTAGGCACTTTTCCTTGCCTCCGCTATTCAAATTGCAGCTATGTCACAAAGGGTAACTTGATCTACCATCCACAATTTACAATCCACGCACTGGGGGTAAAATTCCATTGTACAACAATGCTACTTGTGATACTTCCAATGTTGCTTACACAATCAAATATCCATGTGGTATATATTATGTGCAGCAGTCCAATCGGTGGAACAAGCACAGATCCAACACTCACACCAACAACAGAAACTCAGTTGTGTCATGTTACTTCTATGATTTTCAGCATCAGATTGCATACATTTCTTTCCAGGTTGTGGAGGTAGTAGCAACCAAAGCACATGGCAATCTACGTATCAGCCGTGACCGCAAAGAAATCTTTTGGTTTGACAAGTTAGATTTTCTTACTCCTGCAGGAATAAATTAAGAATGCAATCTTCTTTGCTTTCTTTAGTGCTTCCTGCCTATTTGAACTTTTCGTCACTTTCTTAAAAATACCTTTATTGGGTTCTTGTGTTTCTTCGCGCACAACTGTTTTTATTTTTTTAACATATTTTTGGACATTATCATTTATCTTGATTTATTGTGTGTCGTTTTATTTATCTTTCATTAATGAATATTTTCAGTGTGTCCAACTTCTATATGTTTATTATGTACAACAGATTTCCATGTACAGACCATGTCCCTATTCTTACTTTAATTTGACGTGTGGATACATGTATCTTTTTATTTATTATTCTTTTCCTTTATCACCTCTCACTGTTCCTCTGCATCTTATATTTTGCTCCTCATATTTGTTACTTTATTTAGTTTGTACTTTTTTGATTCTTTTGATTCTTTCATTTTATTTGTATAGTTACTCTCACATTTCTGCTTTTTTTCTATTTTCAATTGCAGACTTTTTACTCTTTTGATGTTTTTTCTACAATTTTACACTTATTATTTATTCTTTTTCAATTATATTTTTATTTTTTTTACCTTAGCATTTTTATAATTTTTATATTTTTTATAATGTTTTCGTTTTATTTATTTTTTAATTTTTGTCATTATTATTTCTCACTTTGTGTACTTATGTTACAGCCGATTCAGATATTCATAATGATTTTTTTTTACAGAATTTCCAATTACCAAGTCATCAGGACTGCAGCTACCGAACCTTTCCAAGATGCTCGCTTCTGTGCATGATGCATCGTTGCATCACAGTTGCATACTCATGGGGCACCTTTTTTCTTCTTGGACATTTAGGCAGGTAACTTTTGGCTGCAATTTATATTTTCTATTTTTCTTTTGTATTTTTCTTTTTTACTTTTTCTTTATTTCATTATTTAGTTTACTTATAGAGCGAGTAGACAAGGCCCCTGGGCATAATAGTGCAAGGACAGACATACAACACAAAATAGAATCGCTCAGGAGCATGGGCAGACAAAGGTGGGGAGAAGGGGTCACATAAACAGGAAGGTCTTCAGATCTTGTTTGAATTTCCCAAAACTCAAACAACCTCATAAATCAAGGGAAATATTGTTCCATTGTCTGGGTGCTGCATGTGGAAAAGATCTTTGAGCCAGTAAAGTAAGTTTAGTCCTGGTCAAGAACAAAAGGTGGGTATTATTAGAGCCCAGGGTTCTCCTCACGGGCATCCATTCAAGTCTGTTATACAAATAGTTAGGGCTTAGTCCATCGAGGCATTTGGTCACCCGCCTCTCCACCGGGAGCCAGTGCAGTGCTCTCTTGGCATTGGTGATGTGGTCCAATCGTTTGAGGCCCTTTACCATTCGCACTGGGTTGTTCTGAACAACCTGGAGGCATGCTAGCTCAGTTTTGCAAGTTCCCTGTAGGAGACTTGAACAGTAATGAATGCGCAAGCCAATAAGGGCTCTAGCAATGGTAGCTCAACTGGACCGGTTAAGGACGTGTCTAATATGTGCCAGGGGTTTAAGATGGCAGGCAAAGCTGGCAACAAGGCTGCTAATGTGGGGCTTCATGGACAATTCCTGGTCCAGGACTACACCCAAGGTTTTGACTTTGGGGAGGGTTGAAATGATATGGCCGGCTATCTCAATTGTCTTATACTTACCCCCAAGTTTCTTTAACTGAGCAGCCGTGCCTGCAATCATAAATTCAGTTTTGTGTGCCTTCCGGGCAAGGCCATTATCCACCATCCAGTCTTTGATTTTGTCATAGATATTGTTGACCAAGAGTGTGTCTTGGATGTAATCTCCAGAAAGGGTGAGGAGGCACTGGGTATCGTCAGCGTAATTTACATATGTGATGCCCAGCTTATCCAGCATTTTGAAGAGGAATGGTAAAAATATTAAACAGTGTCTGTGAGACACATGCTCCCTGTGGTGACCTCATTGTGAAAAAACATTAGCTAGGTGGCCTGATATAAAAGAGCTAACTCACTCAGCTGCCTCAGATGAAAAAAGGGCTTTATCACAGAGCCTCTACACCAGTATCTAATGGTCGACTACATCAAAAGCTGAGGATAAGTCAAGAGGCATAAGCAGCACTGTGTTGCCTTTGTCAAAACAGTGAAGAATGTTGGCTTTAAGATCTATTAGAGTCGATTTGGTGCTATGGGGTTTCCTGAAAGAATTGTTTATCATCCAATAGTTTATGGGAATCCAGGAACTCTTGTACCAGCAAGTGAGCTATTTTGTCCAGAATCTTGAGCAGAAAAGGGATGTTGGTGATAGGGCGATCATTATCTGTTAATGCCGAGTCTAACAAGGTTTTTATTAATAGCAGAGAGATCCAGGCTTGTTCAATAGGACTTGGAACGTGATTTTCTCTGAAGGAGCCATTATAAACTTGATAATAGAGGTAGGAGTTGATTGGCACAGGTTTTAACAACTGCCGCAGGGCAAATATCGCCATTAAATGTTGTAGCTTTTAGGTGAGCTAGTATCTCTGATATGTCTCGTTCAGTGACATCGTGTGTCTCAGTGGCCACATCCCTGAGGAGGATGGAGGGTGAGCCTTTAATCATAATAATGTAATTCTTATATCGCGCTACACACCCACAGGTCTCAGAGCGCTCAGATAACAGAAGACATTATTATCCCACTGAGAGGCACTCATTTTATCAACCTCCGAAGGATGAAAGGCTGAGTTGACCATACAAGGATTCGAACCTGCCACAGCAGGTCGCACACAGAAATCAGGGGCGAGTGCTTACCTCACTGTGCTATCTGGCCTTTCACAAATCAGCGCAATTTTATTAATCATGGCTTCCTGGATGAGGGTACAACAGTTGGCATCCTTAACAATTTTTGCAGTGCGGTGCAAGGTGATTCAGGATCTTTTAGAATTCAAAACAATTCTCTGGCCTCGAGTCTGGCATCATATGACTGTTTTTTCGCTTTGCATACAGCTGTTTTGTAGAGTTTTGTGGCATGTGTGTAGATTTTTCAATTGTCTGGGGTCTGAAATTTGGACCAATGTAAAAAGGCTTTTTTCTTATATGTCCTTAGCTTAAGGATCTCAGCTAAAAAAAACAGTTTTAGAGGGCTTAAATCTGGCAAGACGTAATTTTTCTAGGGCCAACTGATTGACTGCTGAAGTACGCATGGTCTGGTTCAGGTCATTGGCTCAATTCAGGTTGGGGAGCTTCTCGAGTGTTGGTACAAAGAGTGGCTCTATTTCTGCCATGGATAAGTTGCATAGGTTCCTGCATATAATCCAATTCATGGAATCTGTGGTCTTAATGGGTTTAGGTGACAAAAGCACTGAGAAGTGGGCAATGGAATGATCCGACCATGGGCTACGATATTTGCAAGATTGACCCTATGGGTGGCTAACCAATCCAATGTTCTATCTTTAGCATGGGTGGCAGCTTTTACATGGCGGAGAAACTCCAGTGCTGTGAGAATGGATTAAATGGAATTAGCCATGCTGTCTGCTGGGTCAAAAAGACCCAGACTCAGGTCTCCTAGTATGATCATTCTGGTCAGAGGTTTCAGGAAGGG